>NC_089845.1:30636065-30959676 GCF_035609145.1 Eleutherodactylus coqui | reverse complement strand
ATCACAGTAGAATGCTTAAACACCCAGGACAGACCAAAAACAAAGGACTGAGGGAAGAACATAGAATGTGATCTCCTCTGTATGTAGAACTCCAACCTAAAGAATCAGAGGAGCAGTAATGTACTGGACTACAACAAGAAGGGGCTCTCCATTCACAGAAGCAATGGACAGCAGCTTCTCCAGGCAAAAAGTTGGAGTATGAAACCAAGCAGCCATCGCCCAATGCAGAAAACTCCCTGCAGACACTGAGTCCAGATAGGCCTGTCCAGAAAAGAGGATGTTACTGCAGTACAGGAAGACTGGGAGAGTAAAGGGCAGCCTCTCTTACTGGCCCTAGGCACTGAGTTTTCCCTGATTAACTGGACACTCAAGTAGATAATGACCCTTTCCACTATAAGAGAGATACAGATTACCTGTGTGACTTTTTTGGCGCTCCTTAAGAGACAGCTTCTTCATTTGGAACTGGAGTAGAACATAGAAGAGGCCTCTGGCTCCGTAGGTGGAGCCAGACATTGCAATCTTTCACAAAGAGACTCCTTGTGTTGCTCCCTGAACTGGATGCCAGTGAGGCTCATCAGAATGATTAGGCTTTTTATACAAGTCTTGTTACAATGGCCGGGAATTAAAAGCAAAGCCAGACTCCATGTACATACAGCTGTTTCCGGGTTATTGCCCATCATCAGTGTACAGTAGGAGTCTGGCTTTGCTAGTGAGAGGCCTGGGATGGGGGTCAGAAACGCTATCTTTTCTCCTTAGGGAGAGCAACTATACTATAAACTAAGTGAGGAGACTCAAATGGCCACACACGCTCCTCTGGGTAATATGCAAATAAGGGAGATGGAATAAATCCTCCACAGTGCCACCTATTGAAAGGCAGCATTTCTGCCATATCTGGTCGCCAGTGACCATGTTTTAGAAGAAGTTCTGTTCCAAAAGGCACCTAGGACTTCAAAGGCACCAGCACTCATATCCGTATGACCTAAAGAGTAACATTCAATCCCAGGAATGGAGTAATAGTGGTTCTCCACATCTCTACTTGGGTTTAATGATGGCAGAAATGTATTGCATGCAAACAGT
The DNA here is from genome assembly GCF_035609145.1 of Eleutherodactylus coqui. Classification (NCBI taxonomy): domain Eukaryota; kingdom Metazoa; phylum Chordata; class Amphibia; order Anura; family Eleutherodactylidae; genus Eleutherodactylus; species Eleutherodactylus coqui. The sequence goes on along the minus strand of NC_089845.1, from coordinate 30,958,599 downwards.
AGTTTCAGGTACAGGAGACTTCAGGCTATAATCTGCCACTTTTGCTTTGATCTGTTAGTTTATAAAATTGTGCTGACGGTGGAGGAATTACTTTTTGATTCACCCTCGACAATACATGACGTGGGTTTAAAGCTCACACACCTGCAATCTATCAGGAGCACATTGGATGCTTAGCTGTCAGAGACTGCCGAGGATCCTGAGGAGAAGACAGAAGCAGTTTATAACAGTTTCTATCTTCTCTTTTCCAGCCTACGGAGCGCTCAGTGATAGGTGATAGAAGTTGTATTGGTGGGAGTTTCACCACTAAAACCCCTGCAGATCCTGAGAACAGAACTCGCGTGTTCCCCTCTCCTCCTCACTGCAGGCTTACTGCACCCCCCTCACTGAGGAAGAGAGTAAATGCAATGGCAGTTGCGCATGTGTAGTGGCCCAGCGGGTCCTACAGAACACTCACCGGCACACTTGTCCTGTCACACCTGTCTATATGCCATTCCTGGATATAGAAGGTGCCATCTGTAGGAGAGACCCTGTTTCTCCACTTCTTTTGTAAGCCTAGAGCTTAATACTGTTGTTAGCTGGTCTTTCATGGGCTGAAAGTCAGATTCAATTTCACTGAGTCCAAGGGCGAGAATCGGCTTCAGGAAAAAAAGGGAAAAAGGAAAAGGAGAGAGCATTGAAGCCAGGTGTTAATCAAATCAATGTCTTTGTATTTTCTCATTGTGTTCAATTGCCTGCTTAGTACTGCATCTACTTGTATCTGTTCCAAGGACCTCACCGGAGAATTGTACATTCATTCTTGTATTTCAAAAATATCAAAGTTAGTAGATCTGTACACTCCCAGATTTCTTAACTATAACTGGACTCGACTGTTATTTCTTCGGCATACCATACCGAGGGTCCAGTTGGAGTGTTGGCGTCACTGTGACAAAAACTAGGCCTTCCAGCAACACGTGCTACAGTAAGTTCCTTGGGGGTCGCTGCACATGCACAGTGCCAATTCATTCATTTTCAATGGGACTGTCAGGGACAGCCAAGCGCTTGTACTCGGCTACTTCCATCAGCCCCAGTGAAATGAATGGAACGGCTCCATTTAATCTGATGTCACTGCAGGTGGGTGCTGCAAGCCCGTACTGAAAACAAAAGGGGGTCAGGGGACTCAGCAAAGGGTCTCGGCAGTGAGACCCCCACTGATCAGATTTTTGTCAGGTACAACCTCTATAAGTGGGTATCCAATCTGCGACTTTTAGAACATATCCAAAGGATATGCCATAAAAATCTGTAAATTGTAGGTCCAACCTCTGAGACCCACATCTATTTCCAGAACGGAGCCCAAGCACCCCGGTCCAGCTGTATGCGACGGTTCGTGATGGTCAAGAGCTATGGAAACAACCAAAAGAACTTGCATAGAAGTGAAGGGCAGTTACTGAAATAGCATAGCACAGGGATCTATACAGTTCCTGTAACTAGAGAGCTGCAGACACTCACAGCTCACTGTGCTACACTGTTTCCACAAGTCCCATTCACTTTTAGCAGGGACTGGCCAGCAAACATTAGCCTAGGGGGCAAGCACGCAGCACTGGCCCATGAATAGTGGTCCACATTAAGACCATATACAAACAGCCATGTACGAGTTGTGTCCGAGATTCTCAGGGACAACTCTCATCGGCGCATGGACACCCTGTCCATGTGCTATCTGATGTCCGGGACAGTGGACATTGCATGGTCCATGATATGAACAAAGAGAGGACAAGCTGTGATAGTCTGTGTGGGAACTCATACATGTGAATAGCTTCATATGCTATCGTGTATCCATGTGCTATAGTGTATCCATCTGCCAAGTTCATAACATAAATGCAGCACCAGTACCAAGCTAGTTACAAAACAGCACCAAAACCAAGCTCAGTGCATAAATATGGCAACACAGCCAAGTTCATACTTAAATACAGCACCAAAACACAGCTCATACATAAAAACAATACCAGAAGCAAGCTTACAAAACATAAATACAGCCCCAGTGTAGTGGCCCAGAGAGTCCTTCAGAATGGCCTCCTGTGAACACTTTGCTATGTACTCCCAGGAGACAGTAGAAGAGTAGAAGCTAGCATACAAAGAACTCATTGGGCTCCATAGCAAAACAAAGAATTTTCTCTCCCATGAAAAAAAAAATTAAAAGAACTTGTTCACCTCTAGTATACCTCTAAGTAATACATATCATATCATGTACTCAAATACCCATTCTACACAGTAATAGTGATTACAGTGCAGTTGCCTCCAGTGTTTACAGGTGATGTCCTTCTTGTCTGTAGTTGTCCATATTCTGTTTTCTTCTCTTTAGACCCAGACCTCCACTGAGATTTCTTCCAGCCATAGCTTACTTCTGCACACTCTCCCCATCCTTCGGTTGCAACCCCTAATTCACTTCTCAATGCCCCCCTATAGTAATTGTGCCCTTGCTTTGTACCCACTAAGTAATACCCCCATTGTGATCCCATTAAGTAAAAGTGCCCCCACTGTGGCTCCAACTAGTAATAGTGATCCTACTGTGACCCCAATTAGTAATAGTGTCCCCGATGTGGCCTCAGTCAGAAATAGCAACCCCTCTGTGGTCACAATTAGTAATAGTGCCCAAGGTGTGGCCCCTTGCAATTAATGTGATCCCCTCTGTGGCCCTTTGCAAGTAATATTAGGGCTTCCCTTGTTGCCTCTTGCAATTAATATGGGGCCCTTCATTGTGGCCGCTGCTAGAGCAGACAGCATCTTCTTTGCACACATACTCACAGGACCTGACGTCTGATGTTGTTCTGTCCAGGCATAAGTTCACAAATTCCCCAAGCTACCACCCTTACAGTACAGTGAGTGCTGAAGCCAGGGGAAAAGAGTGAGCTTATGTTGTGCCAGAACAGCTCGTAGCGTTGGACATCAGGTTCTATGAGTGTGTTTGTAAAGGAAATCCTATCTGCTCTACAACGGCTGCAGTTTTAGGAGCAGGGGTCAAGAAGCCCTAAGCATGTGCTAAGGGCCTGGCCGGGGGGGTTCATGCTTCTCTGCCCTCTTGCCCAGCCCACCTCTGCTTGTATGGAAATTACGGAAACGGTGTAGAGCTGCCCACTTGGCTCTTGGCTGTTTTCGAAACCCCTGACCACCCTTGGTTGTCGCACTGGACTGGAGGTAGTAAGATACTGTGGATGTGCCATAAAATTCACAAATGGGAATACCTCTTTCAAACATGGCCAGCAACAGCCATTCTAATAGCAATATCAAACAAGACTTTGCATAGAGACCACCTTTTAGAACAAAGTAAATCTTTGAGTATATTAGACAATTAAGAAAAGAAACGCTCAACTTCTGAAGAGAGCTGTTATCTGTCTGGGGCTATAAGGGGACCTGCTAGCTCTCTTTGTTCTATAGTTATCATTGTATTTTAGTGGCTGCTCCTACCCATCTTATCAAAGGAGGGAAGATTAAAGACACATAAACTTCCATTGTGATGCATTGTAGCCAATACGCATTATATCCCTTCCCTGTTGTTTGAAATCTACAAGCCATCAAATGAGGACATCCTTCTGTTTCTGCATGCACTAACATTATTAAAGTAGTGGAACACTTTAAATATTTAACTAGCCCCTGGGAAATGTTCATCTTTTACAGCCCTAATCCCCTTCTTCCAACCATTACCTGGAATACCCAGCGAGTCTCTAACATGACACCGTACAAGCTTTGTAGTTCTCCTTGATCAAGTCACACTCTGTCATGCGAGTCATTTTTCTAAGCCACCTCTTAGCAATTCTGAGTCAAACAGGAACATCAGGAGTTTTTCAGTCCCCCTTGAATTTATAATGACCGCATCTTAGCAACCATCTATATGGCCCGTTTACACGTAATGATTGGCGCTTGAAATTCGCTCAAAGAAACGTGAACGATTATCGTTACGTCTAAACACGAGCTAATGGCGTCGGTCAGTTTCAGCAGAACTAAAAATCATCGTTGGTTCGTTTGCTTGTCGTTCCGATTAAACAGCGCTCATTCAGACGACTCGAAGGGAGGGGTGATTGGTGGTCAGGGCATACTTTCATGTGCCACAAAAAGTCCAACGATAGTCGGCCAGGAGGACAGAAGCGAGTCTTTTTACACGCCTTTCAAGTGCTCTTCTATTGGCTGTTAAATCATCGGCGGTTATGGCGTACGCCACAGGAACTACACAAGAGCCTCGATGGGCTCATTCGCCATTCCCTTCGGCTGTAAACGTTACATTAGGGTGTCTTTTCTCTACTCTGAGTATTTTTCTTCATTGGCCACCTGCAAGTTTTGCCCCTTCTTCAAGCATATAGTCATAAGAGTGAACACTTCTAATGGCAAAAGTGAGTCTGCTTGTATGTCCTCTTAGCTCGATGCTCATGTAGCCTCTGGAAGTGGCCTGAATACTGTTACCTCGCCTCCTTGTTGTAGGGAAAGCAAGCATGTATTTTAAAATGCCCATGCTCGCTCGAGTAATTTCCCTTAACGATTACGCTCGCTCATCTCTATTCTGCACTTGTGGAGGATGAGTGCCGATAGCAGCTGTACATGTTCTCCAGTGGTGGAGGATGAGTGCCTATAATAACTACACAAGTTCTGCAGACGTGGAGGGTGAGTGCCTACAATAGCTTCACAAGTACTCTACTCATGGATGATGAGTGCTTATAATTAACCAGAGCCAGCATGGGTTTGTAACAAACAAGTCATGCCAAACGAATCTAATTTTCTTCATTGACAGAATCACCGACTGGGCTGATCAGGGAAATGCGATGGATATAGTATATCTTGACTTTAGTAAAGCATTTGACAAAGTATCTCATACCATACTTATTGAAAAAATGACCAAATATGGGATTGGCAAGGCCACTGTTAGGTGGATTCATTACTGGCTGAGTGATCGTACTCAAAGAGTGGTCATAAATGGCTGCACATCCAAGGGGAAGAATGTATCAAGTGGGGACCACAAGGCTCTGTCCTGGGCCCAGTGTTGGTCAACATTTTTATAAATGATCTGGAGGAGGGAATTGATGGGGAACTGATCAAATTTGCTGATGACACAAAGCTAGGAGGGATAGCTAACACTAGGGAAGAGAGAGAGGATTCAAAAAGCTCTAGACAAGCTTGAATAGTGGGCGGCGACTAACAGAATGGAAAAAAAATACATATATATATATCATACCCTGGGTATCACTAGGCTCCTTTGAGCCTGACCTTTGAGTGTGTGTAAGTGTTGGGTCGCAGTCCTTCTTTAACAGGGGGGACTACGAGACTTTTTCTTGGGTGCCCTGCATTTTTAATTTTGTCAATAAAGAATCATATTTTAATGAGTGTCTACACTGTGAGGGCTCAGTCAGACGGGCATTTTTAGGTGCAAATTTTTGTGCGCAAAACGGATGGGTAAAAAAATATGCGTGACCGAAGAAAGTGTCACGCTGCTAAAAACACATTTAGGTGTGCTTATGCACACATAAAGTGTGTTGCCCGCTATCCCCTGCTGCGGCTGTGACAGCTGCAGCAGGGGACTCCTTGGATGTGAAACCCCTGGATGCTGTCACATCCAGGGGTTTCACCTTCGGTCAATGGGGCCGGCGGCAGCAGCGGCGGCCTCATTGACATACAGAGAAGCATGCGATCCTCTGCCACAGTTTTAACAGCTGTGGCAGAGGATTTCCTTATCTCCGTGGGAAATTCCCTTGTCATTGAACACTGTGACAGCAGTGGTCTACAGCATTGATACTGTGTCCAGTGACAAGGGGACCCCCTGCAGTAATGAAGAAATCCTCTGCCACAGCTGTCACAGCAGTGGCAGAGGACCGCAATGCTATCCCACTGAATTCAATGGAGCCAGCGCTACAGCCATCTCCATTGAAAGCAGTGAGATGCTGGCAGCCCCTGCAGTGATTTTTGCAGAAGGGCTTTAAATATAAGCCCTTCCCTGAAAATCATCCCTAGAATGTGTAAAAAATAAAAAAATATATTTACTCACTTCCCGCACGCTGCCGGGGCTCAGGCGCATCCAGCTGCTTCTTCTCCTGAACTGCTATGAAGAGCTACCTCTGATAGTCTGAGCACTGTGACCAATCAGAGGCAGCACTCAGCTATTGAATGACAACTGAGTGCTGGCTCTGATTGGTCACAGTGCTCGGCCAATCAGAGGCAGCCCTTTCAGGAGGCGGAGATTTTAAATCCCTGCCTGCTGAAAGCACTTCACAGCAGTTCAGGAGAAGACACAGCAGGATGCGCCTGAGCCCCGGCAGCTGCAGAGAGGGGTGAGTATATATATATTTTTATTTTTTACACATTCTAGGGATGATTTTCAGGAAAGGGCTGCAGCAGCCAAAAAGGCAAACAAATTCTGGGATGTATTACGAGAAGCATAGAGTCTAGATGATGTGAGGTAATTATTTTCCTCTACTTTTCCTTAGTCAGACCTCATCTGGAATACTGTGTCCAGTTCTGGGCACCTCACTTTAAAAAAGACATAGACAAACTGGAGCAAGTTCAGAGAAGAGTTACCAAGATGGTGAGCGGTCTGCAAATCATGTCCTATGAGGAACGGTTAAAGGATCTGGGAATGTTTAGCTTGAAGAAGAGAAGGCTGAGAGGAGACCTAATAGCGGTCTACAAATATCTGAAGGGCTGTCACAGTGCAGAGGGATCAGCCCTATTCTCATCTGTACAAGGAGAGACTAGAAGCAATGGGATAAAACTGAAAGGGAGGAGACACAGATTAGATATTAGACAGTGAGGGTGATCAATGAGTGGAACAGGTTACCATGGGGGGTGGGGAGTTCTCCTTCAGAGGAAGTGTTCAAACAAAGGCTGGACAAATATCTGTCTGGGATGATTTAGTGATCCTGCACTGAGCAGGGGGTTGGACCCGATGACCCTGGAGGTCCCTTCCAACTTTACCATTCTAGGATTCTAATAGCTATACCAGTTCTGCCCTTGTGGAGAATAATTGCCTGTAATCGCTATAGAAATAATATAGCAGATATCGACTGGTCATTGGTGGCATCCAAAGCGAGACAAATGCATTCATACACTATGGAAGGGCCCTGGTACTCCGGCCACTACACTGTGTTTAATACCTTAGAAATCTATTGGATGCCAGACAGAAATCTGGAGTCATCAGTTGCCGGATTCTTATGATATTACTATATTGTAGGAAGTCACTTGATATATTTTGAGGTGTTTTATGTTGTCTGTAAGGAATCAAACAAGAATAATATGATAAGTATGAAGTCAGTGAGACACCATCTAATGGGACGTCACATGTAAATCAGCCCAGGTGTATGGAAATAGTCTGTAGAAAGTTGGTATAGTGAAAACACAGCATGTTAATAGAAAGGTGATCACTGCAATCACCACTAATGCTCAACTGACTCATTTTAACCCCTTAAGTACACTACCTTTTTTGGCCATAAGAATGCAACAATTTCTGGGGGATTTTCATCTCCACTTTTTAAAAGCCACAACTTTATTTTTCTGTCAACATGACCATGTAGGGGATTTGTTTTTTAGTGGCGAAAAGTATATTTTTCATTGGTACTGTTTTTTCGGTATTGTAAAGTTTTATAACTTTTTTTAGAGGGCAGGGAGAAAAAAACTTTAATTCTGCAATTCTGCAATTGCTTCTAAACTTAACCCCTTCCCGCTCAAGGATGTACATTTACGTCCTGGAGCGCCGGGTATGTATGAAGAGAGGTCGCGGGGCGACCTCTCTGCATACAGCGCGGGCATCAGCTGTTTACTACAGCTGACAGCCGCGGGCGATAGCCACGATCGGCTGATTACGGCTATTAGCCCTTTAAATGTCGCTGTCAATTCTGACAGCAGAATTTAAATCCCGAACTCGGGGGTCCCACACAGCCCCCTCGTGGTGAGATCGGGGGAGCTGTGCAGGAGTCATGGCAGCTGGGGGCCTTCTGAAAGGCCCCAGGGCTGCCTTGAGAAACTGCCTATTCCTAGGGGGTGGCTTGATAGGCTGCCTGTGAAATTGCAGTATGATGTAATGCTGTAGCATTACGTCATACTGCAGGAGCGATCAAAGCATTGCAAATTGTAGTCCCCCAGGGGGACTTGAATGTAAAGTAAAAAAAAAGATCAATAAAGTTTTTTTTGTTGTAAAAAAAAAAAAGTTATAAAAGTTTAAATCACCCTTCTTTTGCCATATCTATAATTTAAAATTCTAAATAATAAAATAAAAATACATATCTGGTATAGCCGCGTCCGTAAAAATCTATCAAAGTAGCACATTATTTACCCCGCACGGTGAACGCAGTCCGAAAAAAAAAAAAAGAACGCCAGAAATGCACTTTTTCAGTCACCCTGTCTCCATGAAAAAACACAATAAAAAGAGATCAAAAAGTCATATGTATTCCAAATTAGTACTACCAGAAACTACAGGACATGCCGCAAAAAACGAGCCCCCGCTGAACTACGTCGACGGAGAAATTAAAAAGTTATTGTGCACAGAAGATGACCGCAGAAAATAATTGAAAAAAATTAAATGTCTTTTTAAAAAAAATAGTAGTATAGTAAAAAAAAACCTATACAAGTTTTGTATCGTAGCAATCGTACCGACCCGTAGAATAAAGTTATCATGTGGTTTTTGTTGCAGTTTGTGCCCCATTTTACTCCACTTAGAATTTTTTTAAGTTTTTCAGTACATTATATGGTACTTTAAATAGCACTATTGAAAACTACAAGTCGTTCTGCAAAACACAAGCCCTCATGCAGCGACGTCGATGGATAAATAAAGGAGTTACGATTTTTTTAAAGGGGGGAGGAAAAAATTAAAATGGGAAAAAGAAAGGGGTTAAGGACATAAGGAGATTTTTGGTGGAATTTCAACTCCATTTTTCAAAAGCCCTAACTTTTTTATTTTTACATAAATGTGGCCGTATGAGGGTTTATGTTTTGCGTGGCGAACTGTAGTTTTTATTGGTGCCATTTTTGGGTACATAGACTATATTGTAAAACTTTTATAAACTTTTTCATGATAGCAGGGAGAGAAAACGCATCAATTCTGCCATAGATTTTGGGGGTTTTGTACAGCGTTAATCATGCAGCATAAATGACACAATATTTTTTCTGCAGGCCGGTGCGGTTACAACGATACCAAAATTCTTATTTTTTTTTTAGGCTTTTCCACAATAAAAACTCTTTTTGGAAATCTTTTTTTTTTCTAAATCAAAGTCCTATAACTTTTTTATTTTTCCTTGGACGGAGCTCTGTGAGGGCTTATTGTTTTTGTATGAAGAGCTGCAGTTTTATTGGTACCATTTTGGGGTACATACGGCTTTTTTGATCACTTTTATTCCATTTTTTGGGAGGCAAAATGCTAAAAATTAGCACTTTGCCTCAGTTTTAGGGGTTTTTTTTACACTTTTTGCAGTGCAGTAATTGTACGCGTCGTTATGGACACAATGATACCAAATATGTGGGATTTAAATTTAAAAAAAAAAGCTAATATGAGAAAAAGCGCAAAAAAGGTTTTTCTTTACTTTTTTTACTTTTTTTTTTACACATTTTATGTCCTTGTGGGAAACTTACACCATAGCACCTATGATCGCTATGATAAGGCATTGCAGGACTTCTATCCTGCAATGCCTTATCGCTTGTTACAGCGATCACCGGCACTGGCCAGATACCCGCGTCCTGTTGCAATGGTAACCCATTTTAATAACAGTTTTTCTTAAAGGGATTGTACCAAGATTGACTTTTTTCACCTATCCACAGTGTAGGTGATAAAAGTCTAATTGTGGGGATCTCATCGCTGAAACCCCCACCGATCCCAAGGACAGGGGTCCTGTGTGCCCCTCTCCTCCTCACTGCAGGTTCACTGCTTCCCCTGCAGCGAGAAGGAGATTAAAAGGAGGGGCAGTCGCACATGCACAGGGCCACCCTATTCATCTGCAGTGAGGGCCTCACCGCTGAGACCCCCATCAATCAGACTTTTATCACCTATCCTTTGGATAAGTTATAAAAGTCAACCCTTGTTACAACTCCTTTAGGGCTCCTTCACACTGGCAAGAAAATTGCACGATTTTGAGTGAAAACATATGATTATCCAATGATTTTCAATGGTTTCATTCCCTCTTGCGATGTTTCTGCAGGGGTAAAGAACGAGTATGTAGTATAACAATCCATAAATGGAAATGAATGGGTGACCTTGTTGGTTAGAACGAGTCCTCCAGTACGATGGCAACTCCTTGCAGTGAAGGTTCGCACTGTCGAATTGCGGGAAGTTCCACAGTAGGGCACCCCTGTTATTTCTGAATGCCCTTATTGGACACGTGGACAGAAGTTGTCATATGTTTAATCTCTAGTTTCATGATAAAGGTAGATTTCATGTCTTGGTATCAGTATGTCCATGAATATGCTACATAGTTGCAACCAGTGGCTTTGCCAATGACTAGAACTCAACATACTCCTACTAGATCCTTTCTTCACTGTGGCACTGTGCCAGGTTTCTTTAGGTTTCTGTCGGTCTCATCTTTGCTGGGGCCCCGTTCGGAGGTTCCATCACAGATCCAACACAAAATACCAGGAGAAAGTGTGGCATGTAGGACTTTCTCTTCTGGTAACATGCCTGTCAGCTAAACGGATGCCATGATAATCAATGGGGTTCGTTCGGCGCTGTTCAGCTCCATCATAAAACCGATCCATTCAGCCAGGAGAGTCATAACAGAGCAGGAACACGGACCCCACCAGATGTGGAAGCAGCCTTACTGCTTCTGTTCAGGGGTGCTGCAAAGAAAATGTAGCCATTGGGTAAGTAAAGCAAAAAGAAAGGCTAATAATATAATTGGACAACCCCTTACAACGAACTAGCATTGTACTTTGTACTTTCAGTTTAACTCCTTCAAGACCAATCCTGTTTATGCCTTAATAATGACCAGACCAAATTTTGGAAATCTGGCATGTGTCACACAGAGAATAACTCCGTAAAGGATTTGCATCCAAGCATTCATCACATTCTTGTACTTTATTTAGATTGATACAATTTACGTATGGAAGGGCCATTCCAGCAAAAGCACATTTTTTCATGCCTGCTTCTCCCCTTGCCTAATTGCTTGTCATACTTGCCTTATTCACAAAACCGTATGCATAGTTATGTTTGATCGTACGCTGAGTTTTTTCGCGTATTCTCAGCCATTTACATGAGCGGCTGCTGTGTATCAGCAAACAAATACACTGCTACGCGGAAATCCCTCGGTCTGCAGAAATCCTCAGAGTGACTGCTAATTCTTAAATAGCGCCAGCTGTCTTCTTTTCCCAGCATTGGACGCAGCTAAACTCCCTACCCCTCCCTTTTTTTTCCACTTCCATAGAAGTCCATAGGAGCCTCCTCCGTATTTCGGCAAAAGCTAGGGCAAGACCTATTCTTTGAAACAGGGTATAAAATCGGCAACCAAAAACAGCTGCCGATGTGCAATTTTTCCCGATGCAATTTACGCACCAGAAAATCATTCATCTCAATGAACACATTGGGATCCAATTTTTGGGCGATTTTTTTTGACGCAACTAAATAGCCACGTATATATAGTCGTGTGAATAAGGCCTTCGATTTTTTACTTCCAGTGCTGGGCGGGGACAGTTTAATTAACATTAGCTCCTGTTGTCTTCTAAATAAGTTACAGGCCATAGGTAGCCAGTCAAGATGATGAGTTGTGATCTCCTCTATTATAACTGTGTGACAGGAGCTTTCTAATCATCATCAGTAACTGTGACAAGAGTGTTGGTGTCCCGCTCTAGACATTTTTTGTATTAGACCCATCTAAAGGCACACAGAAAATGAATCCATGACCCCAAACGGATCTGAGTTGGTCAAAACTGAGATCACATGACCATCTGTGGGAAAAGAGGCCGGGAGTTTCAGATAGAAAGAAATAACTAAACAAGGTAACACTAGCTCACTTATATATGCTGGAAGGATAGCTAAATAGTGAATGGAAAAAACAAAACAGGAGTGACCCTTTAAAAACGCTAAAATTGAGGAAAATTTTTGAAGATGGTCTTTTTTTTTCAACTGCTGTTTGTCAGTGATGTACATACATGAGCCGGTCATGTGTTCTTTCTTCCGGTGGTGCGGAGAGTCGTCTGCAGTGAGGCCATATTATCGTGCAGGAAAACGGGCGCATCGTGACTGAGCCCTAAGGCAGTTCGGTTACAATAAAAATCGCGCAAAAAAGTGCATTGGTTTTTACTAGATTTGTAGTAAAAGGTGGCAAAAACTCACACAGTTTTTCAAATGCACTTTTTGGTGCAACCCAACTGCCTCATGTGAATGGAGCCTTACATGCATTCCTGGCCAAGGCTAACAGTGGCTCGAGCGGCTATCACTCAAATGACGTCATCGGGACCTGCACTGATTTGGTCCCAATGGGGGCACCATAACCATAATTACTGGATGTTCTTAAGGACAGAAATGTCCAAGAAGGTTGGGAAATATTGCGAAATAAGATTATCAAAACACAATCCTTATCAATCCCTAAAAGAAGAATGGGAAGCATTTAAAGAGACCAGGATGGATGAACACAGAACTTACACACATGTTAAAAAGGAAGAAAAATATGTTTATCAAATGGAAAGAAGGGGGAAATATCTAAAGAAGAACATAATGGGGTCTGCAGAAACTGTAGGGCAAGTGTCAGAAAAGCTGAAGCTAATAATAAATTGAGGCTTGCAACAGAGGCCAAAAGCAATAAAAAAAAGTTTGGGGTGTATGTCAAAAGCAAAAGAAAATTCAAAGATGCTATTGGATGCTTACAGGATGAAAATGGTGAATTAGTTAAGAATGATGTTCAAAAAGCCGAACTTTTAAATTCCTATTTTGTATCTGTTTTCCCTCAGAAAGTAGATCAAACATCAACTGATTTTCCCTGTGTTATTAAAGGAATTAAAAAATGCAGGCTATCTGTAAGCAGAGGGATGGTGAGGGAACACTGAGCTAACTTAAATAAATTCAAGTCTCAAGGTCCAGATGAATGACATCCTAGGATACTAAAGGAAGCAACAGAAGTAATTGCTGAACCACTCGCCACAATCTTTGAAAATTCCCGGAGAACAGGAAAAGTCCCAGAAGATTGGAAAAGGGCAAATGTTCCTATTTACAAAGAAAACAAAGAAGATGGACCCAGGAAACTACAGACCTGTGAGCCTGACTTCTATACTGGGAAAGATCTTTGTACAAATTACTAAACAGCATATATACAAGTACTTGGATGAGAATCGATGGAGTAATTAACCAGAGCCAACATGGGTTTGTAACAAACAAGTCATGCCAGATTATTTTAATTTTCTTCTATGACAGAATCACTGTTTATCAGGGGAATGAGGTAGATATAATCTATCTTGACTTTAGTAAAGCATTTGACAAAGTATCTCAAACCATCCTTATTGAAAAAATGACCAACTGTGGGATTGACAAGGCAACTGTTAGGTGGATTCACAACTGGCTGAGGGATCATTCTCAAAGAATGGTCATAAATGGCTGCACATCCAGTTGGGAATAGGTCTCAAGTGAAGTACCACAAAGCTCTGTCTTGGGCCGAGTGTTGTTCAACATTTTTATAAATGACCTGGAGGAGGGAATTAAGGAGAAACTGATCAAATTTGCAGATGACACAAAGCTAGGAGAGATAGTTTACACTAGGAAAGAGAGAGAGAGTATTCAAAAAGATCTAGACACGCTTAAACAGTGGGCAGTGACTAACAGAATGGTATTTAACAAGGAGAAATGTAAGGTCCTTTATCTGGGCAAGAAAAATAAAAAAAACCACATACAGAATGGGAGGAATTGGGCTAAGCAGCAGCACATGTGAAAAAAAATTGGGTATACTAATAGATCATAGACTGAACATGAGTCAACAATGTGATGCAGCAGCAAAAAAGGCAAACACAATTCTGGGATATATTAAGAGAAGCATAAAGTCTAGATCATGTGAGGTTATTATCTCTCTACTCTTCCTTAGTCAGACCGCATCTTGAATACTGTGGCCAGTTCTGGGCTTCCCAATTTAAAAAAAGACATCGACAAACTGGAACAAGTCCAGAGAAGAGTTACCAGGATAGTAAGTGGTCTGCAAATCATGTCCTATGAAGAACGGTTAAAGGATCTGGGAATGTTTACCTTGCAAAAAAGAAAGCGGAGACGAGACTTAATAGCTGTCTAGTACTCCAGAGTTGGGGTCCCATGTGGAGTGTGTATGTGTATATGTGTATGAATAGTAAATTGTGTTTAGTTATGTATATTGGCCTTGCCTGGGCACTAAAGAGTTAACGTCTGGTGCCCTCACTACCTAGCACTAGGTGAGCAGGCAGAATTCACCCTAACCTTCCCTCACATCTGTCAATCACCCCTAGCTAGAACTGAGATTGGGTAGAGAGGTTCCCCTTAGCTCAGGATTGGTTAGTGGGGAGGCTATAAGAGACAGAGCGTTGGTGAGGTTAGGGGGTGGAGGATAGTGTGGTTGAGTTGAGTCCTGGAGCCCAGCCATGGAGGAGGTCTAGTTGTGGAGTCAGCAGGAGGGGAGAGCAGGAAGACAGAGGGGAGTCATCTTCAATCTTGCCCTGAGGGATCATTATCAGGGAAGATCTTCTTGTAAGTGAGAAGCAATCTGGCACCACAACTGTGAGTTTAACTTGTCCTTGCACAGCCAGGAGTTAGAGTGTCCACAGGAGATCTTGTACTGTTTTCATCATTCCTCTACAAATAACCTCGTAGTTCAGCAACCATTTAACTTAGCTGGGCAGTCTCATTCTTCAGGAGAGGGTCAAGGAATAAATGTATGCCATTCCAAATGTGCAAGAAGCTGTTGGAGAGTTTACTGCTTGCTTTATGAAAAGTGTGAACCTGGTACCCTGACCCTCAAGTTTAAGTAAACTGTGTGCCTTCGGTTTTACTGATACTTCAATGGACTCGCCTCTTTATTCCATCACTGCAATACACTTTTTCAAAAGCATTAGCGTCAACAAGAACTTACACAAATTACTAATTGCCCTCGCCAAGAACCCCTTTGCAATCCCACCTGCCACATGAGCTACCTTTTTAGGCAGAGTAGCCACCACCGTGACAAAGTCAGAGTTGACGCACCCACTCTAACTAAGCCCGCCAACTCCTGCTCGCTGCATATACAAATATCTGTAGAGCTGTCACAGTGCAGAGGGATCAGCCCTATTCTCATCTGGAAAGACTAGAAGAAATGGGATGAAACTGAAAGGGACGAGACACAGATTAGATATTAGACAGTGAGGGTGAACAATGAGCGGAACAGGTTGGCACAGCAGGTGGGGAGTTCTCTTTCAATGGAAGTCTTCAGAGGCTGGACAGACATCTGTCGGGGATGATTTAGTGAATCCTACACTGAGCAAGGGGGTTGGACCCGTATCAACTGTTACGTATAATAATACTGATAATACTAATTGTTTTAGGTAAGGCCCGCTCAGGGTTTCTGTGGGCTTTGGGCTGCAATGTCACAGTAAGCCCCATGTATAACCTTTAGACCTCACCTTGACATGCACAGAGCATGTTTACCCAGATCCCTTGGCCTGTTTATTCGGATTGGGATACAAGGTCTACTGCTGTGTTTGAAGATCATCAGGATAAAGAGCAAGGCTTCTCAGAAAAAAAGGATCCAAAGTCCGTCAAGAGACTGTAAGCAATGAGTGGGACAGTATAATTGTACTAACGCCTACCATCTTGTCACTGGAACACATTGATGGACATTCCTTGACCAGTTTCAATTTCTTCCAGACTTGACTGGACTTCAATAAATTTGCCAGATTGCTGAGCACGAAAAGACTTTCCTATGAAGATGATATCCATGTGAATCTGATAAGAACAGTAAGGCTTCTATGGTGAATGAATTTACAAGTCAGCATTCTTAGAACAAGTACATCTAGGGAATGGTGTGTGATAATCCGAGTGGAGAGAAAGTAAGGGTCCTTTTAGAAGAGTAAGTGACGGCGCCGGTAACTCATTCGCACTCGTGCAGCCTGTTTAGGCAGGCAGATGCATCGTTGGCTCGTTCAAACGAAATCGTTCTGATTCGTTCATTCCCTGTGAATGAGAGGGGCCGAATGAGTACAGTTTAAACCGAATGATAAACAAATGAGCCAATGATGATTTTTATGCTGCAGAAACTGAACAATGAACAAAAAGCGATCGATTCTTGTCAGTCAGTCATTAGCTTGCACTTAGGTCGAACAATTATCATTCATTTTCGCTCGTTTTGAATGATTTTTTTAACGGATATTGTTCAGTCTAAAACCCCACTGGGATCTCATATACGTAACCCAGCAGGTGAGATACTTATCACAAGCAGGGGCCAACATTGGATTAATCTCAATTTTGAACTAAGCATGAGAGCGATGTCACACGAGCGCACCCTTTTTTGTGCAGGAGCCGGGTGGTTTGCACACATGCCTTCACACAATATTGTGCGCAGCCACCACTACCTCAGATGGACGAGGGAAGCACCCCACCCTGATTTGAATGACCATTAAGCAAAATGGGGTGTCGGGGTGCAGGGGTTTGCCAGTGTCTTACACCTCTATGGGCTCTTTGGTGCACTCATGCGCACAAAATAGAGCAGGTCCTATTTTTTTTGTGCCCATGATAACTGCACACTAGAGATGAGCGAGTGGTGCCTTAGCCGAGTATCTCTCCGCTCGTCTCTAAAGATTCGGGGGCCGGCGGGGAGCGGTGGGAGAGAGCGGGGAGGAACGGAGGGGAGATCTCTCTCTCCCCCCTGCAACTCACCTGTCACCCGCGTCGGCCCCCGAATCTTTAGAGACGAGCGGGGAGATACTCGGCTAAGGCACTACTCGCTCGAGTAATGTGCCTTAGCGAGTATACTCGCTCATCTCTACTGCACACGCAAAAAAATAAATTAGAATGAACACATTGAAATCAGCGGGCTCTATCCCCTGTGTATTGCACACGGCATTTTTCGGCGCGCTAAAACATACTAAAATTTGGTCATGTGACGGAGCCCTGATTTGAAGCTCTGCATCATATTTATGATGTTTTAGACACTTTTTTGTCGAGTCTGAAAAATGGGCGTGGCTTTGTGGGATAGGGGTGTGGTCTAAATGTTTTTTTCCCAAAAAATTCTGGCACAAAATCCCTCATAAAACTAAGCCAACTAATAATAACTTTATTGATTAAAACGCATCCATCTTACAGGTAAACGTTGAACGCGTTTCGGCCAGACAGTGGCCTTTGATACTGTTTGGCCAAAACGTGTTCAGTGTTTACCTGTAAGATGGATGTGTTTTAATCAATAAATGTTATTATTTTTAATGGTTGAAGCCCTCCTCCATATCTACAGTTTCTCTCATGAAGTTTAGCCGATTGCCAATGGCCATCTGAGGACGGAGCCCCCGCTGGGAGGCAGGTATTGTTTTTTCCCCTGTACCAGAGGCACTGCTGGTGAGGTGAGCCCCTACTCATTTTTTTCTTTTTTACTTAAGCCAACTAATAGGTGGTATAAGCCAAGACTGAACAGGGCAAAGATGCACCAAATTTGTCATCCAGCATGAGCCGCTATGATACCCACACGCGCTCCCCTGACTGCGGATCTACAGGGGCTTGCAGTTTGGATGAAAGATAAATGATAGCTGTTGAGTAGAGATGAGCGAGTATACTTGCTAAGGCTAACTACTCGAGCGAGTAGTGCCTTAGGCGAGTATCCTCCCGCTCGTCTGTAAAGATTCGGGGGCCGGCGGGGGGCGGGGGAGAGCGGGGAGGAACGGAGGGGAGATCTCTCTCTTCCTCTCTCCCCCCCACTCCCCCCTGCTCACCTCCGCAACTCACCTGTCACCCCCGCCGGCCCCCGAATCTTTACAGACGAGCGGGAGGATACTCGGCTAAGGCACTACTCGCTCGAGTAGTTAGCCTTAGCAAGTATACTCGCTCATCTCTACTGTTCAGGAACTAAAAACGGATACCAACCTGGTGTTCAAAGATATGTTTTAGTCCCGTTAGGCGGCTGTAAAAATTACGGTCACATAACAGGACAAAACGAAACCATTGATTTCAATGGTTTCGTTCTTACTATCGAGATTCTCAGGCGTTAATACTATGTGTGGGAAAGAGAGGACTTGCCCTATCTTTACACTTTTATTTTTCAAATTCACGCGCAATAGCGTGGAGTTTGAATAGTCCGAAAAAAATCCTGGTTCATGCGCTACTACGCCCTGTGTTTTTGCCCTAAATTTGCAACATTACAGAAAAACATGGCTTTCGTAAGTTGGCGCCTTCAAATGTGAAGGAGTCCAATACAGCATCTGCCTGTAATTCCTCTTCTCTTTCAACTATCAGACATCCCAGGGCATTTAGAATTGACAGTTTCATCATTCATGAGTCTCATCATGTGATCTGCGTGATAAAATGCATGGTCTGCAATAAAACAAATATGGGATGCACCGCTCACAAATTAAGAGCGTGTATTGCGAAGCATATTTAAGGCTCAGTTCACAAATCGGCTGCACTGAACATTTAGTAGAAGTTCATCAAAGTTGGATACTTTCCAATACGAAAGTCATTGAGAAAGTCCAGAGACCCCCCAAGGAGACAGTCGGTGCAGAGCCAAGAAGCATGCTGGCTGCCATGTCTCAGTAACACAACACCAACGGGAGTCAATCACAAGTGATCCTTTGCATCTTTATCTTGTTCCATGCATTCCTCCACCTCACTGCAGTTCAGAATGTTTCATTCATGGGGCTTGCTATAAGGCCTTAGTCACACGGGCGTTTTTTCACGCGATTTGCGGATCGCATGACGGATGCGCATCCGCAAATCGCGTGACCGGTGCGCGCAAGTCGCCCGCAAATCACCGGAAAATCTGCTCCTAGCCGCGTTTCATTAGAAACGGGCCGGAGCTGTCCAGCGCATTGCATTCAATGGAGACGGCAATAGAGCCGGCTCCATTTAAAGCAATGCGCTGCGGGCGAGCCCGGGATGAATTGTCGGGAAGGGCTTAAATATATAAGGCCTTCCCTGCAATTCATCCTAAAATGTGTAAAAATAAAAAATATATATACTCACCTTCTCCCGGCAGCCGGATCTCCGCGCGGCCATCCTGCAGTGGGTGTGAAGGGGGTGTGAGTCAGACCTGCCCCCTGATTGGCTCAGCGCTGAGCCAATCAGAGGCATGTCTCACTCACACCCATTCATGAATTCATGAATGGATGTGAGTCAGACCTACCCCTGATTGGCTCAGCGCTGGGAGGCAGCAGTCACTCACCCATTCATGAATTCATGAATGGGTGTGTAAGTGAAACCTGCCTCTGGTTGGTCAGGGCTGTGACCAATCAGAGGCAGATCATTCAGCAGGCGGGGATTTTAAAGCCCCGCCGGCTGAATAGTGCAGAGAAGGAGTTCAGGAGAACTGACAGCGGCCGCGGCTGGACTCCGGCTGCAGCGGAAAGGTGAGTATACAATTTTTTTTTATTTTAACACATTTTAGGATGAATTGCAGGGAAGGGCTTATATATTTAAGCCCTTCCCGACAATTCACCCCGCGCACGCCGGCAGCCCATTGCTTTCAATGGAGCGGCTGTATTGCCGGCTCCATTGAATTCAATGGGCAAACATCGTTCTTCTCTGTCACAGCTGTTACAGCTGTGGCAGAGAAGAATGATTTGTCTTCTATATGTTCTCAATGGGGTCGGCGCTGCTGCCGCCAGCCCCATTGAGCGCATATAGAGAAGAGAACAGGAATCGCAGATCGCAGATAGGTGCGATCTGCGATTTCTGTTCTATAATTTATCGGACGAGCGCATAAAAAGCGCTCATGTGTCCGATACCATTGCAAAGCAATGGTTTTATAAAATCGCCGGACGCATGCGCATGCGCAAATCGCGGCAAAAAACGCCCGTCTGACTAAGGCCTAAGATGCATATACCTCTACATGTGGCAACCTTTCTGACAAGACCATGTGATTGCAAATATTTTTACGCAGCAGATCATCTTCATGCTGTGGGAAAAAAGCCAGCTTGGTTTGAATTTCATCACATTCACTGCTTGTTTAAACCTTTTGTGGACATTTTAATCATGTATTAATAAGCAGGTCGTTTTATGTGGATGTGCTGGACTTGCAAAAAAGAAAGTTGAGAGGAGACTTAAAGGGGGTGCAAGCTGTCAGCGCTGCAAATAGCCAACCTATGTGTATTTGTGGTGCTGACAGCTTGTGCCAGCTCAGCTGATCTGGCAGGGTCCCGAGCGACGGACCCCGGACGATCAACTATTGATGACCTATCTAGATTATAGGTTATCAATAGTATTTCCCTGGAAAACCCCTTTAATAGCTGTCTAGAAATATCTGAAGGGCTGTCACAGTGCAGAGGGATCAGCCCTATTCTCATCTACACAAGGAAAGACTAGAAACAATGGGATGAAACTGAAAGGGAGGAGACACAGATTAGATATTAGACAGTGAGGGGGATCAATGAGTGGAACAGGTTACCACGGGAGGTGGGGAGTTCTCCTTCAATGGAAGTCTGCAGAGGCTGGACAGACATCTGTCTGGGATGATTTAGTGATCCTGCACTGAGCAGGGCGTTGGACCTGATGACCCCGGAGGTCCCTTCCAACTCGAGCTTGACAAAGACCATAAGAGTCGAAACGTTGCTGCATATTTTTTGTTATGGGAGAATAAATTGAAGTATTGCCTTTTGCACCTACGTATGCTGCCAATTTTCTTCATTATGCAGATAAGATATAAGACACTGAGGGTGATCAATGAGTAGAACAGGTTGCCACGGGAGGTGGTGAGTTCTCCTTCAATGGAAGTCTGCAGAGGCTGGACAGACATCTGTCTGGGATGATTTAGTGATCCTGCACTGAGCAGAGAGGTCGGACCCGATGACCCTGGAGGTCCTTCCAACTCTACCAGTCTAGGATTCTATGACTTTATTCCTCATTAATTTTACTCACTTGGCTGTTGGCCTGCAGGCATCCATTGAGGACACATTGCACTGAGCTGATATTCTACTATAGTCCTAAAATGGACCAAATTTATCACAACAGCTCATGATGGATGACAAATCTGGCCTATCTTTAAACCGTCTGTTCTAGGTTTATACCACCTATTAGTTGGTGAAGTTTTATAACAGATTTTGCACCAAAATTTTTGTGGAAGAAAAATACATTAAGACCACACCCCCATCCCACAAAGCCACGCCCATTTTTCATACTTGGCGTAAAAAAGGTCTAAAACATCATAAATATGGTGCAGAGCTTATAAGACTGTTTTCTATTGCAATTCGTGCCAGAAAGTGGTTTGTTTTCAACGCTAAATATGCCTCATAAGCTAAGAAAAGTAAATTTAATTGACTCCTTAGGCCTCATGTCCACGGGAAAAATCAGGCCCGCCGCGGATTCTTCATGCAGAATCCCGCAGCGGGTCCCTCCTTTCCTGCGGACATGAGGCCTAAAAAGAAGAATAACTTACCTGTCGGGACGCTGTGAATCTGCCCTCTGTTGCGGCCGGATCTTTTTTCTGCGGCCCGGCGGATGTGCTCGGCATGCCAGCAGCGTGCAGCACGCATGCACCGTGCATTTTAATTTTTTTTTTAACTCCTGCTCTCCAGCACCAGAGAGCAGAAATTCAGCTGCGGGTGTGCCGCGGATCCAGACGGCTTCCATAGGCTTCAGTAGAATCCTGCGGGAGACCCGCACTAAAATGGAGCATGCTGCGGGTGTTTTCCCGCACACGCAATCCGCGCCTCAGGGGAAAATGACATCCGCCGGTATTTAATTACCTGCGGGTGTCCAATGCATCCCTATGGGGCGCGGATCACACGTGCGGGTGGTCCGCTGCAGATCTGTCCCCATGGACATGAGGCCTTAAAGTCAATTTTAGACTTGGGGAATTTTTGGGTTTGCTTCTTGAAATTGCTGATGTAAATACTTATAGATTTGTTTAGGCTCCGCCTTTGGCTTCTTGCACATTAGCATTTAAATTATATTTTTTATCATGGTGGACTGCATAAGAAAGCAATTTCCCCATTTTTATTGCTATCTATGACATTTTTCATTGCCCTCCTTATTAGATATGAGACTCCATACTTTAGACAGCCTGCATTATAAAAAGTTAGGTTTCGGACAGGCAATATTTATTGGATTGGTTTCTTCCTTGGACTGTTAAAAAAAAGTCTCCTAAATATGTAGGACAATATCCTCTTTGTATCAAGTTTCACAAAGTGAGAGTCATCTTGTCTGACTGTTTCCTGCCAGTATACTCTTTGAAACTCAATTGTCTCTTTGTGAAGTTTGGGAATCGGGCGTGCATCATAGATGTAATCTCTGAATAAATCCAATGTGGTTTGGACAAAAGACGATTTGAGTTGCTTTTTTGGGTGGAGAAGAGGAAATGGAGTTGAAAAAAAATCCTTTAATCTCAGCTATAATATTAAACTTTTCAGTAATTGATGTAAATCAGATGCAGCAATCATAGAAAGAAGCGAGTGGTATCTGTAATACTCAGTGTGCAGAGCAATAAATGAGGCCGGACAAGCTGTAAATAATGCTTCCGATTTATTTCACATGCGCCGGAGGTAAATATTCAGTATATTGTTATCACCAAGATACTTTACAATATCCACAAACTCAACCAGCCATTTAGTGAGTTCACACAATGTACCCCAATTCACTGTAGATCCTTTTCAGTGTAACTTTTGCCCTAAAGTGGAACCTGCTATACTCACTGTCCCTTCTCTCGATTCACCACACCAGAAAGAAAGGCACACACTATACTATACAATTTGGAAAACAAAAATTGTGGCACATTCTTTATTTACAGACAACACATCAGGAGCCTGACGCCGATCATGGCAACTCAATTCCTATGAAAGTGGCCGCCCAACTCCTAGACTTGTTGGGCCACACCTGCCCCTCAACTCACACTGCCAGAGGCACACCACATCATCAGCTTATAGGCTGGCTTAACATTGACCCACCAAGACCTGCCAGTATCTCGACATGGCCTCCTTCACAGCACTAGCTGTATGCCGCATCACTAGCTTACCTACCGGCTTAACATCAGTCCATTTCTTGCCCACTCACCAGCCTGCCCGCTGACTTAACATTGGCCCATTGCCAAATCACCAAGAATGCCTGCTGGATTATCATCAACCCATTACTACCTCACCAGCTTGGTTATTGGCTTAAAATTGGCTCATTGAGGCCCACTTGAATGCCTGCATGGTCCTCCCAGGCAATAGCTCAAACAGCACTACTACAATAGTGGGACCTTTCAAATATCTTAACCTGTGATAAGTCCCGTGATTCCTCTAACGATGAAGTAGAGCTCTCTGCATTGCCTACTTTTCCACCATTGGCCCTCTTTATTGTTGACTCCCATCCAACATGTAGACTCTCCTATAGAGAGTTATTAAAATGTACTCCATCATGCTGGTATAATCTTTGGCATCTGCAGTCGATCAAGTTGTGTATCACCCCACCCTTCCCCCCGTGCATTTACAAAATTGCCCAGAGTCCCGTTTACCTTTTCACGGAGGATGTTGGCACTGCTAGCTTCTACTCCCTTCGTTGCACCACGGAGGACCATATAAAAATTTTCCCCAGCCACTTTGCTAAGTAGTGATTAAAGCCCCCTGTATTCCAATGATGAGCTGCAACAATTTAGTCGATGTAAGATAGTTACCATTTGCATGAATGACTAAATCATTTTGGGTGCATTTTGTTCACTACTTCAGCCCTCTGTTCCGAAACCATTGTACTGAACAGCTTTGTTCAGGGAAAGCCAAGTTGGAATCTATATAGTCTTGCTGCAGTTGTCTTTGCAGCTCAGTGCATGAAGGAACGACACATGACCCAACACCTACTTCTTTTCTGCTAAAACAGGAAGTGACAATGTGACAACTTATCGCATGGAGAGGAGGGGGTGTTTGGTACTCTTGTTACTGTTTAATGACACATACATATGATTTGAATGCATTTGACCTTCACCTCTCCAGGCTTTTCATTGCTGCATTGGAGTGGCCCATTGCTGTTGCTTCAAATGCCGTGTCTGAAAGAGGGTCGAGCTGTACTTTCTATTATACAAACCTGCTGCTGCCAGAGATTTTTTCAAAATGGCGTTGAATCAGAAGCATGAGACTGCAGACCCATTATAATGTGTCAAAAAAGTCCCAGAGACGTTGCCTCTGATTTTGATCAGCCTATGAACAGCATAACTGCCCTCCCTTTTTCTACTGGGTCGTCCTCATCCTCATCTTCGGTCAGTTTTAACCCTTGCGATGAAACACAACTTTGTCGGATAGCAATCTAATGTATCAGGCCTGAGTTATTACTTAGCTTATTCCGAAAGCCCAAGGAAATGCTAATAAGAATGCTAACAGGAGCTCTTCTTATCTGCTAGGGCATATTGAGGTGAGTGATGGGGTTATTCTTTGTCTATTATCTCACCTTGACTCCTGGCCCAGCCTTTTAGCGCTCTGTTCATTACAAAGGAGACAGACAGATTCTCCACTTCATAGAGTCTGGAGAAAAAAGACACAGCTGCCAACGTACTGGCAGATTTATCTTTTCCTGTGCCTTCTAGCGTCATTACATTGGGAAGCTTCCAGAAGATTCTCTTAATTTTATTTCCTGGATGCTGCTTTAGAAAGTTTACCCATCTTTGCCTATGCCATCTATATGCCAACCATGTGCAATGTGTCAAGGATTTTTTGACTGGTTCACCTATGATGGGATAACAACCTGCCAAATGTGATTAGGGCATTGTTCTCCAGATTTCCTTACATTAAGCACCAGGCTAAAAAATGTGCTAAATGTTCCTCTGGATATCAGACCTGCTATATGGTTGTTCACCCTTGGTGTGTGTCATGTCCGGAACTGGATGCTAAGCTACATGTATTTAGTACTAGGCTTCACAAACAAGTTGATAACATACTATGTTACTATGTGGCGGTCTACATCCAAACTGCTCCCCCGTCTCCCACACCCTCAGATACTCCCTAAGGGCTCACACCCACTGGCGGTCCGACTTCCCTGCGATGCGAGAGTGAGTGAAAACGCATGGTAATGAAACCCATGATTTTCAACGGCTTCATTGTCATTAGCGATGCTTTCACTCTAACCTCACATCACAAAGAAGAATATGCGATATCGCCCATTGTTTTCAATGAGGCGGGCAGCAGTAGTGCTGGCCTCATTGAAATCAATAGAAGACCGCGAAGCAGGCTAGGAATTCCCCCCAAAAGAGGAGAGAGACATATTTCCCCATATTTGGAGAGATAGGGGGTGGGCTAGTGGGTTTCCGCGAGAGCGGAATGGGGCTTGAAAGGCGGCAGGGCTAGAGGGGTTATTATAGTAATCTCTCTCTAGCCAAGTAAGGGGGCGGAGTAGCGAGTCCCCTGTAGCTCCGCCCCCCCCCCCCCCCTCTCTTCTGTCTCGGGGGGAATTTCTAGCCTGCTTCGCGATCTTCTATTGACTTCAATGAGGCCAGCACTACTGCTGCCAGCCACATTGAAAACAATGGGCGATATCGCACATTCTTCTTTGCAATGTGAGGTTACAGTGAAAACATCGCTAATAAGAATTATTGAAAATCATTGGTTGCATTATCATGTGTTTTCACTTCCTCTCGCATCGCAGGGAAGTCAGATCGCCAGTGGGCGTGAGCCCTTAGTGTATTTTTTATCCTGATCTTGTAAATGGATTTCTTGAGCCCCAATGAACTTCCTTCCAACCTTTTGCAAAAAATTCTACCCATTGATATAACTTTGCATACAAATTTCAACAATCCATTTAGAGGTTGCGCCCGAGATTCAGTCATGAGCTTCTAAAATTGCTGTTTTACCAACCCACAAATGGCCGACCCAGCTGGACCTATCTGAAAGAAACTAAGCAATGGGCCATATAACTCCACCCTAATGAACCTTGCAGGCACCAGTGTAAGAAGCAATTGAACTTCTCAAACAGTTTGCATGAAATTACTCAGCCCATTGGTAGGCATCTGTTGACATAGTATCTACCTTCCAAAAAACAACCTGAAAACTTGGAGCTTTCAATCTGTAGTTGTAAAAGCATGAAGTCTAATTGTATGTCTACTTTCAGCATCATGGCCCCCTTACCCAGAGCCCTCACTAAGTTGAGTGGCTCTTCAAAAAAACTGGCAATGTACTTTGCATAGATCCTCATCGATGGTGTTATTTACTGATACTTCAGGGTATGACATATGTTGAAAGATGCAAAATTTCCCTGGTTTCTTATTTGGGATGACCCCAAGCAGGAATACCGCTATAGGTGACCCCATGAATTGTCCTTCCATTCTCCTTAAGTTGACCGCCTTTCCTAATTTTCCCTCAATATGTTGGGTTATTCCCTAGCAAACTTCAGGTTTTATAGTTTCAATACTCTTGCAACCTCCCTCAAAACTGGTAGCCTGAAACCCTGTCTAAACTACTTTTCATTACTAGTTTCTGGGTATTCCCCCAGCCACAACTTTATCCTGCTGTTACTGATGTTACCGAATTTTCCAGATCCACAAAAGGAATGCTTCATCTTCGTCTCTCAACTTGCACTTTGGTAACGTAGACTGTATTTAGTGCAGCTCTGCCTGTACCTATATGTGAACCGCCGCTGCATGATTTCTCATCGTATGCCCAAAATACCAGCTTCCACTTTTTCTGAAAACCTGAGTGGATGAGTTTGTGGCTGGGCCTTTTTCTCTTACCATTAATCTAGATCACAGGTCTAGGTCTTTATGTCCGAAGCTAAAGATCTTGGTTCGTACCATTTTCTGAATGGTCCTGAAGGTTGCTGTCAGACCAACCTCCCCTATAAAAGGAGCATGTGTCTGCTATGAGGTCCATGAGTAAACATAAAACATTGCTCTGGTTCTGTAAGGCCAGGTAATACAGGCGGATTTGGATTGCGAATTCTGTGATTGCCATCCGAGGTTAAACGCAGACATTCAAAGGCATGTATTTTTGTTTTTTCGTTCACACTTGCAGATACAAATTGCATATTCCGCAAGCGGAAGAAAAACTGCAGGAAATACAAACAAAAAGTAAATAAACCTGTACGGCTCATGACCGCCGCCGAGCCGCCAGGTCATTCTTAATACAGTAGAAACATGTACACAGTTTCCCCAGCTGGGCTCACAGCCGGAATCCACTGCGAGCCTCCTGCATGCAGAATCCACTCTGCCCGCGTGAGCCCGGCCTAACTATGCTACCATATACACATAACCCTCTTGACCTCTAATATAGCCTTCCTCTTGTTGCCCCCAGATCTATCCTTGTCTTCCTTTGCTACTATTGCTTCTCTATGAAGTTTACAAATCTCAATGAACGTCCTGCTCTTCTTCCTCCTGAAACCTTCCATGACAAATAGGAAAACATGGGTTATAACGCACTTACATATGTATCACTAGTTGCTACAGTTCTGGCAATGGCTTCTCGATGGGATTTTGCTATTGTCTATAGATTTATGTTTTTAGACCTTTTTCTCATCCACATTTTTGATCTCCTCATCTGAGTTGGTCACCCGTGCCATCTTGGCTCATTATCTTGTCCCTGTAACAGGGGTACTTACAGACTGACTTATCTCCCCCACAACCTCCATGCCTCCTTCTCCCCGTATGCCCTCAGTGACCCGATTATGGTTCCTCATGTCTATTTCCTAATCGCTCTTTCTTGACACCAGCCACATACAGTAAAGGGATTGGCACTGTATATCGAGACGCTGGAATCACCTTATGCTCTTCAGGTTCTCTAATACATGGCTAGCATCACAGGAAAACTCAGAGAGACCATCTAGAGGAAACTGAACTCTGGGAAAATATACAAATTAGAAATTCTACCAGCGGCAAAACATTTACAATTACTTTTCCTCCTCTTTTTCCTCAATTATTATTTGTTTAATGAGTTAAGAAATTCCTTAAAACCAAAACTTTAAAGAATTTTGAAATCATTACCGTTGGCATTCTGCTGTGTAATGTTGTTGGCGAGGCATAGCACGGGCAGAGTTACAGCTGCAAACAAAGAACAGCACAAAAGTTAACCATTTCCAATCCACTCTCTGACATCTCCAGACATTCTGATTGAAGACTGTACAGCTCCGATGTCAGAAGACGTCCGGCAGGGTATTCTTACTGTATATTACTGGCCGCTCTGTTGTTGGGGGCCTCTCCAGCATGTCCCATACTGCAGTACTGGCTCTAGCCAGCAGATGGTGCCATTGTATAATGGCAGAAAGAGAAAGCCCCTTAGGAAACCCTGAACCCAAAATTGGATTGCAAAGGGATAAAGTTTACGAGAGTGATGAATGGGAGCGTCATCAGAAGCACCGTGACGTTAGTGTACGCGGGAATCCGTGGCGGATTTTTCCACCTGAATTGAGATCTGCCATTGATTTGCACTTCAGTCTGCACCACAATTCCGCCATGTACATACAGCCGCACGTTTCATGTATGTACGGTTTATTTACGAATTCCTAAAAAAACAAAAACAGAGTTCAACTGCAAGAGTTTACAAAAAGAAAGACTTTACAGAGAAAACGTTTACTTGTTTTATGTAGAAACGGACACAAATGTTTGGTATACTTTTAACATATGCGCTATAGTAAAATGCATGCATGCTTAAGGCCGCCCGCATGTGGCAGAGCCATATTCCGCAGCAGAGTCCAACCCTGAGAGCAGCGGCGTCTGCGTGTACCTGTCATTTCTGTTCTTCATCTGTACTGCGGATGGGCCCAGCAACTCGCCAGCGGACATGCACTGTACAGATTTTTTTTTTCATTTTTTTCCCCCGTGCCGTCGTTAGTAGAGATGAGTGAGCACCAAAATGCTCGGGTGCTCGTTACTCGAGACGAACTTTTCGCGATGCTCGAGGGTTCATTTCGAGTGACGAACCCCATTGAAGTCAATGGGCGACCTGAGCATTTTTGTATATCGCCGATGCTCGCTAAGGTTTTCATTTGTGAAAATCTGCAAAACCCAAGAAAGTGATGGGAACGACACAGCAACGGATAGGGCAGGGGAGGGGCTACATGTTGGGCTGCATCTCAAGTTCCCAGGTCCCACTATTCAGCCACAATAGCGGCAAGAGTGCCCCCCCCCGTACCAATTTTTACTTCGGACAAACCCTCATTAGCAATGCATACCTTAGCTAAGCACCACACTACCTCCAACAAAGCACAATCACTGCCTGCATGACACTCCGCTGCCACTTCTCCTGGGTAACATGCTGCCCAACCCCCCCCCCCCGCGCGCGCACGAACCAGTGTCCGCAGCGCACACCAAAGTGTCCCTGCGCAGCCTTCAGCTGCACTCATGCCACACGCTGGCCTCATAGCCACACCACCCTCATGTCTATTTATAAGTGCGTCTGCCATGAGGAGGAACCGCAGGCACACACTGCAGAGGGTTGGCACGGCCAGGCAGCGACCCTCTTTAAAAGGGGCGGGGTGATAGCCCACAATGCTGTACAGAAGCAATGAGAAATCCAATCCTGTGCCACCTCCATCAGGAGCTGCAAACGTGGGTATAGCCATGGGGAACCCATGTGCCACACACTATTCATTCTGTCAAGGTGTCTGCATGCCCCAGTCAGACCGGGGTTTTTTATAAACAGTCACAGGCAGGTACAACTCCGCAATGGGAATTCCGTGTGCACCCACAGCATGGGTGGCTCCCTGGAACCCACCGGCGGTACATAAATGTATCCCATTGCATTGCCCATCACAGCTGAGGTAACGTCAGGTTTAATGCAGGTGGGCTTCGGCCCACACTGCATGCCCCAGTCAGACTGGGGTTCTTTAGAAGTGGACACATGCAGTTACAACTCCGTGTGGACCGACAGCATGGGTGGGTCCCAGGAAGCCACCGGCGGTACATAAATATATCCCATTGCAGTGCCCATCACAGCTGAGGTAACGTCCGATTAAATGCAGATGGTCTTCGGCCCACACTGCATGCCCCAGTCTGACCGGGGTTTTTAATACATAGACACTGGCATGTATAACTCCCTAATGTGAAGTCCCTGTGGACCCACAGCATGGGTGGCTCCCTGGAACCCACCGGCGGTACATAAATATATCCCATTGCATTGCCCATCACAGCTGAGGTAACGTCAGGTTTAATGCAGGTGGGCTTCGGCCCACACTGCATGCCCCAGTCAGACTGGGGTTCTTTATAAGTAGACACAGGCAGGTACAACTCCCTATTGTGAAGTCCGTGTGGACCGACAGCATGGGTGGGTCCCAGGAAGCCACCGGCGGTACATAAATATATCCCATTGCAGTGCCCTGGACAGCAAAGCTAACGTCAGATTAAATGCAGGTGGGCTTCGGCGGTACATAAATGTATCCCATTGCAGTGCCCTGCTTAGCAGAGCTAACGTCACATACAATACAGGTTGGCTTCGGCCCACAGTGCATGCCCCAGTCAGACTGGTAATATGTACCTTAACAGTAACCGCGTTGGTGGTAATGTGGTGGTGACTGCGGACCTAGTAGCGCGGATTTATTTAGTTGGTTTTCGGAATGTGGCCAGGATTAAGTGGGCCGTGGCGGGGGGATGGTGGGGGGGCTCTCTACGTTGCTCATAGAGCCTGGCCAACACATGGAGCGTAGAGTTCCACCAAGTGGGCATGTCGCACAGCAGTCGGTGCACTGGCAGATTAAACTGATGTTGCAGGGTGCGCAGGGTGGCAGCGTCCGTCTTGGACTTGCGGAAATGTGCGCTGAGCCAGCGCACCTTTCCGAGCAGGTCTGACAAGCGTGCGTAGCTTTTCAGAAAGCGCTGAACCACCAAATTAAAGACCTGGGCCAGGCATGGCACGTGTGTGAGGCTGCCGAGCTGCAGAGCCACCACCAGGTTACGGCCGTTGTCACACACGACCATGCCCGGTTGGAGGCTGAGCGGCGAATGCCAGCGGTCGGTCTGCTCTGTCAGACCCTGCAGCAGTTCGTGGGCCATGTGCCTCTTCTCTCCTAAGCTGAGTAGTTTCAGCACGGCCTGCTGGCGATTGCCCACCGCTGTGCTGCCACCCCGCGCGACACCGACTGGTGGCGACGTGCTGCTGCTGACACATCTTGATTGCAAGACAGAGGTTGCGTAGGAGGAGGATGATGGTGGTTTAGTGGAGGAAGCATACACCGCCGCAGATACCAGCACCGAGCTGGGGCCCGCAATTCTGGGGGTGGGTAGGACGTGAGCGGTCCCAGGCTCCGACTCAGTCCCAGCCTGCACTAAATTCACCCAATGTGCCGTCAGAGAGATATAGTGGCCCTGCCTGCCTGTGCTTGTCCACGTGTCCATTGTTAAGTGGACCTTGGCAGTAACCGCGTTGGTGAGGGCGCGTACAATGTTGCGGGAGACGTGGTCGTGCAGGGCTGGGACGGCACATCGGGAAAAGTAGTGGCGACTGGGAACCGAGTAGCGCGGGGCCACCGCCGCCATCATGTTTTTGAAAGCCTCCGTTTCCACAAGCCTATACGGCAGCATCTCCAGGCTGATCAATTTGGCTATGTGCACCTTTAATGCTTGAGCGTGCGGGTGCGTGGCGGCGTACTTGCGCTTGCGTTCAAACAGTTGCGCTAGCGACGGCTGGACGCTGCGCTGAGAGACATTGCTGGATGGGGCCGAGGACAGCGGAGGTGAGGGTGTGGGTGCAGGCCGGGAAACAGTCGTGCCTGTGTCCTGAGAGGGGGGTTGGATCTCAGTGGCAGGTTGGGGCACAGGGGGAGAGGCAGTGGTGCAAACCGGAGGCGGTGAACGGCCTTCATCCCACCTTGTGGGGTGCTTGGCCATCATATGCCTGCGCATGCTGGTGGTGGTGAGGCTGGTGGTGGTGGCTCCCCGGCTGATCTTGGCGCGACAAACCTTGCACACCACAGTTCGTCAGTCGTCTGCACTCTCAGTGAAAAACTGCCAGACCTTTGAGCACCTCCGCCTCTGCAGGGTGGCATGGCGCGAGGGGGCGCTTTGGGAAACAGTTGGTGGATTATTCGGTCTGGCCCTGCCTCTACCCCTGGCCACCGCACTGCCTCTTCCAACCTGCCCTGCTGCTGCACTTGCCTCCCCCTCTGAAGACCTGTCCTCAGTAGGCTTAGCAAACCAGGTGGGGTCAGTCACTTCATCGTCCAGCTGCTCTTCCTCCGAATCCTTTGTGCACTCCTCCCTCGGACTTACTGCAATTACTACTACCTGAGTGATAGACAACTGTGTCTCATCGTCATCGTCCTCCTCACCCACTGAAAGCTCTTAAGACAGTTGCCGGAAGTCCCCAGCCTCATCCCCCGGACCCCGGGAACTTTCCAAAGGTTGGGCATCGTTCACGACAAACTCCTCCGGTGGGAGAGGAACCATTGCTGCCCATTCTGGGCAGGGGCCCGAGAAAACAGTTCCTGGGAGTCTGCCTGCTCCTCAGAACGTGTCATTGTAATGGAGTGAGGAGGCTGGGAGGAAGGAGGAGAAGCAGCCAGAGGATTCAGAGTTGCAGCAGTGGACGGCGTAGAAGTCTGGGTGGTCGATAGATTGCTGGATGCACTTTCTGCCATCCACAACAGGACCTGCTCACACTGCTCATTTTCTAATAAAGGTCTACCGCGTGGACCCATTAATTGTGAGATGAATCTGGGGACTCCTGAAACTTGCCTCTCTTCTAATCCCATAGCAGTCGGCTGCGATACACCTGGATCAGGAGCTCGGCCTGTGCCCACACCCTGACTTGGGCCTCCGCGTCCTCGCCCGCGTCCACGTCCTCTAGGCCTACCCCTACCCCTCAGCATGGTGTATTACGAGTAGAGCAGAAACAGAACGCTGTAATTAAATGTGCCGCTTATTGGCCTGTGGTTGGAGGCTGACTTCGCTTACGGAACGCACAGCAGAGCCAGGAAACAATTTTGCGCATGCCTGTAGTGAGACCTAGGTGCGTAGGACTGAGCTAGTGGAATTCACAGCGCAGAAGCAGTCAAGTCGCCAAAGGGCAGTGGTACGCCTTAAGTATTTGGCTTCCCTTTTTTTAAATGGTGAGCTGAAACACCAGACAGATACTGTATGCAGCGTATATATTGTATACTCTTTCCCTCTGGCGCTATCACGGCGGTGATGTAACAGGCACAGCAGAGCCAGGAAACAATTTTGCGCACGCCTGCTGTAACGCTTAGCTGCGTATTAATTAGGACTACTACCCCCAGCAGACACGCAGTACACTGAAGACGGTCACAGGCAGCCAAAAGATAGTATTTTTCCCCAATTTTTTTGAAAAAGCCCACTGCCTATATAGCCTGAATATCTCTTTCACCTTTCCCTCTTTCCCTGCCTCACCAGTACTGCCCCTATACTCTGTTCAATGACTACAGACTGACGACGCTATGGTCTGCACGCCCGATATACAAAAAAAAAAAAATTGTGCAACACTGCTAAAAGCAGCCTTAACAGTACTGCACACGGTCAGATGTGGCCCTAAGAAGGACCGTTGGGGTTCTTGAAGCCTAACATTACACCTAACACTCTCCCTATAGCAGCAGCAGCATCAGCAGCACTTTCCCTGATCTATGTCGCAATGCATCTGTGGCGAGCCGCGGGAGGGGCCGATTTATATACTCGGGTGACACCTGATCTCGCCAGCCACTCACTGCAGGGGGGTGGTATAGGGCTTGAACGTCGCAGGGGGAAGTTGTAATGCCTTCCCTGTCTTTCTTTTGGCCAGAAAAGCGCGCTAACGTCTCAGAGATGAAAGTGAAAGTAACTCGAACATCGCGTGGTACTCGTTACGAGTAACGAGCATCTCAAACACGCTAATACTCGAACGAGCATCAAGCTCGGACGAGTACGCTCGCTCATCTCTAGTCGTTAGGCAATGACATGGAATCCACGACCTGTCCGCAATGCTAATTGCAGATGGGCCGCGGGTAGGACGACTTCCGCTGATTTCAATGGAAGTTGTCCGCGCAGAATCAGCGCAAAAATGGAGCACGCTGCGATATTTTTTTCTCCGAAATTGCAATTAATTTCTGCTCATGTGCAGGAAGAATCGATTGCCCATAGCATGCTATGGAGGGTCTTTGTTGTGGTGCGGATTCTTCCGCAGATTCCGCAGAAAACATCTGCCCCTGTGCAGGCGGCCTGACATTGTATACTTGTGTACATTTATAAATACATTTTTTACATGCGCTGCACATACTGAACACTAAAAACAGGATGTTATCAGTTAGTTTCATGCCTAAGGTTCCCATATATGTTTAACAACTGTCGAGCAAACGATTGTTTATCCGCAATCTGTCTTTGAATGCTCGGCTCAGCCAAACATCCATGTGTTGAGGGAGATCAGCCACAGCCAGACATCTGTGCGCCGGCTTATCTCCCCAGAAACTATTGGGAATTGAAATAGCTGAAATCTTCAATCAGGCATCATCAGGGGAGGCTGAGCCGCCGATAGAGACCTCCCGCTCTGCCATTATTGGCGGCTTCGGACAACTAAACTCTAATTTGTATTTGTATTTAACGTGATTTCACAGACAAGTTTTTGGGCAGGTTTTCATGCATTTTCTTGAGCTAAGGCCAGAAGTGGGTTCAAAAAGAATGGGAAATATAAACCAAGGACCTAAACTTTTCCTTCCTGCCGGACCCACTATTGGCTTGGCATGAAAAACTACCACTTAAAGCTGAGTATGAAATTACCATTAGTGCAACCCTTCATCCGCCAACTGGTGGCCTGTAGTGAGCGCAACGCTGCCTATATGGAGAAGAGAGGCCTTATGGGCCCTTAAGGCTACTGGGTCCGGGTGCATCCCCTATAGTCACGCCCCTGCTTGTATCTTATGCTACATCCATCTGATGCTTGCTCATAGACTCTAGAGGGTAAATGTCTGCCAAAGGGCTTAAACAAAATAAGGTGATACGCCGCGACTTGTGTGCAGGGAAATCCTGTGCGTATAACACGGAGAACAGTACTCATTAGTTTCAATGAGTTCACTCTCACTTCTTATTTTTGCACCCATTGTTTTCACGGGCGCAGAAAAGTAGAAGTGCTTTAACTTATCCGTTTTTGTGCAGTAAAGAGTCCCATAGAGGGAGGTGCGCAGACCCGTGCTAAACGCTGCGCATACCCGTTATTACCGGCACCTCATTAGCCTTTTAATCCGTGAGGAGGTGACTCTCCCGCCCGTGTCAATGAGCGCTTAGTAATTGCGCAGTTACGAGCTCAATATACACCCGTTCACTGCACACAGGAATGGCGCAGGAGCGAGCATACTGAGTAACACGCGTGTCTGTCGAAGCCCAAAGGGTGTTGGAGTCCCGAAGCTGCAGGGACTCAGGGTGCCTCCATACCGGCACACGAGGCTTTACAGAACATGAATTAGTTACAGATTGTTACTTTGTCAGATTCATATTTTGGGACAAATAACTGTTAGATCATCCTGGAAAAGACAAGGAAACGTCAGCGGAGGATTCGTCAAGGTCACCCTGTCTGCTTTCACACAGTAGGGGGGTCGATGCAGAATGCCTGTTAATCCGCTGCGCTGGGAAGTTTAGTCTATGTAGTATAACGAGCTCTTATGTCCCTCTTATCTAATAACCCGCTGGGAGGGGGAGGCGTTCTCACAGTCATATAAGGTCAAACTGTACAGAATCTCAATGTACTTTACAATATAGATATGAAGAATAAACACATTGACCATATCTACATGTGGGCAGCGAAATATGTCTGAGGCAATGTACCTACCAAGGACATTATGTCTGCCTGAAAAGTGTTTGCCTTTGTGCAGCCACCATGGACGAGACAAGCTGTCTAGATGGGCCAGTCGAGGGTTCCAGAATGCGTTCTCCCCTCTTGGCTCATGGAGTTCAGCATTACAGCCGTCAGACAGGCAATTATTCGCATGCCACAAAAATCAATTTGATTGACCCAGTAAGACACACATGTCAAACACAAGGCCCGCGGGCCGAATCCGGGCCACCACCTCATTTTATGTGGCTCGTCGGCCGTGCAGCAACCTAACACACACTCCACTCTCCCAGCCTGCAGCTCTGGTCGGTAGTGTAGAGTCTGTGACTGCTGACCTCTTGGGCCCACTGTCTGTATGCGCTGTAAGCAGGGGGAGGTCAGCGGTCACAGGCTCCACAGCGGGCAGGCTGGGTGGGTGGAATGCCTGTAGGGATGCTGGGCAGACAGAGGTGATAGGGGGATCGCTATTACTACTGGGACTTCTAAGGGGGGGTCACTTATTACTTCTGAGGCTACCATAGGGGGCATTATTACTACTGGGGTCAATATAGGGGACACTATTACTACTGGAACCACTAATATTGGGGTCTCACTCCTGAATCATCTATGGGGGTCTCTATTACTACTGGAGCCACTATAGGTGTCACTATTACTACTGTGGCCACTATGAGGGTCACTATTACTACTGGACTACTATGGGGGTCACTTATTACTATTGGAGCCAATATAGTTGACACTATTACTGCTGAACCCAACATGGAGGGCACTATTACAATTGGGGCCACTAATATAAGGGTTACATTACTGGATCAACTATGGGGGTCTCTATATTACTACAGGAGCCACTATAGGTATCACTATTACTATTGCAGCCACTATGGAGGTCACTATTACTACTGGACTACTATGGGGGTCACTTATTATTACTGGGGCCAATATAGGGGATACTATTACTACTGGGGCCACCAATATAGGAGTCATACTACTGGGACCACTATGGGTGTCACTGTTACTACTAGGGCGTCATTATTACTACTTTGGCCACTATGGGGAGGTCACTAATACTATGCAGTCTTACAATTACAATTAGCTCCTTGAAGGCAATCATAAGGTGAAGGAGAGTTTGTTACCCCTTCAAGATATATAAGGTACTTTGTGTTAGCCTGTATTTGCTCCACAAGTCATGAGAATTTACATTTTGCACGACTACCCTTTTCTAATATCACATTAATACACAAAGCACATTTCTATTAAGGGGTATTTCTACCTCAGCCATGAGACTACCCATCTAGATACTGGTACGCACTTTCTGTATCCATTTACTTCTATGGAAGTTACAGTAACAGCATAGAACAGCAATGTTGGCTATTTCTGTAATCCCGGATGCCGGTTGCTGTGGCACGGGGAAGGGCATTCTCATCTGAGTCATGATTGGCTGAGATGAGGATACCCCTTGAAGGGATTGGTAGATATTTCTCACCAGTACATGATTAAGAGCGGCACTGCTCAGTCATGGAAGGGTAACATCTTGATATACAGCAGAACATTGCGGTGTAGGGTTTCCCTGACAAATCTGTGTAACATTAAATATTTTGGTGTAAAATATATTAAATTATTGTAGGACTGACGCCACTATTGGCTAACCAGAAATCCTGTTTGTGACCTAATGGAGCACACAAGCTCCTTCTATAGGCAAGTTAATAAATGAATGACTGAAAGAAAAACACATTTAAAGGGAACATGTCATGTTGTTTATGCTGGGGACACCATAAAGTGGTGGCGGACACCCTGATCTCAGTGGTCTGTCACTTATGGGATGATGTTACATGGTAGTTGTCAAATTACATGACATTCCATGTTCATCCTGCAGTGCTTGACCAGGCAAGAATCACACTTATATATGAGCCACCGGTAACTCTGTTCATCTGCCGTGGTTGAAAATTTCATACTATGCACTGTAGGGGTGATAAAATTGTCAATCACGGCTTGTGGAGGAGGTTAGCGGAAGCTAATATATAAGTGTGACTCTTCCAAGTACTGCAAGATGAATATGTAAGTTCTCTAAAACTATGTAACATCATCCCATAAGTGACAGACCGCTGAAATCAGGGTGTCCGTCACTATTTTATGGTGTCCTCAGCATAAACAAGATGGCATGTCCCTTTAACACCATAATGACACAAGAGGTACAGTTACATCCTGGGCGTTCAGGGTTTGTATGGAGGGAGATCAGGAGCAGATCCCGTTCCATACAATGTGGGTGCCAGTTGACACCCACCAACAACTAAAACTCTACCTGCACTGAGTTCCTTATGTCTCTTTGTATCTAGTCTATCTATGGCTAGTAGGGCTTTCGACTGACCGATCACCTCGGAGACCTGTGAAGTTCCAGATTGTAACTATTTGAATAAGCTATGCTTTGCAATCAGCCAAATAATATGTATTATAGGTGGATTAGGACCCTTGGAGGTGGCCTGTTAAGCTTCAGGGGGTCGAACTTGGTGAAAAAACAGGGCGTGTAGGGGCAGAGGAAGAGTCTCCTTCCGGACAGTTGCAAGATGGGTGATGGCATCCTTCCAGAACTGTTGTATAGAAGAGCAAGTCCAGACCCCATGCCCTAGATCTGTCTTTGGTCCCTGACATTTCGGACATGCTGTAATGCAGTTTGGGAATGATACTGAACTTGGGAAATTGAAACCATAAATAGCTCTGTGCATGAACTTTAGAGTACGTTTCACGCCAGCGTTCATTTATGATCTCTTTATGGATAGTGCCCAAATCCCTGTAAAATTATATTAGCTATTTCAGGGTCCCATTCTTTAAAGATCTTTTGCAGTGGGATGTTGAGTTCGCGGTTACGAATTGGAGCATAAGGGAAGAAATAGAAATTTTACGAAGAGTTTCTAACCCCAGTGTGGTAAACTCACTGCCACTAACATTGGAGGTTAATGACTTTAATCTATGTTTGCAGAATGATATCATCTATAATATGGACAGGTTATGATAATCTGTGAGCTGGAATCTGAGTTTTAGTTCATGGGGGCGAGCCATCACTTCTGTTCCTCATGCCTTAGGTCTTGAGCTCTTCTAATTCCCATGCTCCTCCGGAGCTGAAGTATGCTATATTCCTGGAAGCTGAGGGTGATCCTGGAGTGGAACATGCTTTGAACGTAAGAAAGGGACTTTATAGAGTTTCCTCACTTCTCTCCACAGTATAATTGTAACCCTAAGAAGAACTGACGATTTGACCAACCTCAGAAGATGGGAATATCTTGTGTGAAGGAGAGCAGTGAGATCCCAAGGAGTAATAAACTGTTTTGGCGGGATGACTAGTCCCATTCAGCCAATCTCGGAGATGTCTTAACAAGCAGCTTAAATTGCTTAAATCTCTTAAATCTTAAATCTCCTTATGTTCAGAAAATGTATTCCTCCATCTACCTTAGCCCTCATTAGCTTGATAAGAGCAATTCTAGGATGTTTACATTCCCTAAAATTTGTGTCAAAGCGGATGTTAATTTCGAATAGTCAGAGTGATTTAGTAGTAGTGGCAGCGTTTATAATGAGTAGAGTCTCAGGAAGCACGCCATCTTTGCTATATGGCACCTCCGCGGCAAGGAGAAGGGAAGATGTTGCCTTCTATGTAAGCCTGAGATAAGTTTTCATACGATAGGGGGCAGTTTAAAGTATATAGAGTATCAGGAGTCTTCCCTATCTTAATACCCAAGGAAGTAATCTGAGTCGTGACATACTTAACTGAAGGTCCAGCAGCAGGTGGATCGAAGGTACATTTTAACTGGTCTATTTCCAGCAATTCGCTTTTATTAAGGTTGACTTTAAACCCTGAAAATGTCCTAAATTCTTCAATGCACTGGAAGACTACAGGTAAATATGAGTCTGACATAAATAGTATCACATAATCCGCAAGCAATGCAAATGTAACTTCTTTTTCTCCCACCTTTATGTCGTTATAGTAGTTCCTAACTTCTAACAAATAGGCTAAAGCTTCCAGAGCTATGTCAAACAGTAACGGGGATAATGGGCATCCCTGTCTCGTGCCTTTATACAAGTGAAGGGTTCCGACAGACTCTGCCTGTAATCACTCAGGCATTTGGTTTATCATAGAGACCATCCAGAAATACCCCAAAGGCACCTAAATTGCTCATCTTATCCAATACCATCCCCAGCCAGGTCCACTTCATATTATCAAAAACTGTTTCAGCATCCAATGTCAGCAAGACCGGCCTCTCTACCGGATAGGGGTGGTTTCAAACTCTGTCGAGCACTGTCAAAACATTTCTAAAATTTGCCACCATAGAGTGACTCTTCACAGACCCCACCTGCAATGGGTCCACCAATCTGTCAGACCGGAGCTTATAATTAGCCCTAGAAGAGTTCCATTGTTCTCTATTATCATCTTAGACCCCCCCCCCCCCAACATAAGTGTCCATGATATCCTTGTATTCTGCTGTGATGAATGAATGTCATTTATGGAACCTCGAGAGCGCTGGAACCTGTTTCTTTTTCAAACCTGTTTCTGCATTTATCTGGGGTGTATTCACTTGCGGTGTTCCACAGACACTCTCCATCTTTGGATGTCCCAGAAGGACGAGGGATTCTGGCCAAAATTCGATTAATATTTCAACGCAAACTTGGATTTAGGTTTGACCGCCTTCCTTGTTACCGGATAGGCTGCTCACACCAGGTGATTCACTGCATACTTTCAACCTTTTCTGTGGATCTTTGGAGCTCTGTCCTCGTTTTAATACGTAAACTAAGAAGGAAGACTTGGGATGGTCAGGATTAATGTCCTGAAGAGTGTCCCATCAAAGTAACAAGACACGGCCAGGCAGTTCAGTAAGTTCAAGAACAGTGGAAGGGTGGTGTTACTTACAACCCCATTTGGGTAGGAGGAGCACAAACATCCAGTCACCTACAGGTGCGACAATCACTTTCCAAGTCTGGATGGTCGTAGATCTTTTGGCTTGAAGGCTGCCCTTCTCTGTTACAATGATCCGATTTCCAGTTGGAAGTTGACATGTCAGGTGACTGGTCTCGGGGTCTTTGTCCCGATGGAGGAGAAGGGGACTTGGATCTGATCAGATTTGACTCCGCCTATTCAAGATCACTATAAATTTTGGTCCAGCCATCTGAGTAAAACACTTTCAGTTGTGCTGGATATTGAAGTTGACATTTCTGTCGCTGTTCACAAAGAAGTGAAGATATTTGGCTGAAGGCACTTCTACGTTATGTCCACAAAAAAATCTTAAAATAAGAGAGTTTTGGTATCTGGAATCTTGAGCGATTGAGACTGCTTAGGGTAAGCACGAAGAATCTCAGTTTTATCGTTGGAGTCCAAGAAATTTATGATCACTTCTCTCACTGTTGTTGGGAATGTGGAGCACTTTGCTTTAATTATAGATCCATGCTCATGCACACATTCAATCAGACAATAAAAACCAAGTGCCGTAGGAAGCTCTTCTACCTTGGCCTGTTTACTGACTATGTCTTGTCTCAGCGCCATTGGGCATGACCACCTGCCTGTTTGCTGTATTGCACAAACTCTGTCGGTCCAGGTCTGTTACCTGATTCTGACCTAGCCTGATCCCTCTGTAGCAGAGATAGTGTCACTGTACCAAGACTATTCATGAGGTTGCATGCGAGAAGTTCCCTGAAGTAAAGAGCCCTCTACAAAAGGAGTTACTCTGTATGAATATGTAATGTCCTGAAAGATGACTCTCAGAGTCCTCAGCCTCAGTGAGGTTAACCCTGTCCAAGTAACCCATCAACCAATCAAAGGAAGAAGAGATGACATAACACGGTGTTGTAGGTCTTAGCACAGCTATAAGAATAAGCATACTAATGGTCCCGATCCAACAGTGGGAGGCTAAACAACTAAGCTGTTGGTGGCTCCTAACAGACATTAGAGATTGGCTTTGGAGAGGAGGACAAAAAAAGTCGAGACTCTTAGTATTCGTGCAACATGTGAAAATATTAGAGTCATCGGTGTCCTTCTTTGATGTGGACCATGAAATAACTCCTACAGACATTAGGCGTGATATTAGAGAACTCTCTTCAGTAAACCTGACATTAACCATTGGACCCTACTTTACAGAGGGACTCGGATGTCGATCTTTTGGCTTTCCGCCCTGCCGGCCGTGCTCACTGTTCACCTATGACTCTCACTACTGCAGAACTGAACTCTCGCTGTTGACCTCTGCTGAAAATTTGACAGGTATATTGATTGCGGAAAAGACAGGATTATTTCTACTGACAACCTTTCTCCACATCATCGAACCTATTAGTGGACTCCAATTTCAGTGGAAAAGAAGAGGTATACCTGCTGTTACCATTGTCACCGAGAGTCAGAACTTGTGATATTGACAGCCTTCTCCAACATCAACTCCCCTATTAACATACTTGTAGATTACAATTGTTTTTGAAGAAGAAGAGCAATAATATGGCTGCCACCCCTGCGATTTAGGGACAGAACTCTTGCTTTCACCCTGCTGTTAGGTAATATATATGTGTATGCATATAGAGTGTATGTCACTGATGATTT
Organism: Eleutherodactylus coqui; assembly: GCF_035609145.1. NCBI lineage: Eukaryota > Metazoa > Chordata > Amphibia > Anura > Eleutherodactylidae > Eleutherodactylus > Eleutherodactylus coqui. The sequence continues at coordinate 30,916,304 of NC_089845.1, read as the reverse complement.
ACAAGGCACATTCTGGACAGCTGGGGGTTGTGCTATGGACGACATTTCTCTGTTGAACAGACTCCTCTGGTGGATTGTAATTTTACTTAAAAGGAGCGTTGAATACTTGCTGTTCTCATGCTTATATATAATAGTCAGTCGTAAGTACATATTCCTTAACCGCTTAAGAATCAAGCACAGTAAAGGTATGGCGCTTGTTCCTGGACTTTAATCATGGATGATAATAAAAATACAGCGCCGGATTAAAGCTCCTACAATCAAGCAAGAGCGGGTTGGGTTCTTAACTGTTAGTCACAGCCAAGAACCCGGAGGAGAAGGCAGAGCGCTATGTGGGGAAGAGAGAAAGCAGAAATGTTACTTCCGCTATTCAACCCGCTGATCACATGTCCATTAGGTGCCCCCTGCCAAGGCAGAGCTGCAGGGTCCTAGCAGACCCAGATCAGCTTTGTTAATGACTATTGTCACTACAGGGGGATGTTTTCCCTGTAACTGAGGCCCTTATGGATGCGGTTCCTATGGATGCCCCAGCCACAGTGGAAAAGTGTGAAACTAAAAAGAAAAAGACCACGTGAATGACCCCCAGAGTTATAATTTGACGCCATGGGGGACATAGATGTTAAAAAATAGTTACAAAAATAAGTTAAAAAAACAAATTACAGAATAAAATTTTAAAAAAACTATATGTATATAGATAGATAGATAGATATGAGATAGATAGATAGATAGATAGATAGATAGATAGATAGATAGGAGATAGATAGATAGATAGGAGATAGATAGATAGGAGATAGATAGATAGATAGATAGATAGATAGATAGGAGATAGATAGATAGATAGGAGATAGATAGATAGATAGATAGATAGATAGATAGATAGATAGATAGATAGATATGAAAGAGATAGATAGATATGAGATAGATAGATAGATAGATAGATAGGAGATAGATAGATAGATAGATAGATAGATAGATAGATAGATAGATAGATAGATAGATAGATAGATAGGAGATAGATAGATAGATAGATAGATAGGAGATAGATATGAGATAGATAGATAGATAGATAGGAGATAGATAGATATGAGATAGATAGATAGATAGATAGATAGATAGATAGATATGAGATGGATAGATAGATAGATAGATAGATAGACAGATAGATGAGATAGATAGATAGATAGATAGAAACGTAAATGACCCACCGCAAACTCCAACCAAAACCGTTGCCGTATGCGCCCTGTAATCCGAGATTATACAATTTATATATCAAAATGTCCAAAACAAAATGAGGAACCCGTTCTCATACTTTATTTTAGCATAAATATAATCATTTTAAAAATAACTGTTACAACATGCATGTGCGGCAGAGTCATCCTATAGAACTGGTAGAAAGGTTAAAGCCGGCCTATTTCTGCACTAAGTGGTTCTTGTGATACATATGATACAGTGAATATAAACAGTCTAGACACCTCTGGAAGGGCTCACACCCACTGGTGTTTGTAGTTATTGTGCTGTGAGAGCGAGTGAAAATACTCGCCTCGCAGCGCAAAAAAAAACGCTGCAATATCACCAGTGTTTTCAATGGGGCCAGCGGCAGCAGCGCTAGCCCCACTGAAAACCTGGAGTATATCGCGAACTTCTGCCACAGCTGTGACAGAAGTCCAGGATGCTATCCCATTGCTTTCAATGGGGTTGGCGCTACTGCCGGCCCCATTGAAAGCACTGGTTTTGTGGCGACCCCCGCAGCATGATTTTCGGGGAAATAGCTAAGCGCTGGCTGTAATTGGCTGAGCGCTCAACCAATCAGCACAGCAGTTTTAGGAGGCGGGAATTTTTAAACCCCCGCCTGCTGAAAGTGCTGGACAGCAGTGCAGGGGAGCCAGCCGGAGGACGCTCCTGAGCAGCGAAGAGGTGAGTATATAATTTTTTAACCAGCTAGGGATGATTTTCAGGGAAGGGCTTATATTTCAAGCCCTACCCTGAAAATCATGCTGCGGGGGTTGCCACAAAACCACTGCTTTCAATGGGGCCGGGAGCAGCAGCGCTGACACCATGAAAGCAATGGAATAGCATCCTGGACTTCTGCCACAGCTGTCACAGCTGTAGCAGAGGGTTCCTTCATCCCTGCGGTCCCCGCGGGGATAAGGGAAACTCCTGTCACAGCTGTAGCAGAAGTCCGTGATATACTCCCTGCTGCTGCTGGCCCCATCGAAAACACTGAGCGATATCGCAGATTTCTTCTCTGTGATGCGAAGCTTTGCTGAAACATCACAAATGAGTATAAAGCCTTTGACAATCATTGGTTTCATAATCATTGCTGCGAAAAATATCGCTAGTGGGTGTCCACCCTAAAATGCCAAGATGAATAATTTCGGGTTTATTTCCCCATCCATGTGACCCGTTATTTGTGCTATTCCATTGAAAAATAAAATAAAATCCTTTAGGGTGGAAAAATAAAAACAGCAAAACTAAAATAATGCGATTACATAAATATGCACACCTTAAACTAATACTTTGTTGATGTAGCCTTTGTTTTTATGACAGCATTCAGTATATTTAGGTTGGTGTCTATCAGCACGGCGCAGCTTCCATGCAAAAGAGATCCAAATCTGTCAGACTGCGAGGGCATCTCGTGTGTAGCGCCCTCTTCAGGTCACCCACAGATCTTCAATAGGATTCAGGTCTGGGCCAGTCCAAAACTTGGATCTTCTTCTGGTGAAGCCATTCTCTTGGTGATTTGGAGAAGTGTTGGCTTACCGCCAAACATACCTTCTGGAATTATAGTCATAATGTTCCCCCTCGGTCTCATCAGATAGAACGCGTTCTCAGCAGACTTCTGGCAGACTGGATGGAGGTTCCGGCAAAACATAGCAGGGCTTGAATGTTTTTCTTTATTAGAAAACGCTTTAGTCTTGCCCCCCTATCTCAGATATATGAAGAATATAGGAGATGGTTGTCACATGACTACCCAACCAGTACTTGCCAGAAACTCCTGCAGCTCCTTTAATGTTGTTGTCGGCCTCTTGGCCTCCCAGACCAATGTTCTTCTGGTCTTTTCATCAATTTCTGAGGGACGTCCAGGTCTTGGTAATGTCACTGTAGCGACCAAGACACAAGGCACACCACTGAGGAGATGGCGGGGTAGCTCTTAGGGTTGTCACGGTGGCACTACCAACTCCTCCCCATGACCACGGCACCGACAGGCCTCTCCAGGCAACTCTAGGGTAGCGGTTACCTGAATAAATGGTATAGTGGACTGGAAGAATTCTGTCACGGGTGATGCCACCATTCCTTACTCCATGGGATATCCGACAGGAAATAGGAAAGTCAACACACGGTTAACTTGATAAACTCAGTTGCTGGGGACGGTTAATAACTAGAACTTTACTTGAAGATAGATAGCTTGATACAGGCTCACAATTTTCTGTGGGTAATTTCACACACTAGTGCAGGAAAGACAAGGACAGAGGTCAGGGAGGAAACACAGGATGACAGGGGGCCTACAGTCGAGTTATCTGTATGACTCCGCTCCTGGACACACACACTCCAGAGGAGGACAAGAACACTCCACTGACACACACTTTTGGGAAGCTTCTAGACACTGCACAGTGGACTCACTTTCTTCTCCACACTCACTTTCTCTCTCTCTTCAGGGTAGGGGTCCGGGGCATGAACCTCCAGGGTACCACTCCTTTACTTCCATTCTTCACCACATGAGGGTTGAAGGTACCCCCATGTGGCTGGCACTCACTCTCTGATAGATAACGGGTCACATGGGGGGGAAATAAACCTGAAATGATTTAACTTTGACAGATTGTTTAACATGACACAAACCTGGCATTTTATTAGGGGTGCGTAGACTTTATATACCCCCTGTGTGTCTATGGCGGTCAGTAATGAAGCTCTGTTACTTGATAACCAGTATTATTGCTGTTGTGCTTAAGACCACCTTTACGTACAAAGTGACTGACTGTATTCTAGATTGATTCCTCCACTAATTACTTACTTATACAAACCACAATAAGATTACCTGTTAGTAATAAAATGTCACGTATGACCCTCAGCATCTTCACATGTCAGACCCTCCTTATTTCATATATTGTATTTTCTTTGGGAAAAGGTTAACAAATGTTAACTACACTATAGGTAAAGCAGGCAAGTCTATGTATCAGTCTCCTTACATCTCCTCCATTTATATAATTATTTGTCAGACTTGACGAGCGGCGATCTCTACCGCCAGCCTTCTGCTCGCACATACTGCTGCTTCACAATGCAGGAAGCACTTCCTCTTCCCGACTCAGCCAACACCTCTCCTTCCTTAAGGCCGGCGGCATGTGAACGTGTCGGATACCAAATGTGGGAGCCTGCAGCGGAATCTGACCCTATCCCCGGCCGGCGTACCTAAATTTATCTGTACTGTGGATGGTCCATACAGCCCGCCATCAAACATGCGCAGTACAGATTTAAAAAGAAAATCTTTTCTTTATCCGGCGCCATCGCTAGGAGATGACGCAGAATCCACAACCTTTTCGCAATGTCAATTACAGGTGGGTCGAACTGCTTCCATTGACTCAATGGAAGCTGTCCGTGAGGAATCCGTACGAAAATAGAGCATGCTGCGATTTATTTCTTCGCTCATGGAAATCACAATTTGATTCTGCGAGTGCGTAGGAAAAATCGATTTTACATGGCATGCTCATAACGGTATTTAGGCACACGTGATGCAAATCCGTTAGTGTGCCACTGGCCTAACAGGGGCTTCACTTACATCCCACAGCAGCACAATGATGGGGTTAATTCTGCCCCAATATTTAATAAGTAAATCAAGCAATGAGTTAAGTCCTCCCAGGCCTCCGCACCCTATATAGGCTTGCCTAATGGCCTAAGCTATTGTGTTTTCTGTCCTGTGCAGGAAGAGCAGATGGATTACATAATGCCGTTCCGTTCTCAGGATTACCCCCGACTTTTCTTTTGTAGTCTTTTTATTTGTTTTGAATGTTTTTATAACCCCTTTTTTCTGTTTCTGGCTAGTTTCCACTAGTGAGTTTTTGGTGTCACCTGTGTACAGAAGGCGCAGTGTCAGATGGCAGAGAGTGATGAAAGGGATGTGGTCCGAACTGGATGGCGGCGCAGTGTGCCAAAAGTGACGAGGTCAACAAAGTTGCACCAGAAATGGCGCACTTTTATTCTTTTGCACTCCCCTCAGTGGGGGTGAAGAGTAGCGGAGTTGGTGCTAGTTTTATATATATAATTCTGGAAAGACGCTATCTTGATATTTCTATTAGAATTGAAGCAGACGGCAGTGAGGTCACTTCCTGGGAGGGGTCAGACAGCTATTTAAACTCCATCTGCTCCGCCGTTCTTCCTCTTCTCAGAGCCCATTTCCTGAGAGGAGGATATAACATTGTTCTATACAAGATCTTTATTTTCTGAATAATTAGAAAAACGTATCTTTTGCATAATTTAACACCTCCTGCTTTTGTTAACTCACATGAGCAGGGTCCACGTCATGGGCTGAGAGAAGCTTGATTCCATTACAGCATATTTGTGCCACAGCAACATGGAGTTGGCATAGCTCATTCATAATTCAGTATAGATTAAGAGGGAGCAACATTTGGCCATTCAGTCCTAGAGGCAGTGTTGTGAGAGGACCCTCCCATAGGGGCTCCTACTTGCTAGATCCCCAGCATTGTGCTGCTGCGGGACGTAAGGGAAGTGTTTATGGTTGTTAATATTGTTTTCCCTTCGTCCTATCAGCAGCACAAACTGTGCCACCCACAAATGTCTTCTTGATATTAACACAATGGCTATACAGGGTGGGGAGGCATGGTAGGACTTAATTCATTGGTTAAATATTCCTGCCAGTCCACAGTGGCTGAATAACCCCATCATTGTGCTGCAGTTAGGACTAAGGGAAAACAGGCTTTCTCTCTCCACTGCATATTAACAGCCCATCGACTCCCTCTTGTGGCAACCGCAGGTTACATTCCAGCCCTCACATCCTCCATGCAGCTGTTGCACTTGAGAGTGTGCTACCGAGAGTTAGGCAAGAGATCTGGCTCCTCTACATGTGTGTTGTATGGTAGACATCATAGCAACTAGTCACCACCTCCCCGGCGTGCTAAGTAGTCTTCCAATTCTAAACTTCGGAGGATTACTCAGCGCGCCAATCAATGCACTGCGGCAGCCGGTTTCAGCTCTGGCATTGGGGGGACAGAGGGGAAGGTAAGTATAAGACTTACATCCCTGGACTCGGTAGGTCACCTGATTTGAGCCCATAGCCTTAGCTTATAGATCTTAAAGTAGCTGACAGATTCCCTTTAAAGGGTCACTAACTTTTCAAATAACTTGTACATATATGATAGCCGGTATGATAATTAGCTAAACTGCTATGCACTCTATCTAAAATTACCGATTCCTGCTGAAAAATCCCTTTAAAGTGCTGTCTCACCTTCCCCCTACCTTGCCATCCCCTGTCTGCTCTTGCATGATTGACAAGAGGATGCTAGGAGGGCAGAGCACGGTGATGGGTCATCCTGCTAACTGACCTGTATGCAGAGAGGAGGAGGAGGGAAAGACACATTGAGAGCTGCAAGTAGAGTTAAGCTTTATTCACACAGGCGTTGCGATTTTCGGCTGCCCACATCACCCATTTTCTCACCTATCATATAAGCTGCAGCCTGGAATTCCGTTGGGCGGGGGAGGATAGTTTAGTGATGCTAAACTCTTTCCCCCTCTCTTTGCTGTCTGATCGCAGCAATAGAAGTTCCCATAGAAGCCTATGGAAGCTGCCGGCAAAGTGAGGGGGAGGGAGTTTAGCAGCGCAAGTCCCTCCCCTTGCCGGCAGCTACCATAGGCTTTTATGGGAGCTGCTGGTTGATTGTGGCCAAAAGATAGGTCAAGACCTGTAAAAGCAGCCTGACAGAATCCGCAGCGTATGCGCTATCTTTTCCTGCTGGCCGATTCTACACGCCGGAAAATTGCCCATCTAAACGAATGCACCGGACTCCAATTCTTCAGATGGCCGCCATTCTCGGACGATGTTTTATCGTGGCCACGTTAAAATGTTCATGTGACTAAGGCCTAACGGAGAGGTCCTCCGCTGTTTATACACTGCTACATCTGTATACTCCTACATGGCGAGTTATGTGTGTGTAACAGAGAGCTAGAAAGCAAGGTGTCTGCACTCCTCTGTGTACAGTATATAGAACACAGCAGCCGCTCCTCCCACCAGTCCTGAGAGGTTGGGGAGTCCGATATACACCCTGCACATCGGAAAATGGGGAACATACAGGATACTAGTCATATCATGGCCAGAAGTATCCTCGTGTTCACACAGCACACCAGCCTATTCTGAAAAGTTAGCTGAAAACTTCGGTCCACTTTATAAGTTTCTTCGCCCCCCCAGGGATAATCTGGAGCACTGGTCCCTGCCCACCACCTACCCCCACAGGTCTCCAGCTATACAGGTACATGGGGCTGCCACCCACTCGGGAAGATTACACGTTTTTATGACATTTTGTAATAAAGAGTGCGTATTTAACTCTCCTAGCCACGAGCCTGCCGACGGGCATCAGTGCCCCGTCCACCCTGCGGCCAGAAGACTGCTGCAGAACCTCTTGCGGAGCCCCAGCTGTCCCCGTCCTTCTCCCGGGCGGAGGGGAGGAGTCTCCTGCTGGGAGGGCCGCACTGACAGAGCCGCAGCGACTCATCCCGGAGCAGGACGGCAGCAGGACGGCAGCCAGGTGTCGCGGCCGGCAGGGGATGGATTAGTGGCCGGACCTCTCCAGCATGGATCACTTCTTCTCGGAGGTCAGTCCGGCAGACGGGGGGCGAGGGACCGCGGGCAGGACGGGCTCAGCTCCGGAGGGGCTGCGGGGCATTGTGTGCATATAGGAGAAGTGTATATAGAAGTGTATACAGTGTATATAGGAGAAGAGTATATAGAAGTGTATACAGTGTGTGTATATAGGAGAAGTGTATATAGAAGTGTATGCAGTGTATATAGGAGAAGAGTATATAGAAGTGTATACAGTGTGTGTATATAGGAGAAGAGTATATAGAAGTGTATGCAGTGTATATAGGAGAAGTGTATATAGAAGTGTATGCAGTGTGTATATAGGAGAAGTGTATACAGAAGTGTATGCAGTGTATATAGGAGAAGAGTATATAGAAGTGTATACAGTGTGTGTATATAGGAGAAGTGTATATAGAAGTGTATACAGTGTGTATATAGAAGTGTATATAGAAGTGTATGCAGTGTGTATAGGAGAAGTGTATATAGAAGTGTATGCAGTGTGTATTTACGATGTGTATATAGAAGTGTATATGGTGTGTATATAGGAGAAGTGTATATAGAAGTGTATACAGTGTGTATATAGAAGTGTATATAGAAGTGTATGCAGTGTGTATAGGAGAAGTGTATATAGAAGTGTATACAGTGTGTATATAGAAGTGTATATAGAAGTGTATGCAGTGTGTATAGGAGAAGTGTATATAGAAGTGTATGCAGTGTGTATTTACGATGTGTATATAGAAGTGTATATGGTGTGTATATAGGAGAAGTGTATATAGAAGTGTATACAGTGTGTATATAGAAGTGTATATAGAAGTGTATGCAGTGTGTATAGGAGAAGTGTATATAGAAGTGTATGCAGTGTATATAGGAGAAGTGTATATAGAAGTGTATGCAGTGTATATAGGAGAAGTGTATATAGAAGTGTATGCAGTGTGTATTTAGGATGTGTATATAGAAGTGTATATGGTGTGTATATAGGAGAAGTGTATATAGAAGTGTATGCAGTGTATATAGGAGAAGAGTATATAGAAGTGTATACAGTGTGTGTATATAGGAGAAGTGTATATAGAAGTGTATACAGTGTGTATATAGAAGTGTATATAGAAGTGTATGCAGTGTGTATAGGAGAAGTGTATATAGAAGTGTATGCAGTGTGTATTTAGGATGTGTATATAGAAGTGTATATGGTGTGTATATAGAAGTGTATATAGAAGTGTATGCAGTGTGTATAGGAGAAGTGTATATAGACGTGTATGCAGTGTATATAGGAGAAGTGTATATAGAAGTGTATGCAGTGTGTATTTAGGATGTGTATATAGAAGTGTATATGGTGTGTATATAGAAGTGTATATAGAAGTGTATATAGAAGTGTATGCAGTGTGTATAGGAGAAGTGTATATAGAAGTGTATGCAGTGTATATAGGAGAAGTGTATATAGAAGTGTATACAGTGTGTATAGGAGAAGTGTATATAGAAGTGTATACAGTGTGTATAGGAGAAGTGTATACGGTGTGTATATAGGAGAAGTGTATACGGTGTATGTAGAAGTGTATATAAGAGAAGTGCATACAGTGTTTATAGTGTGGATATAGAAAAGTATATGTAGAAGTGTATACAGTGTGTATATAGAAGTGTATGCAGTATGTATAGAAAAAGTGTATATAGACATGTATATAGCAGAAGTGCATACAGTGTTTAGTGTGGATATAGGAAAAGTGTATACATTGTATTTAGTAGAAGTGTATACAGTGTGTATGAAGTGTATACAGTGTATAAAAAAGTGTACACCGTGTATCCAGGGGCTGTGCATACAATGTGTATATAGGGGCTGTGTTTACAGTGTGTATATAGGGGATGTGTATACAGTGTTTGTATATAGGGGGTTGTATATGCAGTGTATATATAGGAGAAGTGTATACAGTGTGTATATAGGATGTGTATATAGAAGTGTATATGGTGTATATAGGAGAAGTGTATACAGTGTATATAGAAAAAGTGCACGCTGTGTATACAGAGGGCTGTGCATGCAGTGTGTATGGACTGTGTATATGATGTACGTATATTGGGGCTATGTATACGGTGTGTATATATGGACTAGGTATATGATGTACGTATATTGGGGCTATGTATACGGTGTATATATAAGGACTGGGTATATGATGTACGTATATTGGAGCTATGTATACGGTGTGTATATATGGACTAGGTATATGATGTACGTATATTGGAGCTATGTATACGGTGTGTATATATGGACTGTGTATATGATGTACGTATATTGGAGCCATGTATACGGTGTGTATATAAGGACTAGGTATATGATGTACGTATATTGGGGCTATGTATACGGTGTGTATATAAGGACTAGGTATATGATGTACGTATATTGGGGCTATGTATACGGTGTGTATATAAGGACTAGGTATATGATGTACGTATATTGGGGCTATGTATACGGTGTGTATATAAGGACTAGGTATATGATGTACGTATATTGGGGCTATGTATACGGTGTGTATATAAGGACTAGGTATATGATGTACGTATATTGGGGCTATGTATACGGTGTGTATATAAGGACTGTGTATATGATGTACGTATATTGGGGCTATGTATACGGTGTGTATATAAGGACTAGGTATATGATGTACGTATATTGGGGCTATGTATACGGTGTGTATATAAGGACTGTGTATATGATGTACGTATATTGGGGCTATGTATACGGTGTGTATATAAGGACTAGGTATATGATGTACGTATATTGGGGCTATGTATACGGTGTATATATAAGGACTGGGTATATGATCTACGTATATTGGGGCTATGTATACGGTGTGTATATAAGGACTAGGTATATGATGTACGTACATTGGGGCTATGTATACGGTGTGTATATAAGGACTAGGTATATGATGTACGTATATTGGGGCTATGTATACGGTGTGTATATTAGGGCTGGTTACATTCTGTATGGAAGAAGTAAGATACTATCAGGATTGGGAATCTTCACTCCTGACTTCTGGGCTCTGGTGAACATTTTGCTCGGTTCCTGTCGCCTGTGACTTTCCTGTTTTTCCTGGTGGCAGGAAGGCGACATGGATGTGTTGTCCTCTCTTACGAGTCCTTCCAGGGACACCTCCACATGGGGTACTGCGGGATGTGGAGGTGTACTTGTGGTGGACATGTGCCTTGTGTTATTGGATGTTAGAAACAAGGAGATGGCAATCTGCCTGACTCCTCCGACAGGTCTGGTATTTCCTCTTAGTACAGTTTGGGTTTCCTGTGGGGGTACCTTGTGTGCAGACCCTCCGTATAAAGAAAGGAGAACTACATGACTGCAGAAGAATGCGGGGGGCCCAGCGTGGAAGGAGCATCTTCTCTACCGGTGGCCGTAGACGCAGAGACATGTCCAACTGTCAGACATCCACCCACTTATGGAAAAATATACTTTACTCTGTTGATGGTGGATTCATTCTACATGTGTAGTGACATCACAAGACATTACCTTTATTACATGGTAGTGACATCACGAGACATTACCTTTATTACATGGTAGTGACATCACGAGACATTACCTTTATTACATGTGTAGTGACATCATGAGACATTACCTTTATTACATGTGTAGTGACATCACGAGACATTACCTTTATTACATGTGTAGTGACATCACGAGACATTACCTTTATTACATGGTAGTGACATCACGAGACATTACCTTTATTACATGTGTAGTGACATCATGAGACATTACCTTTATTACATGGTAGTGACATCACGAGACATTACCTTTATTACATGTGTAGTGACATCATGAGACATTACCTTTATTACATGTGTAGTGACATCACGAGACATTACCTTTATTACATGTGTAGTGACATCACGAGACATTACCTTTATTACATGGTAGTGACATCACGAGACATTACCTTTATTACATGTGTAGTGACATCATGAGACATTACCTTTATTACATGTGTAGTGACATCACGAGACATTACCTTTATTACATGTGTAGTGACATCACGAGACATTACCTTTATTACATCTGTAGTGACATCACAAGACATTACCTTTATTACATGTGTATTGACATCACGAGACATTACCTTTATTACATGTGTAGTGACATCACGAGACATTACCTTTATTACATGTGTAGTGACATCACGAGACATTACCTTTATTACATGTGTAGTGACATCACGAGACATTACCTTTATTACATGTGTAGTGACATCACGAGACATTACCTTTATTACATGGTAGTGACATCAGGAGACATTACCTTTATTACATGGTAGTGACATCACGAGAAATTATCTTTATTACATGGTAGTGACATCATGAGACATTACCTTTATTACATGTGTAGTGACATCACGAGACATTACCTTTATTACATGTGTAGTGACATCACGAGACATTACCTTTATTACATGTATAGTGACATCACAAGACATTACCTTTATTACATGTGTAGTGACATCACAAGACATTACCTTTATTACATGGTAGTGACATCACGAGACATTACCTTTATTACATGGTAGTGACATCACGAGACATTACCTTTATTACATGTATAGTGACATCACGAGACATTACCTTTATTACATGTATAGTGACATCACGAGACATTACCTTTATTACATCTGTAGTGATATCACGAGACATTACCTTTATTACATGTATAGTGACATCACGAGACATTACCTTTATTACATCTGTAGTGACATCACGAGACATTACCTTTATTACATGTGTAATGACATCACAAGACATTACCTTTATTACATGTGTAGTGACATCACGAGACATTACCTTTATTACATCTGTAGTGACATCACAAGACATTACCTTTATTACATCTGTAGTGACATCACGAGACATTACCTTTATTACATGTGTATTGACATCACGAGACATTACCTTTATTACATGTGTAATGACATCACGAGACATTACCTTTATTACATGCGTAGTGACATCACGAGACATTACCTTTGTTACATGTGTAGTGACATCACGAGACATTACCTTTATTACATGTGTAGTGACATCACGAGACATTACCTTTATTACATCTGTAGTGACATCACGAGACATTACCTTTGTTACATGTGTAGTGACATCACGAGACATTACCTTTATTACATGTGTAGTGACATCATGAGACATTACCTTTATTACATGTGTAATGACATCACGAGACATTACCTTTATTACATGCGTAGTGACATCACAAGATATTACCTTTGTTACATGGTAGTGACATCACAAGACATTACCTTTGTTACATGTGTAGTGACATCACGAGACATTACCTTTATTACATCTGTAGTGACATCATGAGACATTACCTTTGTTACGTGTAGTGACATTACGAGACATTACCTTTATTACATGTGTAGTGACATCATGAGACATTACCTTTGTTACGTGTGTAGTGACATCACGAGACATTACCTTTATTACATGTGTAGTGACATCATGAGACATTACCTTTATTACATCTGTAGTGACATCACAAGACATTACCTTTGTTATGTGTAGTGACATTACGAGACATTACCTTTATTACATCTGTAGTGACATCATGAGACATTACCTTTGTTACGTGTAGTGACATTACGAGACATTACCTTTATTACATGTGTAGTGACATCATGAGACATTACCTTTGTTACGTGTGTAGTGACATCACGAGACATTACCTTTATTACATGTGTAGTGACATCATGAGACATTACATTTATTACATGTGTAGTGACATCATGAGACATTACCTTTATTACATCTGTAGTGACATCATGAGACATTACCTTTATTACATGTGTAGTGACATCATGAGACATTACCTTTATTACATGTGTAGTGACATCATGAGACATTACATTTATTACATGTGTAGTGACATCACGAGACATTACCTTTATTACATGTGTAGTGACATCACGAGACATTACCTTTATTACATGTGTAGTGACATCATGAGACATTACCTTTATTACATGTGTAGTGACATCATGAGACATTACCTTTATTACATGTGTAGTGACATCATGAGACATTACATTTATTACATGTGTAGTGACATCATGAGACATTACCTTTATTACATGTGTAGTGACATCACGAGACATTACCTTTATTACATGTGTAGTGACATCACGAGACATTACCTTTATTACATGTGTAGTGACATCACGAGACATTACCTTTATTACATGTGTAGTGACATCACGAGACATTACCTTTATTACATGTGTAGTGACATCACGAGACATTACCTTTATTACATGTGTAGTGACATCACGAGACATTACCTTTATTACATGTGTAGTGACATCACGAGACATTACCTTTATTACATGTGTAGTGACATCACGAGACATTACCTTTATTACATGTGTAGTGACATCACGAGACATTACCTTTATTACATGTGTAGTGACATCACGAGACATTACCTTTATTACATGTGTAGTGACATCACGAGACATTACCTTTATTACATGTGTAGTGACATCACGAGACATTACCTTTATTACATGTGTAGTGACATCACGAGACATTACCTTTATTACATGTGTAGTGACATCACGAGACATTACCTTTATTACATGTGTAGTGACATCACGAGACATTACCTTTATTACATGTGTAGTGACATCAGGAGACATTACATTTATTACATGTGTAGTGACATCATGAGACATTACCTTTATTACATCTGTAGTGACATCACAAGACATTACCTTTATTACATGTGTATTGACATCACGAGACATTACCTTTATTACATGGTAGTGACATCATGAGACATTACCTTTATTACATGTGTAATGACATCACGAGGCATTACCTTTATTACATGTGTAGTGACATCACGAGACATTACCTTTATTACATCTGTAGTGACATCACGAGACATTACCTTTATTACATGTGTAGTGACATCACGAGACATTACCTTTATTACATCTGTAGTGACATCACGAGACATTACCTTTATTACATGTGTATTGACATCACGAGACATTACCTTTATTACATGGTAGTGACATCACGAGACATTACCTTTATTACATCTGTAGTGACATCACAAGACATTACCTTTGTTACGTGTAGTGACATTACGAGACATTACCTTTATTACATCTGTAGTGACATCATGAGACATTACCTTTGTTACATGTGTAGTGACATTATGAGACATTACCTTTATTACATGTGTAGTGACATTATGAGACATTACCTTTATTACATGTGTAGTGACATCACGAGACATTACCTTTATTACATGTGTAGTGACATCATGAGACATTACCTTTATTACATGTGTAGTGACATCATGAGACATTACATTTATTACATGTGTAGTGACATCATGAGACATTACCTTTATTACATGTGTAGTGACATCACGAGACATTACCTTTATTACATGTGTAGTGACATCACGAGACATTACCTTTATTACATGTGTAGTGACATCACGAGACATTACCTTTATTACATGTGTAGTGACATCACGAGACATTACCTTTATTACATGTGTAGTGACATCACGAGACATTACCTTTATTACATGTGTAGTGACATCACGAGACATTACCTTTATTACATGTGTAGTGACATCACGAGACATTACCTTTATTACATGTGTAGTGACATCATGAGACATTACCTTTATTACATGTGTAGTGACATCACGAGACATTACCTTTATTGCATGTGTAGTCACATCACGAGACATTACCTTTATTACATGTGTAGTCACATCACGAGACATTACCTTTATTACATGTGTACTGACATCACGAGACATTACCTTTATTACATGTGTAGTGACATCACGAGACATTACCTTTATTACATGTGTAGTGACATCACGAGACATTACCTTTATTACATGTGTAGTGACATCATGAGACATTACCTTTATTACATGTGTAGTGACATCACGAGACATTACCTTTATTACATGGTAGTGACATCACGAGACATTACCTTTGTTACGTGTAGTGACATCACGAGACATTACCTTTATTACATCTGTAGTGACATCATGAGACATTACCTTTATTACATGTGTAGTGACATCACGAGACATTACCTTTATTACATCTGTAGTGACATCATGAGACATTACCTTTATTACATGTGTAGTGACATCATGAGACATTACCTTTATTACATGTGTAGTGACATCATGAGACATTACCTTTATTACATGTGTAGTGACATCACGAGACATTACCTTTATTACATCTGTAGTGACATCATGAGACATTACATTTATTACATGTGTAGTGACATCATGAGACATTACCTTTATTACATGTGTAGTGACATCACGAGACATTACCTTTATTACATGTGTAGTGACATCACGAGACATTACCTTTATTACATGTGTAGTGACATCATGAGACATTACCTTTATTACATGTGTAGTGACATCACGAGACATTACCTTTATTACATCTGTAGTGACATCATGAGACATTACATTTATTACATGTGTAGTGACATCATGAGACATTACCTTTATTACATGTGTAGTGACATCACGAGACATTACCTTTATTACATGGTAGTGACATCACGAGACATTACCTTTATTACATGTGTAGTGACATCATGAGACATTACCTTTATTACATGTGTAGTGACAGAGGATCATTCTAAGAAGGTTCATTACTGTCCAACCAGTGAAGTAGCGTTCCGTCACTCACAGCCGCCTTCTTCTGTAGACTCCCTTGGCTACACCCTCTAGTAGGTGTAGAGAAAGCTGTTGCTTATCTCCTGTACACTTACATTTAGTAAGACTTCTGCTTCCAGGTAACGAGCAGATTAGTCAGTAGACATGGAGAAACAAGCATGATATTGTTTGACTTTCACCGTTTACGTGACGCGACTGTATTCACAGTTTGTATTTGTACTATTACTAATAACTATTTGTATGTATCAAATGAATGTGAGCGGCAGTGCCGGCCAATCCAGAGGCGCTGCTGTGCCTATAGATAAGTATGGCAGAGGATGTGGCGCACCAGAGAGCGCCATAGCCCCTACGTTGTTCTGATTGTAGGGGCCTCAGGGGTTAAACCCACATCGATGGTCTATCTAAGTCGGTGATCGATGTATTAATCCGTTTAACATTGTATTTTAAAACGGTTTTCCCCACAAGCCGTATCTCAAGATATTGCAAAATGTGATTGTTCTACTTGTAGATATGAGACCTTTTAATGGCTAACAAAAATACATGATGTTATAGCGAGCTTTCAGACCTACTTAGGGCTCTTCCTCAGGCATAATAGAATAGCTAAGAAGAAGTGTGTATATGTGTGTGTATATATGTATATATATATATATATATATATATATATATATATATATATATATATATATATATATATATATATATATATAAAGGTACAGACATGGTGTGATTAATTTTGCATTTTACAGCAATACCACAACAGGGTGAATAGAGGAGTAAATACTTAATTAGTCCACTGGTAAGGGATGTGAAAGTTTTATGATCTCTAAATTGGTGTTAGGGGGTCACCAGGCCAGCATGTTATCTCAGATCCAGATTTCTCATATTCTCCACTCTACCATGAAGCCTTTGGAGATATTTAGGCCTGTGTTGAAAGTGGCAGAGATGGTTATAAACTTGTACTTGCAAATTCTTCTGTGACATTGAGATTTGAAGTTGTCTTTTAATATAGTAACCTTCGGTATTAGTGTATCTTGACGCCACCAGGAAGCTAGAGATTTGACAGGGAGAACGCCTCTGTCACACCCCCAGCCCCCGATAGGGCCAAGAGACGAAGGTCGTTGCATTGATTACTGGCTGCCCTGCTGCCTTAGGCTGACGGTGACTTCAATGTTACCGGTTTAAGCTGCTAGTATTCACATGTTATAATACTGTACGCCTAAGATGGGAAGTAAACGTCAGCCTAAGGCAGCAGGGCAAATAAACAATTTATATAAACTGCAGCACTCACATAGAATCGTTGCAATCAGATTCTGATATCCTGTAATACATACAGCGAGGAGTGGATGGATGCAGCAGCCCGGTTGGGTCCGGATCAAGACCTAGTAGTCCTTAGGCAGCATCAGATGTGATTTCAAATGATTTTGAATAAAGATTTGAAAATCATTTGAAATCACATCTGATGCTGCCTGATCTATACTCTATTACCCTAAGGCAGCAGGGCAGGCAGCCACCAATGCAGACGCTGCAGCAATCACTGTGAGCGTAGCGCCCGTCCCCGGCTCCCAGGCGGCCGGCGCCTCAGAGCTGAGTTGCGGTAGCTGGCGCAGCCCCTCTGCTCCCTGACAGCATGTTGCCGCTGCCCGCGCATCTATTCCGCCAGTGGCACAGCCGGGAGGACGGAGGCTGATTGCTGTGGCCCAGCAGACGACGCAGGTTCACTGTTCCGTGAGGGCTGATGCACCCCCTCAACGCTGACAAAGTAGCCGCTGGCCACGCATCTGCTGCTCCGCTGGCCGGACAGCCCGCCGGCCGCCCCTTCACTGCTTTGGCCCGCCAGCCGGCGCAGCCTCTGTGTTCCTTGCTGGCTGCTCCCCCGCTCACCGGTGCCAAACTTGCCACTGGCCACTAATGTGCTGCTCCAACGCAGGCCGCCGCCTCCTCTCTGTAATGTCCTGCCTGCCATCCCGGATTCATGGTTTGTGGGCTTGCAGGACCTACAGCCCAAGCACATAAGCAGCCAATCAGGTATAGGGGGCGTCACCCCCTGTCAATCTTGACTCCACCAGGACTTCCTGGTGGCGTCAAGATACAATAATACCGTAACCTTCTATGTTGTGTTCATGACAAAAAAGTGCTTGGCCACAGGTAATTCTGTCTCTCTTACTTTAATCATGTGGCGATGAGACCTCATCCTCTCTTTCAGCTTTTGTCCTGTTTCTCCAACACAAAGGGCCGAACAGGACATTTACTGCACAGGATCAGGTACACAACATTTCAGGACCGCAGGAACTACCACCGATCCTTAGAAAGAAAGGATTGCGGAACCTTCAGAGAGTCCTTGGCACCAAACTGCTTTTGACCAGGCCATGAGCAGAGAACTCTTAAGTTGCAGTACTCGCATGCCTCTGGTTGGGCGTATCGGTGTGCGGGGAAACATTAGGGCGCTATTATAGGAGTTTGTTGGGACAAAAAAAAGTTAAACAGGCTTAAAATGAAAAAGAATTGAATACTCACTAGAGATGAGCGAGTAATGCCTTAGCCGAGTATCTCCCCGCTCGTCTCTAAAGATTCGGGGGCCGGCGCGGGTGACAGGTGAGTTGCGGTGGGGAGTGGGGGGAGAGAGAGAGGGAGAGAGAGATCCCCCCTCCGTTCCTCCCCGCTCTCCCCCGCTGCTCCCGGCCCCCGAATCTTTAGAGACGAGCGGGGAGATACTTGGCTAAGGCACTACTCGCTCGAGTAATGTGCCTTAGCGAGTATACTCGCTCATCTCTAATACTCACCTATTCTGGCTGCTCTCCGTCCAGCGCTGCGGCACGGAACCCAGAAGAAGCGGCGGTTAGTCACATGCCATTCATTATGCACTTGACCACTCAGCCACTCACGGGCTTCAGCTGCCATGGAAGAATCACCACTGAAGCCTGTGAGTGACTGAGCGGTCTCGTGCACGATGTACAGCAGGTGACTGTCCGCTGCTTCTTCCAGGTTCACTGCCCCTTGCATCAAGCCTCAGCGTTGGACGTGGAGCATCCAGGATAGGAGAGTAATTTTTCTTCATTTTCAGCTTATTTAACCTTCATTTTATGTCCTGGAAAACCCCTTAAAGTGACTAAAGTTTACTACCACTTTGTTCACATGATGAGGGGATCTAGGAGTCAGCACCAACTGATCAGTAAGTTATGGCACCTCCTTGCCACAGGCCCTCATTTAATTAATTGGGAAGCTTCAATTACTTATTTACCTGCAAGGATAACATGGGCTTGCTGTATTTAGGGCTTCCTTCCTCGTTACATTAGTTATTAGAAAAAACTTTGTGACAGTGAGGGGGATCAATGAGTGGAACAGGTTACCACGGGAGGTGGTGAGTTCTTCTTCAGTGGAAGTCTTCAGAGGCTGGACAGACATCTGTCTGGGATGATTTAGTGATCCTGCACTGAGCAGGGGGTTGGACCCGATGACCCCGGAGGTCCCTTCCAACTCTACCATTCTCCGATTCTACACATTTAAGCACAGAAATCACATATGAACTTTTCTAATCACTTCCAAAGTTTTAAGAAAAAAATAAATGACTCCTTAAAATAAAACAAGTATTTGAAGGTGACTGTTGAGGCCGCTCTCTCCAGAACATGAGTGTGTAAAAGTTCAAATCAATCATCCATGGAGCTCATGTGATTCGTTATCTCGGACTGCGCTGAATGACTTGTTTCATTGACTTATCTTATTAATATCTACAAAGAAAGAAAGTCAGCCTGCAGTTGTTGTAATGATGTTCGCCGGGAGTTAAGACTGTCATGGCTGTTAGGAGGGCGCCAGAAGTGCCCGTTTTAGGACGGGTGAGGATCTGGAGGGGAAGGAGCCAACTCCTGCATAGACAGCTCTGTGTATGAATGCATGGCACAACGTTGAAGCCAAGGAGGGCATTGCTGCTTGTGCGGCTCGTGACATCATCTGGCATCTATTAGTCTTACTCCGGCGCTCGAGATGTGTTTCTGTTTCACATTTGGCTCAAATTCTATTTCTGGTTATAAGCGGGCAGGAATTCTGGCTGGAAATCCCACCCATGTTTGTAAGAGAAGGGGCTGCAGCACAATCCAGTGGGACGTATTGTTGGGTTCAAGTACAATAGAAGAAACGTAAAGCTTGAAGGATGGCTTCTCGCCCATTTTTGTCTATCATATCTGAGTGTGTACTTGGAAACCAGACTATTATATATACATAGTACAGCCATCATGTATAAAGCCGTCTGATCATATGGTGCAGGCCCTACTTGTGCTGCCAAAAACACTCTCGCCCCCCCCCCCCCCCCCCCCCCCCTAAATGTGTCCTGTGGTATCAGGAGAGCCTTCAAGTCCTGGAAGTTACAAGGTGAGGCCTCTATGCATCGGATTGGTTTCTCCAGCATATCCGACAAATGCTTGCATGAATTGAGATCTGGGGAAATTTTCGGGTCACTTTGGCACCTTTTTGCATTTTTTTTTTCATTTTTCTCCATCCATTTTTGGAAATGTTTGCTCCGTCGCAGGCTGAATTATCCATCTGAAAGATGCCATTACCAATAGGAAATGCAGTTGCCATCAAGGGGTGCATATGGTCTGCAACAATGTTCAGGTACTAGGCAGTATGCCTCAAAGTAACATCCACATGAATACTGGGACTCAAGGATTCCCAGTAGAGCATTGGCCAGAACATCACACTGCCTCCACTGGCTTGTCTTCATAGTCCATCCCGTTGTCATCGCTTCCCCAGTTCACTCTACATACCTACATACATACCTAGCTATCCTCCTATTGCTATCCAGTCCAGTTCTGATGCTCACATGCCCATTGTAGGTGCTTTCGGCAGTGGACAGGGTTTCGCATGGGCAATCTGACCAGTATGCAATTATGCAGCCTCGTACATGGCAAGCTACAATGCACTTGTGTCCTGACCTTTCTATCATAGTTAGCATTTATTTTTACAGCAATTTCTGTATGGTAGCTCCTCCGTGGGGTCAGTCCCGATGGGCTAGCCTTTGCTCTGCATGCACATCAATAAGCCCTAAAACCATGACTATAGCCTGTTAACCCGTTGTCCTTTCTTGGACCTCTCTTGGTAGGTACCAACCGCTGCATACCAGGAACACCCCACAAGTATTAGACGAGGGAAAGGGCTTCCAATTATTAGGTAAGGGGAGGGGCTGTGGAGAAGACCGATAGGTAGACAACCCGGACAGTATATGCTACAAGGGCCAATTGGATGGATTGTAGCTAATTTGCATACAACATGCGGAATATATAAAAGTTGATATCCCCCTGATGGCTACACATGGGATATGATCCTGCATATCAGCATAGCACCAGTCTGGTGTTGGCAGTGGCTTATGGGCCATATTTGGATGAAAGACTTCCCTTAAATGGGCTGTCCCATCTTGATAACCCTGTAGTCATATATATTAGATATAATTACATTGATGGCTGAATGACCGTTTGGTGGAGAATCGTTTCACAGACACAGCTTTGCACATTTTAGTCCATATCGGCCCATGCAGTTGGCCATTTTCAATGACTGTGGTTGAGGGACGAATGTTCTTTCTGGGAAAGTTGTCTCAAAGAAAGATCTTCTGTCCGACTATCAGATGAAAGCTATCAATGTGGTCGACTAGTTCCAGACAATGATACTCCGCCATCGATCGGTTAAAGTGATTCTTCATTCTTACATTTCACCCTACCAGGCAAACAAACCTCTTGGCTAACATTGTCCACTTTCAGCAACTTGAAAGGGGTCCCACAAAAGCAATTTATTCCCTATCCATCGATGTCCCACAATCTCAGGATTGGTCGGACCTCTATTGGTCAGCATATTATCACCTATCCTGTGGAAGGAGCATGACTTGCTTGTAACCTAACTTGTATGGGCACCTTCAATGTTGTTCAACTGATCATTGGGGGTCCTGCTTCTTTATTCCCCAGTATTAAGCTAAATAGGCTTCAATACAGCTCTTTGTATCAGATCTCTTCTCTGGTTCATAGAGGGTCCCGATACTGGAAATTCCCTCTATGACATTCATATGCTGTAAAAGAGGACTTCTTAGTGTTAAACTACATTGTCTCCTGCTAGCTGGTATGTGGCAGAAGGCATTGTGTGATGTTGCAGGCAGACCATACATAGACTGTTCAGTTGACCGAAAAGTTTATACTCCATAGAAGTCAATAGAACTTGTGTTTGACCCAACAGCTAAATGTCATTGACATGTCAGCCCAAGGCAGTCTATATTCAGTGCATGCTCTACTCGCATGAAGACGTACAAGAACGGGACATGCAACGATTTTTTATAATGGCCTTGTAAGTAGTGTAATAGGCTATTATAGGTTTAAAAAATACGGACATCTGATGGACTGAAATACGCCCGTCGTATGGTCTTCTAGTTCTCTTCAATGCTTAGCCATACGTAAGTCCTTCCCACTTGACGTACATGGCAGGGAAAGGGTTTGTGCAATATGCCGTACATGTATGGCATGTAGATGGCACAGACTCAGGAGCTGAGCCCATGCCATCCTCAGCGGAAGCTGGCTGTGACAGCTGGGGTCCCGCTGCAATGGGGGGATTGCATTAATGTGATCAACGTCGATCGCAGCATGTATGTGGTAAACGGAGGGAGGGTGACGTCATCAGCCGGCCGCCATGCAGTCGTGAGCGTTTGGTCTGCCAAGGCAACTGGATGCCAGGTCTGCTATGGTGAAAAAGGGGCGCCCTGAGTAGAAGTTTGCCCGTTTGACGCTCCAGTAGGCACATACTGTACACAGACGCACCTCCTAAACTGTTACTGTAGTGTTGTTACATTGTAGTTCTTAAGCTCTTTGAAATGTCCATTTCTCTATACGGTAAGATAAATAAATGGTGTTTGTTATGTATTATGAGGAATTGATGTCTTTGTCCGCCCCTTGTTTCACCGCACCTGCCTTTTGTTTGCCGGCAGCCCAGACCGGCAGGTGGGAAGCGTCCCAGTTGCTATTATATACATTAAGTACAGCTGAGCTTTGTACGCTTTGCATATTTGGTTCCAGGCTTGCTTGCTGCAAATCAGCTTTCAAGATCAAAACACGTCTAGAGCCGGAACGTGACTCGCAGAAGAAGCCTTAATTCCCTCCCTTGAACAGGTTAACTTGAAAGGGCTGCTAATGATTAACCAGGTACGGTGTGCTGAGCAATAAGGCGTTGGATCCGGCGTCCCGACCTGCTTCACTTGTTCGCACTTGCTTTTTTTTCATTTTTGAACAGGATTGTGACATCAGTAACCGCCGCTGCGAATCTGCTGACGGCTACTGATTCTCCGGCGACGCCAGTAAACCGGGAAACCCTGCAAGAACAGACTTTACACTTGATGTACATAATATCCATGTAGGAGGACGATGTGCTGGGAAAGTGTCCTATTATGTTACAGCCTCTTCTCAAGATATGAACACTTCACCCATAAACGGAAAATTCTAATTCGTACCTTTTTGGCTTTTCAGCTTCTCCCAAGCGGTGATCTATAACGCTGGGGGATGTGGCTGAAAAATTAAAACCTCTATGTTTTTTAATCTATTCTCGATTTTCTTCTTTTTTGTTAAGCCTGGTTTAGACACAAAGATTATCGCTCAAAAAATATGCTTGTCTTCTGCATCCAGCTGTTCCCCACTCGGAGGGCCCGGCTGTTATACAGCTGGGCGCTCCGAGCGGAGGATGCAGAAGACGAGCGGGGCTGCTTGTCTCCTGCATCCAGCTGTACCGCACTCGGAGGGCTTGGCTGTTATACAGCTAAGCGCTCCAAGCAGAGGATGCAGAAGACAAGCGGGGTGTCCCCGCTTGTCTTCTGCATCCAGCTGTTCCCCACTCGCAGTGCCCGGCTGTTATACTGCAGGGTGCTCTGAGCGGAGGATGCAGAAGACAAGCGGGGCCGCTTGTCTTCTGTTTCTAGCTGTTCCCCGCTCAGAGTGCTCGGCTGTTATACTGCTGGGCGCTCCAAGCAGAGGATGCAGAAGACAAGCAGGGACACCCTGCTTGTCTTCTGCATCCAGCTGTTCCCCGCTTGCAGCGCCCTGCTGTTATACAATTATTGTTCAATGTAAAAGTGTAGGTAGACAGCCATATAGAAACACGTGACTGCTGCAGCCAATCAGATGCCGCAGCGTCCTGTCCCCAAACTCCTGGCATCAGGGCGCGTCCAGGGTGTGAGCGCGGATGCGCTGATTGGTCACTGGGGTCACATGCTTTCACCTGGCCCAATGGATAAAAACCTGAACTGAGGCTTTTATTGCGCTTAATCTTTGCTGGTTTCATCTTCTGTGCATAAAGCTGCATCGGGACGACCCGGACAGAACCGTAGGATGTCACATGTGGGTCGCAGACGTTTTTGCTCCCTGTTTCATATATATCCTGTTAGTCCTTTACAGTTCTGTCCCGCTGCTTTTGTATCCAGTTTATAAGACCGACAGGGATGGCTACAAAGTGAAGCGGAGACCAAAAAGGTCTCCGTCTCACACATCGAACCTTGTGGTTCCATCCTGATTTCCATCCGCTTGCAGTTTTCTTTCATAAAGATGGAATCCAAGATGGAACTAACAATAAAACGTAGAAGCAGCGTGTCTTATCGGACCTCCATGAACACTTCTGTACATCTGCCTTGTAGATTAATCCCTCTGCAGATCCCGCGAACAATGCGGAAAGTATCTCCGTTAGCAGCTGGAGCACAAATGTTCGCATTGAACCCTCTCTAAACTTGTGTCAGTTAAACTCGATACGCCGTTGTATCCACAGCCTAGATTTAAATCTTGCCTGCCAGATTTGCACCCCATCTGCTAAGAGCATGAATACTGCCCCCTGTGTGAAGGAGGCGGTAGGACAACACGCAGGTACAATTTACACCAGACGATCATTGTTTGAGCGGGCGAATGACATCAGAGTAAGGCTGCGTTCAGGCCGAACGATAGTCTTCGAAAAATCATTCAAACAAGCGAAAGTGAACGTCGTTCAGTCTAAACGCAGGCAACGACTGAACGGCGAACGGTAATCGTTCGCTTCTCGTTTGTCGTTCAGTTTCTGCTTATTGTTTAATTATAGCAGCGCCCGTCCAGTCCTTCTCATTCTTTATACGGGGGCCGGATGATTCTTGTTTGAACGCGGCAGCGAACAGGCGGCACGAGTGCGAATGAGTCAGCGGTGATATCACGAAAATCGGCTTGTCTACAAGGACCCTTAGGCCCCCTTTTTGCGCACTCCTCGGTGCAATCTGTTTGCACTATGTATGAGGCGCGCCTATCAGCGTATTTTACTGCACTTCTTGCGCACGCAGGCATGTTCACTTGGCGAACACTCCCCGATTTAAATGGCTATTTAGCCTAATGAGTTCCAGATGTGTTTTTTTCACGGAATTGTGCAAAGCACTGCGCATACCGTTACGCATTTACGCACTTCCCATAGACTCCAATGGGGACTTCTGGTGCACAAATGCCCAAAAGGATAGGGCAAGTCCGATTTTTTATTTTTTTTGCAAAAAATCTGGAATTGATAACAAACCCACTGAAATCATCGGTTCTATTTTCTGTGTTTGGCGCGCGTAAAATTTATGCAGGCAAATCCGCCCGCGTGAGGCCGCCCGTAGCTCATTCGCTGGTGCAGCCTGTTTATACCAGCAGATCCATCGTTGGCTCGTTCATAGGGAAATCGTTCAGCCGTTCACATGGCTGTATAAGTGATTAGAGGGACTGAACGATCCGTATTTAAACCGAACGATTAGCGAACAAGCCAACGACGGCTTTTATGCTGCATATCATGAACGACACACGAAAAGTGAACGATTCTTGTTCATCGTTGGCTGCATTTAGACCAAACGATTATTGTTCACTTTCCCTCATTTGAGCGATTTTTTTTTTTTTTTTTTTAAATAATCACTGCGTGTAAAAGGGCCTTTTGTGGTTTATTTTATAGATAAAGGGAAAATACTGAAAACTCCAGTGTTTTAAAATGTAATTTCCCTATTTTCACAATGTATCTGAAGCCCGGAGCTCTGTAACCCCGTGTGATACATTTATATGTATTTGTATCACAAATGTGGAAAACTTTTTTTTCCTTGCCGCACCTCCACACTTTATCCTCTAGGGCCTGAAAGAGCCGCAATGTTATTAGCTTTAATTGCAGTAATTGGATATTTTGTGAATATGTTACATTGGTTTATCCCATATTTTCACTTGTGTGGCATTCTAAGTGTAGCTGGAGCCCCATGCCGTGTGTAGGAACAATAGCCGGGCCCGGAGCCATGCCCTTCACCTTCTGAACCTTGCATGCCCACCTGGCAACAATTAACAATGAATTTCCTTGGGCCTGGAAGGGATCTTCTGTTTGCTAGTAGAGGCAGATCCCGAGGTTAGGAGCTTACTGCTCGCCATTCAGATTGCCGTAAGATCTTCCAAGGCGTCTCACACTCTATGTTCCGTCATACACAAGCCATTTTCTTGGCATACTGAAATAAGTTGTGGTCATGCTTTGACGAAGCAGTCAACAATTTACGGATCTCTTGACAAAAACTAATATAAGTACTTGGTTATATTCCATGGTTGTAATTATTTGTCAGATTCTCACTATTTTTGGGGTCATCCACCAAGACAGCTGATGCTCAACTGGTGGAGGCTTAAGATTTTAAGGTGGTCATACATATTAGACAATTGATGGCCGAACACACTGGCGTAACTATAGAGGGTGCAGGGGATGCGGTTGCTTTTCGCCCGAGTACGGAAGTACTCGAAAATAGCGGCGCTCGGGCAAAAAAGGGGCGTGGCCGAGTAGGTTCGCTCATCTCTAGTTCTGGCTAATTGTGTGTCGTTAGGATATCTTATAGACTTCCAAATTTACAAAAATCTCACAGAATTACCAAGAAAACATGTCCCTTTCAATAAAAATATACTAATTGCAGACACATTAACTACAAGGGTTCACAGAAAGGTGTGCTGTATCAAAAATGAATCTATAACTTTCATTGATTGTCATAAGAAAAAACTTGTTACACCGAAAACTATTCCGAACACTAGTCTATAGATGGAAAGGCAGAGTAACCACCCCGAAAACGGCAACCCCACGCAGGAACCAAACTCTACCTCACCCTACCTTTCCCATAATTGAAAAACAGAGAGGGGAAAAAATGTCCAGGGTTCCTGTGTGGGGGTCGCCCTTTTCAGGGCAGTTACTCTGCTTCTCCATCTATTGACTAGCGGTTGGGATGGTTTAGGGTGCAATTAGGTTTTTTACATGATAATCACAAAAAGTGATATATTCATTTGTGATAGAGCACACCTTTCTATGAAGACTGCCAAATTTAAAAGAGTCTGCTAGATTTTTCCTTTTTTTGTTACAGGCATTAAACATTCTGTTTTCATTATAATGTAATATAGGTTAGTCCTCCATTATAACAAATTCTGGTGGTAGGCTTTCATCAAGGTGAAGCGAATGTTGGATTCTCATCTGTCACTTAATAAATTGGAGGAGAATGTTCTAATGCATTTTTGTATCACATGTGTTCTAAGAACTAGTATTGTTGTACTGCAGCAGATTCCAAATGTTGACATTGATTACTACAATACAGTTTTGCCCTAGTTTTTTTTCCTGCTGTACTATATGACTTTTTGTCTCTTTTTGTGGTTTTAGCAGTATGGAATAGCAGCCAGGTCTGTTTACATTCCCCTTCACCCGCAGCCCCTCACCCACTCCTCCTAATACAAGCCATACATTGCCTTAACCATAGATAAGCATCTGTAACAGAATGGCTTTCCAATTACTTCCAATTACCACTGAAGAATGAAGTCAATTAGACCGTCACAAGAGTGATTGGCCACAAGTTGTTTAGACATGAAAGCTCGTTTGGGACTATTAAAGATAAATATACATATAGTATTTGATCAGCATGTGTTACTTATTACGCCATGAATTGGTTTGCGTTTATGTTGACAAACTGATTGTGGTAAAAAAAAGCGTATTGTGTCAGGAAATTTAAGGAAAGTTCTACTGATTCTCCGCTTTACCGTCCTGATTATGTATCGCGCCATAAGAAATGACTCACAATGTATTTATCATATTTTGTTTATTTAAAGAGAAGTTTCTCGCATCTGAGAGCACTTGAGCTTGAAAACTTCCAAGTCTGACCATATACACTAGATCTCAATCCATAAACAGTAGATCTCAATCCATACATACTAGATCTCAGTCCATACATACTAGATCTCAATCCATATACACTAGAGATCAATCCATACATACTAGATCTCAATCCATACACACTAGATCTCAGTCCATACACACTAGATCTCAATCCATATACACTAGAGATCAATCCATATACACTAGATCTCAATCCATACACACTAGATCTCAGTTCATACACACTAGATCTCAATCCATACACACTAGATCTCAATCCATACACACTAGATCTCAATCAATACACACTAGAGATCAATCCATATACACTAGATCTCAATCCATACACACTAGATCTCAATCCATACACACTAGATCTCAATCCATACACACTAGATCTCAATCCATATACACTAGATCTCAATCCATATACACTAGATCTCAATCCATATACACTAGATCTCAATCCATACATGCTAGATCTCAATCCATATACACTACAGCTCAGTCCATATACACAAGATCTCAATCCATACATACTAGCACTCAATCCATATACACTAGATCTCAATCCATACACACTAGATCTCAATTCATATACACTAGAGATCAATCCATACATACTAGATCTCAATCCATACACACTAGATCTCAGTCCATACACACTAGATCTCAATCCATACATGCTAGATCTCAATCCATACATACTAGAGCTCAATCCATGCACACTAGATCTCAATCCATATACACTAGATCTCAATCCATATACACTGGATCTCAATCCATATACACTACAGCTCAGTCCATATACACAAGATCTCAATCCATACATACTAGCGCTCAATCCATATACACTAGATCTCAATCCATACATACTAGCGCTCAATCCATATACACTAGATCTCAATCCATACATACTAGCGCTCAATCCATATACACTAGATCTCAATCCATACACACTAGATCTCAATCCATATACACTAGAGATCAATCCATACACACTAGATCTCAATCCATATACACTAGAGATCAATCCATGCACACTAGATCGCAATCCATACACACTAGATCTCACTCCATACACACTAGATCTCAATCCATACACACTAGATCTCAATCCATACACACTAGATCTCAATCCATACACACTAGATCTCAATCCATACACACTAGATCTCAATCCATATACACTAGAGATCAATCCATATACACTAGAGCTCAATCCATACACACTAGATCTCAATTCATATACACTAGATCTCAATCCATATACACTAGAAATCAATCCATATACACTAGAAATCAATCCATACACACTAGATCTCAATCCATATATACTAGATCTCACTCCATACACACTACAGATCAATCCATATACACAAGATCTCAATCCATACATACGAGATCTCAATCCATATACACAAGATCTCAATCCATATACACTAGATCTCAATCCATACATACTAGATCTCAATCCATACACCGTAGATCTTAATTCATACACACTACATCTCAATCCATGCATACTAGATCTCATTCTGCTGAACTTACCTATTTTGATGGGACTCGCCAATCATCTTATTAGTTTGGGAGTTATCCAAATCTTCCCTGATGGCAGATGTCGGGAAGATAAGGATCGGGCAGTTGGATTTTAACTGTTCAGTCCTTTTGTTCTCGGGAAGTAAGGGTGGCTTACATGGGATGACTGTTGGAGAAATAAAGCTTGTTTGTTACTCTTCTGATTATTGGTTGGCTTCTGCTTGACAAAAACTAAGTTAGGGCTTATTCACACAAATTGATTTCAATTGATTTGATCTTTTGCATGTGCATTTCAGCCACGCAAAAAAAAACACAGCATGTCTTACTTTGGTGCATATTATGCACCAATAGCCAATATTAAATTTAATTGACCATTGAAATCAAAGGAAGGGAAGGGGGACTTGTTATTTCTATAGTGCCAACTTATTCCGCAGCGCTTTTTTAGGTGATTTGTTTATTACCCCCTCCAGCAAGCTGGGTGCTCATTTTAGCAACCTTGTTAGGATGGCAGGCGAAGGCATTCTTGAATCAGTATCCTGAACCATGCGGGGATTGAACCCAAAACCTTCGTGATCTTAGGACTGCATTCTGCTGCCTTACCACCCTGCACCACACAAGGCCCTCAAGGAGGCATGTTGCATGCTTTTTTTGCATGTAGAAATATACACGGCATGCACGGGCAAAACATATACTAAAATACGCACAGGCATGCGCAAAAATACAACGCCCATTGCACAAATACGCAGTGCAAATTCTCTCGTAAATTACGCAGTTACGCACATGTGATGCCAGACTTAAGCAAACAGGTACTTAGTGGTATTAATTCACTGAAGTTAGAAGCAAGCCAATCATTGTTCTATATCTAAGTATCTACTTCGCCAGATCTGCCGCCCCCCGGATTCTCCCTGCGTGGGTCCATCCCCGCCCATCATACTGGCATTATAGCGGTGAAGTCCATCTTCCCATAAAAGACAGACACATCACAGACAGCTGACACAAGGACGCCGGTGGGAGGTCACATCTAAGCAGAATGATTGGTTCACCCCACACCGGATGTTTTCGGATGGACACGGAATTACTAGTTATGTACATTTAGTCCTTGATAAAAGCCCCTTTTGACATTGATATAGACAGCCGGCTCACCCATAAAATTACTGGAGAGCCTCGAGCAGCCCCGTGACGGAGCGCTGCGCACACAACGCTTTATAAGGTTGAAGGGTTTTTGTTAACGCTCGTAAACCAGCCCCAAATAAAGGCCTCATTTTCTGCCTCTTTTTGTTGTCGCACCCGCTCCTGCTTTGCTGACCATGTGGCAAATTAAATTGCCGTTCCTGTTTGCCCTCTGCCCACCCAGACTTCCTAATGAGAGTTATATTTGTAACTTCTCACTCTTGATCTTTCCAGACAGACCGAAGCCGTTTCCTTCATTATGAGCCAAGTCCGTAATATTACATTTCTGCCTCCAGCGCTTGATCTTTTTACCTCTGGAGGTGAAGACTGTTTCGACCTTGTGAGCACAAGAGCATTGTCTTCTTACAGAATTGGGAAAATTGGATTATTCCGTAGAGCAGCTGCCAGACATATTCCTGCTCCCCATCCATGATGGGGATGATATCCGCAGCCGTATCTGCAGTTTTGTTTTTTTTTAAATCCCCTTCACATGCTGGGAAGAATTTACGCCATAAAAATATGCAGTTTTTTAAATAAATTGATTCCGTAACATGTCTATTTATGTCGCGGGTCAGAAAGGGTATCGCTTCTCCTTTGGGGGAAAGCTCCTACCTAGTAGGTGTGAGGACTTATAAGGTCATGCGTGCTTCTGTGGGAAATTTATGCAAATGAAAAGATGGAACAATGCCTCTACAGCGCCACCTATTGGAAGGCTGCATTCCTGCAAGTCAATGTCAGACCTGTTCTGCTTCCAATAGGTGGCTCTGTAGAGGCATTGTTCCATCCTACCATTTGCATATTTCCCAGAGCAGCATGCATGGCCTTATAAGTCTCCACACTCATCTTCTAAGTGTCTCCTAAATGAGAAAATATACCATTCCTGACCCAAGTCACAGGCCTCTCACTGGCCAAGCCAGAAACCTGATGAGGGGCAATCGCCCGAAACAGCTGTCTGTGTATGGTTATTCCGGCTTTGGCTCACAATTCCCAGTCATTGTTAAAAGGTCTGACATGGACTTTCAGGAATTCTGCCATCCCATAGGTGGCGATATGGGGGCATTTTACCATCCGCCATTTGCATATTTATGCTGTGGAATCGGGCTGAGGAATTCGGCCCTTTAAATTCAAGGCTTGAGTTCTGCAGTGATCTGCACCATGCGGATGTGGCCACCGCTTTATTCAGTTGTGGAATGCCTGCAGCCATTCTGCCCCATGAAAGGGGTCCTAAGGACTGTCAAGAAGATGGCTCTTCCACTTTATAGAGGGCGCATACGGAGAGGACATGTCCGTGCGCCATTTGTGCTGTTGGTAATTTCACATTTTGATCACTGCTGATTTCGGAAGTGACTGTAGAATCTGTCTATGTGGACGTGGTGCGCTATTTAACGTATCCGGGTATAGGCACGGAAGACTAAGGCACTTGTGGGCTTTCTCTGTTAGCAGGTTCCAAGGAGCAGGAAACATGTCTAACCTTTCCTTAATGGATCTGTTCCTACTTTCTTAAAGAGTAATCTACAATTGAGAATACATTTTGCACTTTCTGAACAAGCGAAGCAGCAGCTGTGAAGTGATCGCGGCCGCGCCCGTCCCTGTTAGCATTCGCTTGACTTAACCTTCATGCAATCGGTTGCTTCCAGTCATGGATTTTTCCTTAATTTTGCTCGTGAGACTGGTCAATGTAGAAGACTGAAGCAGAAGATCTCTGTGATCAGGTATTGGCACGCCTAAACACTGAGGCCTCCTTCACACGAGCGGATGTGCATTTGCGCGGGCCTGAGCGCTGCATGCCTGCAGAACAAACAATGCTTTTTGCATTGGCATATTTTACTGTAACCATCGTGTTTTTTTCCTGCGCAGTTATGCAATGTTTCACACATCTCCTTGCGCAGCCCCATTGACTTCTAGGGGTCCTTTGGTGCCCAAATGTACAGGAAAAATAGAGCATGTTGTTTTGGGTTTTTTTGCACGACCAACATGCACAGGAAAAATACACAGATGTGAACAACCCACTGAAACCAATGGGTCCTGTTCTCTGTGTATTGTGTGCGCAATTTTTGGATGCGCAAATACGCCCGTGTGAAGCTGGCCTATGAGTGAACAAACCCAGTAGACAGGTAGCAAATACATCAAAGGTTGTGGGTTTATTTCTGTTTATGTCTTTGCCTGACTCCTAAATAATATACTGGCTCTTGGAAGGTATGCGTAGCTCCTAAAGTTCACATTAAAGGCATTATCACACGGTTGTAGGCGTCTTGACGTGCGCCCGCCGGCGCTGTAAAAATGCATGAGTGGGCGCACAAATCTAACGTTTTTGCGCCCATTCAGATGGCACGGGCCCCAGCGCATACACGCCAAGCCCGCAATGGCGTTGGGCCTCCTCACTCTCCCCCAACCCCCCTTGCCGGCTCACCTCCTCTCTTCTACTGTCCAGCAGTGGGAGGCGGCGGGACAGCAGCAGATCTAAGCTCCTGCCCCCTCCCCGCCCCCTGCCCGCAGCCAGCAATGGGAGGGGACGGGGCTCCCATTGCAAACACCCGGAGGGGAGCAGAGAAGAGGGAGGGAGTTTAGCAGTCATGCTGCTAAACTTCCTCCCTACTCCAGCCGCTGTCATTGGCTCCCATAGGAGTCTATGGCAGCGGCTGATGTATTCCGGGCAGAAAGATAGTTCCAGGACTATCTTTGCGGGCCGGTGTGAAAGCGCTCGGCGCTATTTTGGCCGGCTGGGTGCCTTGATGCCACAGGAATACACCTGTGTGATCTGATACATTGGAATTCAATGCATTAGATCATAGCGTATATCGGCCGGCCGTGAAAACGCGACCGATATACGCTCGTCTGAAAGAGGCCTAAAGGAGGTATCCAACCTTTTATAATTGATTGTCTATCTACAGGATAGGCCATCAATATCTAATTGTGGGGATCCACGCCGATCAGCTGATTGAAGGGCCCATGATGATCCTCACGCTCATGACGCTTTTACTCCCGGTCCCATCACTCAGTGCTGGGCAGAAGGAGGAGCGAGGCTGTTGTCATAGTTATTGGCCAAGTGTCCGCTAACTATAACAATGGTTTCCCATCTCGGCTGTGAAACCCCAGGAGGGAATACCCCTATATCTCCTGAAGGAACACAGACCTAGACATGTATCGGGGCAGTCCAACATTGGCTTGGTGCTTGCCATTGGGTAACGTTGGGCTATACACATTAGCTTGTCAGCTGATCCCACTGAAATAGTCCAATTGCATTGACTTTAATACATTGCTTATGGTATGCATTGACATTCTGTAATTACTATGGGACCCCTTTAGCGGTATGACAATATATCTTCATGCTCCGCCACCCACTAGACTCATGACTGCTCATCTTCATCATCATATCACTGACTAGTTCTATCATATCCCTCTCGTTAAGTAAGCAGAACCTTTACATTCCTTCAGTAATTACAGCTGTGCCCCGGATCATCTCAACCAATGCCTGTTACTTAAGCAATTGCTGTCTTGTTCCTTGACATTTGGTGACACACCAATTAGTAATGAATGACTTGCA
The DNA here is from genome assembly GCF_035609145.1 of Eleutherodactylus coqui. Classification (NCBI taxonomy): domain Eukaryota; kingdom Metazoa; phylum Chordata; class Amphibia; order Anura; family Eleutherodactylidae; genus Eleutherodactylus; species Eleutherodactylus coqui. Next base: position 30,881,375 of record NC_089845.1, on the reverse strand, counting down.
GCCAAGTGCAGAACATCTTCGCCTCGGGAATCAGATGAATCTTGTTCCAACCTACTGTAGTGTTCTAGGAGACATAAGGGTGTGGCGGCCAATTGCTTTCAAACACTGATTTGCGCAATCTCATTAAAAGAGTCGCTGTCACCTACTTTTAGACCTACAAGAAGCTAAGCTTATGGCTGAAAGTAGGTGACCTGCCGAGTCCGGGGATGTAAGTGTTAAACTTACTTCCCCCGTCAGAGGTGCGATACTGTAAAAAGAGTCCTTCCTACTAGTTAAAAACTAGGCCCATGAAGGGGGAGACCCATATTAATTTAAAGAAGCCACAGAGGGGGCCTACTAATCATTTTGCCCACAGTGGGGGCACTATTATTTAGTGAGGCTACAGCAAGAATGCAATTACATCATGGGACCACAATGGAGGTGCTATAACTTGGTGGGACCACATGGGGAGCACTATTACATTCTGGGACCACAGTGGGGCTGCTGCAAGGTCACATCTTGATACCATAACAGGGGGCACTGTTTCTATAAGTGGATACTGAGAAGGGGTGAGAATGTACAGAAGTGAGTCGTGGTTGGAAGAAATCTCAGTGGCGGTCTGGACCAAGAGAGAAGAAAATCAATACGAACGACTACAAAACTGCACAGTCTTCACTATCACTGTGTAGAGCCGGTATCTGAGCACATTATACGATGACTGTATTATTTAGTGGTATATTACAGCTGCCCCACAGTGCCCATGCCTACCACATTATAAAAGTTATCATGTGTATATTTTTTGGGCAGGGGCAAATTCTGAGTTTTGCTATGGGGCCTCATGAGTTCTTTGTAGGCTCCTCCTTGTACTCTCAGCCCACTTACTTCATAGATCCCTATCATGCTGTGAGTTTGAGTCAGTAGACCCCTAGTTGGCCTGGGACGCTTGTCTAAAACTGACCAGAAGAAATATAAATCCTGGTTCAAGTGCTGTATTTATGTACTGAGTGAGCTTGGTTTTGCATTCAACTTATTTGCTTGGTTCTGGTGCTGTATGTATAGTATGAGCTTTGTCCTAGTGCTATATTTTTGTACTGAGCTTGGTTGTGGCGCTGTATTTACATTATTAATTATGGTGTTGCATTTATGTACTGAGGTTGGTTCTGGTACTGTATTTGTTATATGTTTAATTCTGTTACTGTGTTTGGGTTATGAGTTTGCTTATGGTGTTGTATTTATGTCATTAGCTTGGTTCTGGGGCTGTATTTATGTCATGAGCTTGGTTCTGGGGCTGTATTTATGTTATGAGCTTGGTTCTGGGGCTGTATTTATGTTATGAGCTTGGTTCTGGGGCTGTATTTATGTTATGAGCTTGGTTCTGGGGCTGTATTTATGTCATGAGCTTGGTTCTGGGGCTGTATTTATGTTATAAGTTTGCATCTGGGGCTGTATTTATGCACTGAGGTTAGTTCTGATGATGTATTTATGTTATGAGCTTGGTTCTGGGTCCGTATTTATGCACTGAGGTTAGTTCTGATGATGTATTTATGTTATGAGCTTGGTTCTGGGTCCGTATTTATGCACTGAGGTTAGTTCTGGTATTGTATTTATGTTAAACAAGATAAGGATGGAGGGAGACTGTATATCAAGCAGCACACAGCCAGACCATGCCCAGCCTCAGCGGTTTATGGCCGCACAATTCTGCCAGTTCTTTATGTGTCCATGGGACTAATATGAGTTATTACAATCTGTATTCTGAGTTGTGGAATAAATCATCACTAAACGTTAAAAATAAATAGAAATTAGCAAGTTGAAGTTTTACGTTTCCTGGTGGGTCCAACCCTGATACTGCAGTGATACTCAGTCCACTGGGGCTGATCTTGGGGAGAGCAAGGAGGCTCCGTTTATGCGGTTGCAGTGCTAGCGGGGTTAGGGTGCGTTCACCTGGGTGTATCCGTATACATAGGCCGTAATATGCTGCTGCCTCGCGTTTTTCTGCCTACCGGCAGTCTTTTTATTCGCTTGCGTATGCACAAATCGCATTGATTTTGGTCATAAATATGCAGCGAATACGCAGGTTTCCTTCCACGGGGCTCCGTGACACAACAACTTCTGGCACAGTACACATCTATAGTCATGTGCGGGATCACCCACCGTTGGCCTATAGTAAGATCCGTTGCAGTTCCCTTGAGGTGGCCATCACTTTGACCCCAACAGTGATGCCCCGTGCTGTGCTGCTCTAGCTGTGTACACTCGGCACCCCACAGGGCACGGATGCTGCTCAGTGAGCTGAAAAGGAACGACTGCTGAGCGTCTCCTCTCAGTGTGAGGCCGGCTGCACACGACCGGATTTCAATTGCAGAATTCGCGATCGGCACCCTCACGGATTGAAAACCTAGAATATTCGCATGTCCACTCAGATCAGCGGATAGAGGATAGCGATTGCGATTTAAAATTGCAGCATGTTCTATTTTTGTTCGGAATCCCCACGGACGGCTTCATTGTCAATGGAAGTCGTCCGACCCGCGAACCATCCGCAATTGACGACGCGGGAAAAACAAATGTTTAAAAAAAATCTGTACTGCGCATGACAGATTTCGAGCGTCCGTGGTCATCCGCAATACAGAAAGAAACGGTACGTTGGGGTCGCCGGCCGCGGTCAGAGCTGGATTCCACTGCAGGCTTCCGTATGCGAAATCCGACTTTTTCGTGAGCGGGCGGCCTAAACAGGAGTCACTCAGCCTGTGAGCGGCTCCTGTCTGCAGTGAATGGAGGCGGGTGGCCGATACGATCTCCAGCCCGTGACGCCTCCATACACTTGTACGACTAGTCGTGGGAACAGCTGTCGGGCGTCCATGTACCGTGTAGGGTCACCTTTACTTGTAGACACTCCATAAGGCGTTGGGGGATCCGTACGCCGTATTATAGATCGTTTCACGGCCCTTTTACACGGAACGATTATTGTTTAAAGAATTCTTTAAACAAGCGAAAGTGAACTATAACTGTTTAGCGTAAACGCAGCCGGCGATCGCATCATCAACCTTCACGTTTCGCTCGTTGTTCATTGTATGCAGCAGAAAAATGATGATTGGCTCGTTCGCTAATCGTCCGGTTTAAGTACCGACCGTCCGGTCACTTTCACTTAGGGCTCATGTCTGCGGTTGTGTTTTCTCCACGTATTACATCCGTGATGCACGGCTCCGTTATACGCCGCGAATAGAGTCAATGGACTTTCACGTCCCCGCGGATGTTGGGCATTTTTGTGTAGTAGCGAGTCAGGGCGGAGGATCGCGAAGTGTTTGGCCTATCCTGCTCATGTGTATGGCCCTGCTCATAAGAATGGGGTTCATATTCGTGCGAGATTTATGTGTCTCATAACGCACACGTCTCACACGATTTTCTCGGCTGCATGAAAGCAGTCTAATGCAAAGAAAAAAAGAAAGAAAATAAGAAACCTCCAAGAAGCGTGTAATAACTGCTACCGCCGGCGAGGATCTGCTCTACCCGTTCTGCTGGTTCTCAGCCCAAACAATCCCATCCCAGAGAAGATGAAAAACAACAAATTAATTAGCTGTATTACCAGCAGGCGGTTAGGCCCGAGGCCTTCCTGTCACCTGACCAAACTGCCGCTGCCAGAGATGTACAGCTCAGCGCAGTCCTCTACGGATCGCAGGAGTTATATGCTTCACTTCCAAAATGTATTGGGGTATATTTTTGAAGTAAGTAAAGTTGTGTGACTGATACTAGACGAGTATATATATATATATATATATATATATACAGTAGATGCCAAGTTCCATTATTTATACAGTGTGTTACCATGAGAAGGAATAAAGTTATGTAAAAATGAAGCCCACCATTGATTTTCTGGTAAAATTCTCCACCTGTTTGATATCTCACACTCCTGCCATCCCAATAGAAAAGAATTAGAGTTGAATCCCAAGATGATGGCATTCAAAATGGCCGTCATTTTGGTGACCTGGCCTAACAGGTTGCCCCCGCAACTTGTATGCAAAATTAAATCTCCATCTGCCAAACCGTTTTCACTCTATATGGGTGTTTATACCCACAGTTAAAATAGGCATCTAATGTGTATTTTAAACCCCCGTGACCTATAATAGACTTATTACATGCATAATATGTACCAAAATAGGACATGTTGCGTTTTCTTTTCACGTGCCTAATACGCAGGTGAAAAAAAAGGCTTGTCTGAATGGTCCAACGTAAATCAATGGGCTTTTAGGACTTCATATTACGCACATGAGTAATACACAGCCACCATATGCCAGTGTGAGTGAGCCTTAAGGCCGAATGCCCACGGCTGGGTCGGATTCTGACTGCGAAATCTCACAGCGGAATCAGACCTGGTGCCCAGCCAGAGACACATACTCACCCGTCTCGGCCTGCGTGCATGCGCAGTGCATTTTGAAATTGCCGCGGATCGGACGGCTTCTGTTGACTGCAATGGAAGCCGTCCATGCGATTTCCCGATCATACTAGACTAGAGCATGCTGAGATTTTCAGCTGATTCCCGCTCGTGGGCATGGAAGAATCTTTTAACATGGCATGCTATGGACGGACATTGCTGTGGAATTCGTGGCGGGCGTCTGGCTGCAAATTCTGCGGCAAAAATCCATCCGTGGGCATTGGTCCTAAAGGGACCAAGAACAGCTGCCGGACGAGCGAGACTGATCATTCGGTATCGGCAAGCATAGAGATGCTTACTGGTCGGCAGTACATGTCCCCATATGGACAGCTGGCCCACGGGGAAGGGTTGTGGTAGCGATTAGCTGATTCTCAGTCTGTATTAAACAAGACGCAACGAGCAGCCATCGCCATGCGTTTTGATCAGCACTTGTTCCATTGGGCTATTAGTTGGGCCATCACGTACCTCTAGCCTGGCAGCTTCATTCACCCCCATTATCTGCAGCTATATTCCGCCTAGTGGAAGTAAATCACCCGCTGAACACCGAGTGGCTTACTTACATCAGGCGGAGTATACCTGTAGGTGACAGCGGGAAGAATGAAGCTGCCGGACTGCGGGTGATAAACTAATGGCTGATGGAGAGCAGGCGCGTTATACTCAAAAAGTCAGCGCAGGTCCAGGAGAACAATAGTACGCAAGCCTTGTCACTCCACCTGCGCAAGATCTACTGAGACTGAAGACAGTGTGCAAGCCTGTCCATCAAACCTGGGGGGCGAGCCGAGGAGTGGAGAAAATCTGATGCTTTCCCCCTCATTTGCATACTGGGAGGGAAAACTTCAAATGAAGATCATAAAGGTCCGGTTGCCCCTACAAGTCCAGTGTCTAGCGCCATTGCATCGTTTGTATTAGCGCTACTACAACACTACTTAAGGTGCGTTCTTGCGGACCGGTTAGCGTTCAAATAATCGCTTAAGCGAACAAAAGTGAATAATCATTCAGTTTAAGGCGGGGTTCACTCGGAGGGAATTACCGCGGAATTTCTGTGCGGAATGTCCGCTTGGCAATTCTGTCTGCGGCTCCCGGAATTAGCCAGCAAAGGGGACGAGATTTTGCAAAAATCTTGTCCACACGCTGCGGCCGAGCCGTTGCGGCCAAGCCGAGTGGAAACGGCCATGCGGTGCGTAATTCAATTCTGCAGCATGTCGATTCTTTTCTCATTTCTGCAGCGGCCTCTGTCCTCTCTATGGGGAGAGAAAGCCGCAGCGGAGTGCCAACGGCAAAACCGCTCCAAAAGCCGTGGTTAAGGGGCGCGGGCATTTTAAGCAGTTCTTTTCCAGTGGAATTCTCGCGTTTTTTCAGTGCGGCCATTCCGCGAGAATTCCGCTGGAATTTCGTCCCGTGTGACCCTAACCTAAACGTGAGCCAGCGACAATCATCTGCTGCTCGTTTGTCGCTCAGTTTCTGCAGGACTAAATATCGTTCGCTCATTGCGATTAAATAGCGCACGTTCAGTGTATACATAGGAATGTGGGACAGTGAAAGAGAAGTGAACGATTCTCGTTGAACGAGTCAATAACGAATCTGCCTGTCTGAACAGGCTGCCCGAGCGCGAATGAGATGGTGATGACATCACTGGATTGTTCGCTCGCGCAGATCTCAGTCGGTGTAGAAGGAACATTAGATTGCATTATGAAAACCACCCGACCGGTTCCCTGGGCGGTAGGATAATGTGTCGTACCGGGTGACTGCAGCCTGCGCCAGCCTCAACGCTGACATGTACTCCGTACAAGCTCCCCGGTACGACCGGTGCTTCTACACCCCAACACTGGGAATGATAACCCGGTGCTCCGTCAGACTGGTTACTTCTGTACCGTTAGGGGGTTCGTTGCAGGTTTAGTAGACCAGCGCTATAGCTAGGACACAACGGGATGCAGAATGCGGTGGAGGTAACCTTGTAGGCGAGATGCAGAATACGGTGGAGGTAACCTTGTAGGCGAGATGCAGAATGCGGTGGAGGTAACCTTGTAGGCGAGATGCAGAATACGGTGGAGGTAACCTTGTAGGCGAGATGCAAAATACGGTGGAGGTAACCTTGTAGGCGAGATGGAGAATGCGGTGGAGGTAACCTTGTAGGCGAGATGCAGAATACAGTGGAGGTAACCTTGTAGGCGAGATGCAGAATGCGGTGGAGATAACCTTGTAGGAGAGATGCAGAATGTGGTGGAGGTAACCTTGTAGGCGAGATGCAGAATACGGTGGAGGTAACCTTGTAGGCGAGATGCAGAATACGGTGGAGGTAACCTTGTAGGCGAGATGCAGAATACGGTGGAGGTAACCTTGTAGGCGAGATGCAGAATACGGTGGAGGTAACCTTGTAGGCGAGATGCAGAATACGGTGGAGGTAACCTTGTAGGCGAGATGCAGAATACGGTGGAGGTAACCTTGTAGGCGAGATGCAGAATACGGTGGAGGTAACCTTGTAGGCGAGATGCAGAATGCGGTGGAGGTAACCTTGTAGGCAAGATGCAGAATACGGTGGAGGTAACCTTGTAGGCGAGATGCAGAATACGGTGGAGGTAACCTTGTAGGCGAGATGCAGAATACGGTGGAGGTAACCTTGTAGGCGAGATGCAGAATGCGGTGGAGGTAACCTTGTAGGCGAGATGCAGAATACGGTGGAGGTAACCTTGTAGGCGAGATGCAGAATACGGTGGAGGTAACCTTGTAGGCGAAATGCAGAATACGGTGGAGGTAACCTTGTAGGCGAGATGCAGAATACGGTGGAGGAAACCTTGTAGGCGAGATGCAGAATGCGGTGGAGGTAACCTTGTAGGCGAGATGCAGAATGCGGTGGAGGTAACCTTGTAGGCGAGATGCAGAATGCGGTGGAGGTAACCTTGTAGGCGAGATGCAGAATACGGTGGAGGTAACCTTGTAGGCGAGATGCAGAATGCGGTGGAGGTAACCTTGTAGGCGAGATGCAGAATACGGTGGAGGTAACCTTGTAGGCGAGATGCAGAATACGGTGGAGGTAACCTTGTAGGCGAGATGCAGAATACGGTGGTGGAGGTAACCTTGTAGGCGAGATGCAGAATATGGTGGAGGTAACCTTGTAGGCGCCCCGTAAGACTAATTACCTGGAAACAAGAACACTTCAATTCATTTTGTTTACCCAACAGCCCTCAAATTACCGCTTGGACTTTACACCGATGCTGGCCGACTCAGGTTACATATTTACTTTACTAACACTTAATGCATAGATCAGTGTTTCCCAACCATTTCAGCCTTGAGGTGCCCCTGGGAAAGAATCTGTACCGCCGGGCACCCCTACGAAATCTTAGGGCGTCTTAGGGGTTTACCTGTGCAGCATTGTTATCCTTGCTCTGGCGCCCTCACCTGTACGCCGTGTCATAGTAGTTATACAGTACAGCATAAGGCCGGGCTCACACCAACCCATCTCACAATGACGTTGCGTACCAGCTGCGTGCCGCCCATCGCCATGTACTGTCTTTTGCACATAATACACCTCAAGATACAAAATGCTACAATTTTTCTTGCACACGTAAATTACACAATTCACGTGAGCGGCAAGATGGCTGCCTATGGGATATTGGTAGAGCGCATGAGATGCGCACTTAACACGCTGTTACCACACACAACTCTAAGAAATATGACTTTTATTTTTTTTTGTTCGCTCAGAAATATTTCATACATTTTCTACATCTCTTTGGAAAATCAAACGTTTTCCGCTATTCGTATATATTTTGCACTTTCATCTCGCAATTTTCTGAAACTGGTCCAGAAATGTTGGATTTTGCCTGTTTCTTTGCCAACTTCTCGGCTCCTTTCCACAAAATATTATTATTTCTTTTATATAAGTGAGCGCCCCCCCTCTGTCCTCTCAGTAATGAAGGCTGACTCTTATGCATTGTGTTTTCTTGCATTTATACTGTACCTGCATTTACATGTATTCAGCCGGTTCTCGCATGTCAGCTGGGGCTCTTTCACTGCTGTTCACACGCAGCAGGGGATCCTGTGTAACAAGACAAACGATCGTTAAAGAGGTGTTTTGGTGCAGGAAGCAGACAGCTCCGTATGTTGCGCAGTGGCCCAGGTTGGTACTGCAGGCTGAGTTCCATTCACTTCAATAGGAAACATTGTGCAGTACCAACCCTGGCCACTGCGCAATGTACGGAGCTGTCTGCTTCCTGCAACTAAATGGCTAGAAGTAGGACAACCCCTTTAATATGATCGCTCATCCCTATGCAGGCACTTTTGGTCAGTTGCGCATCACCCCGTTCACACAGGCAGATGTGCAGCCAACCAGCCAGCATTTTTCTGTGCACAGAAATGAGCCAATCAGCTGCTGAACAAGCATTTACTCTTCATGGGCTGATCATTTGCACATTTAGGAGGCCTTCACACTGGCGTCCAAATCATGCGACATTTGTGCGTTGCGAAACGTACAGATCTCACACATATATGAACCTTGTTCTTTTGAATGGGGTCATTCACATTTGCAGTGTTGCCCTGCACAGTGTCGCGATGCTATACGGGGAAAAAATCGCAGCATGTCCTTTCTTTTTGCGATATCGCCCATTATTTGCGATAGGGCCGGCGAACAAGAAGCGAATGGAGTCTCGTTCGTCGTTCAATCGTTGGTCGAGTTTACATCAAATGATTAATGTTCAAATTCGCACGATCCTATGATTTTGTGAATGATAATCGTTGCGTGTAAAAGGGCCCTTTTTTTAGCTTTTTCTCTTGAGATGCAGGGAGGATCGGCGACAGAGATCAGCGGTTACGACACTCAGAAGAGCGTTTCCCTAATGTTTTCATTCAAATGCAAGCGGTACAATAGGAAGTAGCGCCGTTATCAAGCTGTCACCTGCCGCCCCTGTCCCTGGAGAGTTATCAGCCCTTTGTCACACCTGGCTCCTGGCCGGCTGGAACAGCTGCTGCTCCTGCAGGGGCTTTTATCGCTGCTAGATTAGATTTCCACTATATAGAAGCCCAGTGCTACTCGGCGCATGTTCCACTCTCTCTCACACTTCAACAGAAACGTACTAATATCTTCATTGCCTTCCCGGTGACATTGTGTGAGCTCAGGTAACTAATAAACCACTTTCTGAGTCAGTATGAGCTCAGCAGGCTAATGGCGCCCAGTGCTGCTGTACGGACGTGATGTGGAGGTATGGCCACGCTCTGCAGTTCCCGCAGCCGTCACCCGGATCTGGGATTCCTGTGGATTGGAAAAAAATGTATCTTTTGACGGGAATTCAGCGGACTTGCTTTTTTCTAACAACCACAGTTGCCACAAGAATCATAGTATAGCCTAGCGCAGGCCGACACAACAAGGCAGTACGTAGGGGCCAAAATTAAATATAGCCAACCCTCTTGGGCCGCAGATGGGGTTTAGTTGCTCACTTTGTAAGTAAAGGTAATGGAAGTGTAATCAATAACTTTACTTACAAGGTAAGCTGCTACAAAACTATTGAAACCTATTAAACACATTTTGAAAGTTTTCTTACCTTTACATGTAGTTAATCAAATGTCCCCTTAAGAGCCATAGTGCCTCCTGGTGTCCCATTAATAGTCACGGTGCCCCCAGATGTCCCCTTAAGAGCCATAGTGCCTCCTGGTGTCCCATTAATAGTCATGGTGCCCCCAGATGTCCCCTTAAGAGCCATAGTGCCTCCTGGTGTCCCATTAATAGTCATGGTGTCCCCACATGTCCCCTTAAGAGTCATAGTGCCTCCTAGTGTCCCATTAATAGTCATGGTGCCCCCAGATGTCCCCTTAAGAGCCATAGTGCCTCCTGGTGTCCCATTAATAGTCATGGTGCCCCCAGATGTCCCCTTAAGAGCCATAGTGCCTCCTGGTGTCCCATTAATAGTCATGGTGCCCCCAGATGTCCCCTTAAGAGCCATAGTGCCTCCTGGTGTCCCATTAATAGTCATGGTGTCCCCACATGTCCCCTTAAGAGCCATAGTGCCTCCTAGTGTCCCATTAATAGTCATTGTGCCCCCAGATGTCCCCCTAAGAGTCATAGTGCCTCTTGGTGTCCCATTAATAGTCATGGTGCCCCCAGATATCCCCCTAAGAGTCATAGTGCCTCTTGGTGTCCCATTAATAGTCATGGTGCCCCCACATGTCCCCTTAAGAGCCATAGTGCTCATAGTTGTTCCCCTAATAGTTATAGTGTCCCAGTTGTCCCCTTAATAGTTATAGTGCCCTTAGGTGTCCCAGTAACAGTCATAGTGCCCCTAGTTGTCTCTTTAATAGTCTTAGTGCCCGCAAGTGTCCTCGAAATAGTCATAGTGCTCCCAGGTGTCCCAAGAATAGTCCTAATGCCCCCTGTTGTTCCCTTAATAGTTATAGTGCCCTTGGGTATTCCAGTAATAGTCATAGTGCCCCTAGTTGTCCTTTTGATAGTCATAGTGCCCTCAGATGTCCCCTAAATAGTCATAGTGCCCCTAATTGTCCCCTTAATAGTCATAATGCCCTTAGATGTCCCCTAAATAGTCATAGTGCCCCTAGTTGTCCCCTTAATAGTTATAGTGCCCTCAGGTGTCTCGCTAATCATCATAGTACCCCCATGTATCCCCTTAAAAGTTATAGTGCCCTCAGGTGTCTCTATAATAAAAGTGTCATTAGTAGAAGTAGTGCCCCAGTTCCTCGAAAGCTATTTTGCCGCTTTATTATAATACTGCTCCCACATAGAAAAACATATATATATATATATATATATATATATATATATATATATATATATATATATATATACTTATTTAAGCATGCTGAGCACAGAGTCCTCTACTGGGCTGACGTAGGCGGTGAGATGAAATAATGTCATCGCACCGCCTGCATCGGCACGCTGAAAGTCCCGGTCCTGTTCTTTGCCATGCAGGGCCGCCTGAGGTCCTGGCTTGCGCTGCAGCCACATTTATCTGAGAGCGTAACACAAGTCAGGGTAGCAGGAGAGGAAGCAGCTGCAACAGTATACCAGCAGCAAAATACTGGGGGCCCGGCCCCCTGAAGTCCTGTGCCGGGCCACGCGTGGCGCAGCCCAGATTGGCGTATTGTAGATGGATTACAGGATGTCCAGTTATAGGAAAGAGGAAGATTTAATATTGACCTTAATGAAACAATAAAAAAATTGATAAGAAGCGCTATCAACATGACAATGGGTCCTTAGTCCCAGCCTTCGGTCCTTGAGCCAAGCCTTGCTCACTCAATATATGTCGTAGATGAGCCAGGCCACAACATGAAGATGATGAAGGGTCCTTCCTCCCCTCGGGTCGGGCTGGTAAGCCCCACATTGACACATTCTCACTCCCTATGCTTTCCATAGTGACAGAATACTGGAAGCTCCCACTCCCTACTGTCGGCCCTGGTGACTCGATGTTCCTCTATATGGTCTTATTGTTCCATGTAGATAAAACACGGAAAATATAATGCTCAGTTGTTAACCCATTAGATGCCACGTTTGTGTTGTTGCTCTAGAGTGGCTGTCTGATTGCAGCGACGTTGCGGCGGGCAGCTGTCCATTACTGACCGAAATGCACAGATCCAAGTCAGCTGAAGATGCTCATTGTATGTTCTAAGTTTGCTTCTGTCATTCGTGTTCGCATGGATTGGAATCAGACATGTTTGCAGCTGCATTATCCGAGCTGTGACCAGCTGTATCTGCAGAGCATTGCAGCTGCAGACCAGATCCGTGAGCAGCCAGGTGCTGGTGAGAACAGCTGCACTTGTCCAGGTGGATGCATGATCATCTTCTGTATATGTCCCCCATGTGTTTCTTCCTATTCTGTCATGGAGATGAATGATCATGTGTGTGAATGGCCGTCGGTCTCCATGCATTCTGGATTAGCCTGTGTGAAGGCCAAGTAAACAAGCGCCAATCTCGTTGAATGGCACTCATCATCGGCATCTCATTGACAGATGTAAAAGGACCCTTAGACTAGAGTTTATGTTTGCTTTATTAAGCTGATATCAAGTAAATGGAATCATGATTAGCTCTTTAGAAACTGACAGCCAACTTTTGTGCACATGGGTTGTCCAGTTGCAGGATAGGCCATCAATAGTAGATTAGTGGGGCTCCACTGCCCAGGACCCCCGTTTTTTAACTGTTCTGCACTGAGCTGATTTCTGCAGGAAGCAGACAGCTCCGTTCCCACTGCAGTGGCCATGGTTGGTATTGCAATCTGTGTCTATCTATGGCAACCTAGCCTGCAATGCCAAACCTGGCCACCGCAGTGGGAATGGAGCTGTCTGCTTCTTGCAGAAATCAGCTTGGTGCACGAACATACCAATCCAGAAGACCTTTGACCAGTTGATCTGCCATTCATGGCCTATGCTGCGGATAGGCCATCCATACTTTGAACTGCACAACTCCTTTAAAGTAGCGGCTTTCCATTAGTTACTGAGAAATCAACAACCATTTGCAGACATGTCAGTGATGTTGTGGTGGGAGGAGGCGACGAGTTACTGAGGAGTTGTGATCTGCAAATATGGGCCTATATGAGAGGGAAATGATAACTATGGGCCATCCGCAGTTGTAGTCTTCTTGGGTGTAACACATGCAGACGGCGCAGGATGGTAAGCCTATGAATAAACCTTTGTAGGGAAGCCGTTATATAGGTCATCGGGCCGGGAACACGTCCAGGACTTGTTGTTTTAGTCACTTTATTCAGCTACAACAGGAGTGAAGGTTATGTTCCCGGGTAAACAATGTGTCATAATAACACCAATGTATCACCGGCAGATGGGATTGTGCCACGACATCAAACAATAGACAATAGGGGAAAACACATAACTGATTACATGGAAATCAGCACGTAAAACGGGGCGGAATGGAGAGAAATGAGGCGCTCCACACGGAAGTCATATCAATACTGAACAATATATAGATATAGTGTATATCTGAACGATTGTGCTTCACCTCGTGGCATGTTATATCTGTGTCACGTGTGGCTTGTAGTCATTCAAAGTCAGGTTCGTGTCTGGAGACTTCGGGGTGAGCGCCTCAATCCTGCCTTTGCTGTAGAGTGGCACACTGCCCCCTGCTGGTGTGATGGTCTGGGGGTACGTCGCATACAACAGTCGGTCCCCCCTAGTAGTGGTACGAGGGACAATGACAGCTCAGTGATATGTTCAGGACATCCTGCAGCCACATGTGTTCCTCTCATGGCGGCTTCCAGCAGGATAATGCTCGGCCGCACAGACAAGGGGGTCACAGGAGCCCCCACAACATTGTCACACTTCTGTGGCTGCCCGGTCACCAGATTTATCACTACTAGAACATGTATGGGACCATCTGGGATGGCAACTGCAACAGACTACAAACCATAAGGAACCTGTATGCCTCCATGCATGTCCGTATCACATCCAGTAACCAAGCTAGAGGTGATACAACAGGGTACTAGAGCCTCCATTGCCCCACCACCACCACTACCTGTACCACATCTTGTATCTAAGCTAGAGGTAGTACAACAGGGTACTAGAGCCTACATGCTGCCCGTATCACATCTTGTATCCAAGCTAGAGGCGGTACAACAGGGTACTAGAGCCTACATGCTGCCCGTATCACATCTTGTATCCAAGCTAGAGGCAGTACAACAGGGTACTAGAGCCTCCATACCCACCTGTATCACATCTTGCATCCAAGCTAGAGGTGGTACAACAGGGTACTAGAGCCTACATGCTGCCCGTATCACATCTTGTATCCAAGCTAGAGGCGGTACAACAGGGTACTAGAGCCTACATGCTGCCCGTATCACATCTTGTATCCAAGCTAGAGGTGGTACAACAGGGTAGTAGAGCCTCCATGCCCACCCGTATCACATCTTGTATCCAAGCTAGAGGCGGTACAACAGGATACTAGAGCCTACATGCTGCCCGTATCACATCTTGTATCCAAGCTAGAGGTAGTCCAACAGGGTACTAGAGCCTCCATGCCTGCCCGTATCACATCTTGTATCCAAGCTAGAGGTGGTACAACAGGGAACTAGAGCCTCCATGCCCACCTGTATCACATCTTGTATCCAAGCTAGAGGCGATACAACAGGGTACTAGAGCCTCCATGCCTGCCTGTATCACATCTTGTATCTAAGCTAGAGACGATACAACAGGGTACTAGAGACTTTATTCCTGCCCATATCACATCTTGAAGTCCCAAAGATTTCTCCTAGCTTCATACATAAATACACAATGAGTGCACATATATGGTATATTCATTGTATTTACACAACCTTGTAGTGGCCATAAATGGTGGCATTAAAATTTATCCTGGGTAAGCAGCAGTTAACTTGCCTGGCAACCATTGATTTCTTATTGGTTGCTGGCAGACTTAGCTCTTATTGGACAGCAGCACAGATGAGCCGAGCGCCGTGATAGGCTGCCCAGCCGTGGGGTGACAGGAGTGAATATGAACAAAAAAGTGAAAATGCATGCCTTTCAATGACCGCATTTTACTGCGGATTTCCTGCGCAAACGGCAATCGCGGAATCCGCAATCCAAATCCTCCTGTGTGAGCCTGAGACTCCAGCTGATCGCACCCGCTGCCATCTAGAGGATCCTAGCCACATTATTTCCAAATCTTGAGTTTCCTGAGCCTTGATAAAAGTAGAGTAAAAAATGTGTGGGTGATAAGCTGTATGAATGATTTAGCGGTGTGCAGCATCGGAACCGCCGCAGCCGCCACCGCTACAAGCTCATTGACTTTAATGGCCTTTTTCGTTACGTAATTTGGACCAAAATAGGACGTTCTGTAATTTTTTTCAGATGCATAAAACGTATGTCTGAATACCCCAGGGCAAAACACTGGGCTGAAAGGTCCAAGTTACTTGTGTATAAAATATGCGCATAATACGGAGCGCGAATACGCCCGTGCAAAAGAGCTTCAAAGTCCTTTGAAGGGAACCATAACAATGATAAAATGAGTTGGACTCCCCTGATTTGCGTCCTTCAGATCAATGCTGCGTTTAGGCGAACAGTAAACGTTCAATTTAGGCGCAGCCAACGTCGTATGAGAATCGCAAGGTTATTGTTCTGCGTTCAGTTTCAGCCGGCATAAAAACCAGCGCCGATTCCTTCACTTCTCGTGCCGTATAAACACTGATCGTTCACAGGAATGTGAAACACTGAACTAGAAGTGGGCGAGAATGGCGCAGCCTAAACACGCTGCCCGAGCATCTGCCAGCTTCTGATGACGTCACCAGTCCGTTCACTCGGGTAAAGGAGAATCGTGAGGCTCTCATAGTGTCTAAAGGTGTATAAGAGATACTTGGTGTATCCGCCCGCTCTGGCCAGTAGCTGAGGGTCCTGGATGGGGGAGCGGACCACCTCTACGACCGGAGAATACTCCAATAAGTATCTGACCTTCTTATGTTACATTGGAGGGGGATTATTACCTTCAGGAAAGCCCTGTGGGTGGTCTGCTTCAGAAACCCCCCTTTGTGTCTGTTCTGTGATACGTTTGACCCTTGTAATTAAATAGCGCTTGTACACGTGAGCGTAACATCCTTTATTTCTCTTGCAGGGAACGCAGGTTTGGTTGCGGGAAAATGGACAGCATTATCCGAGTTACGTCCAGTCCTCCGCTGGCGGCGTCATTGTATTTAAGACATATTATAATCAGGTAAGGAAAGCGAATACCGTCTGTGGGGGCCGCAATGCTCCTTCCTAATATACTCTGATGGCTCTTCTACAGAGGAGGCCATTTATGATATTCATTTGTGAACATGAATGGGGTCATTATTAATGACCGATCCTCAGAATAGGTAATTAATGTCACATTAGAGGGGGTTGATGTCCGGGATCCCTACCGTTCAGCCATCAGTCGGAAATGCCATAACTTAGTGTTCTGAAACGGTACTACAAGCGCCCTCCCATGCGCCATGCTCCAAGACAGCTGGCAGTACCCTTTCCATCTGGGACTATTTCCCGGTGACAGCAGCACCATTGGAAAGCAGATCGGCAGGGGGTCCCAGGCGAGGGATCTCCACCAGTCTGAGGATGTAGTTATCTGCCGGGCGGTTTGTCTATAGCCCTGTTTCTCCTGAGGACGCCACAGACTTGGCAGAACATGCCGGGGGATACTTATTGTTAATATCCGATCCCCAGGTTGGGTATATGTGTCCTACGGAGGTGCTTCGGCTTCAGCCGCATGCGTTGGAGGCTGCAGCGGTACTAGAAGGAGCGCTGCCTCCCCTGTTCTCCTGTATGGCCACTTACTGATACAGGACGCTGTGTGCCCGATTAGACTGCAGGGGTTCTGGGGTTTTAATTATTTATATATGAACTGTGAATTTTTATCAGCATTTATTAAAAAGTTGTATTTTAGGGGAACCAATATAGGGTTGTTGTTGCCTTTTGGCGTAGATTTTTTGTTTTCGACTATGCTGAGGATATATATTTCCAGATAACCCATTTAATGGTTTCAGTATACATTTCTAATTAAGTCATGCTTCGTGATTTCCCACACGTTCCATATTTCTTTTAGGCTTTTTTTTAAACCGTGTATTACATGCGCATTGCACGGCCGTGTATAGCGTCAATCAAAGTCAGTGGACTTATATTGATCCATGCACATGTGCGTGTGGACACTGTATCGATATACACAAGAAATAGATCATAGGATTGTCTCTGCCGGCAGACCCGCTATTTACAAATACCGGTAAAACGCTGTTGGGGGACGCACAGCGATTTACCAGTACAGCCGTTCACTTAGGCCGCCTGCAAACGGCCATGTCAGATCCGGATGCGAGAATCCTCGTAGTGGGACCCGACCCGAACATCTGCAGAGAGTAGCATGGCACTCACACGCTCCCGCAGCTCTGGCTCTTTCATGTGCCGGCTGCCGGGCAGCTGGCGCATTCGCAGATCGGGGCTGGCGGCCAGGGAGTGGGATTTCGCAATCCTATGGCAGCTTCCACGGGCGGAAATTCCACAGGAAATCCCGCAGCGGAATTTCCGCCTGTCTGCAGGCGGCCTTTACTGTGAGCTATGTCTGTATATGCAAATAGACGATGTTATAATGCCTCTTCAGCACCCCCTTTTGGAAGGTAGCTTACTTAGTCAATATCCCACCTTCTAAGAGGTCTTGCAACATGGCTAAGGATATAAGCCAAACCTCAATCTTCTCCATAGGAAAAAGACACCCATGTACAGCCAGCTATTTCCAGGCCCTCATCACTGCATAGTAGGGTTCTGGTTGTCTGGGTGAGAATCCTATAAGCCTAGCTCATAGGACTAAAAGTAGTTGACAGGTTCCCTTTAACCTCTGTGATCCCATCATCAATTACACCATTGTAAGGTAGGCTCCCTCTGCCCCGTGATCGTCAGGCCCATGACTTCTAGTGCGGATGTCTTGTAGGTCTTGGTACGTTGAGTATTGCTCTACTAATCTGGATAAAACATAACCAAGAACTAATTGTAAGACACTGACATGTTTTCCATTGACTTCAGGATAAGTCATTCAGAAGTGTAGTCATCAGTGGTAAATTATTCAGCCCTGCTTGTGATATTTACTTGGATCGCTCATTTATGACAGGCAGCTGGAATGTTAGGTTTAACGGCTCCTTCAATGGCTGAGAATACAATCCGTTTTCTCTTGAACGTCACTAGTAATCGTGCTACAAAAGGTGTTGTAGGATGAGTCTACCGTCCATTGTCAATGTATCATTGCTAGCAATTACATTGGTCTATAGGCGGCTTACCTCCTTTTGTCAGTGCGAGCTGCACACACGCTTACTTGTCGCTGTTATGGTCCGCTTCATTTGCTAGAATAACATTTCCCTTTGTAGATGTGCAGAATATCCGTGCACTATGTGATGTACAGCTTAGAACAGTCATTCGCAGTAGTTGTAGCTGCACAATTCACCACAATGAATCCTAAGTGCAAGTACTGCGGGCTGACCAAAGAGAATAGTTGTTGGAGTGCACAAGTCAGAGGCTATTAGTATAAAGTCGCCAATATAGCGTATATGTAATATGTCTAATCTACTAATGTTACTTTTTGTATCCATATGGATTTTTGATCTCTTCTCTGATCTGAAGGAACTCAATATTTAGTTACTGTACCATAAACATGTTCCTGGCCGTCCTTATGATGTAAGGCAAAACTTGATGCATCAGACCCGGCCACCTTCTCCCATTGTCTGCGGTCCAGTTCTGATACACATGTGTCCATTGTAGGCTCTTTCAGTAGTAGACCGGTCATGGGCTATGCCGCCCCATACGCATAAAGCCACAATGCCCCGTGTGTCCTGACAGCTTTCTACAATAACCAGCATTAACGTTTTCAGCAGATCCTTTGTGGAATTGATTCATATGGGCTTGCCTTTACTCCCAGAGCAGATTAAGTGCCTATAACCCTGTCACCGGTTGTCCTTCTTTGGACTACTTTTGGTAGGCACTGACCATTGCTTACCAAGAACACCCCACAAGGCCTGCCGTATTGCAGAGATTCTACAAGGCAGAATAAGGCATTATTAGTAGCTACCTTTCCTCTACTATTCCAGTTATTCCGTCTCTCTAGACTTTTTACAAAGTAGTCTTGGAAGAATTGAAATGTCTTTGTGCGGAAGTAAGAACAGAGGAAGCATTCTGGTGTATAAGCAGAGCATTTTTTGGAATAATAATGTTGTTTGAGAGAAAATCCACCAAATATCAATCTGCGTCATATTTCATTTCCAAGAGTTCTGCTGATTGACATCAGTGATAAGCTCCAGAGAAGACTTCAGAAACTGCCTTCACCTTTGGGTTACAGATCAGGGTCTCAGCTCGCCAAACCTTATCCATGATTTGTTACTTGTTATGCCAGAAAATAACTTTTTCTCCATTTCATCAACATTTCCTTTAAAGGGGTTGTCCCGCGCCGAAACGGGTTTTTTTTTTTTCAATAGGCCCCCCGTTCGGCGCGGGACAAACCCAATGCATGTGTTAAAAAAAAAAAAAACGTTTAGTACTTACCCGAATCCCTGCGCTGCGGCGACTTCTTCCTTACCTTAGCAAGATGGCCGCCGGGATCTTCACCCACGATGGACCGCAGGTCTTCTCCCATGGTGCACCGTAGGCTCTGTGCGGTCCATTGCCGATTCCAGCCTCCTGATTGGCTGGAATCGGCACACGTGACAGGGCGGAGCTACGAGGACCAGCTCTCCGGCACGAGCGGCCCCATTCACCAGGGAGAAGACCGGACTGCGCAAGCGCGTCTAATCGGGCGATTAGACGCTGAAATTAGACGGCACCATGGAGACGAGGACGCTAGCAACGGAACAGGTAAGTGAATAACTTCTGTATGGCTCATAATTAATGCACGATGTACATTACAAAGTGCATTAATATGGCCATACAGAAGTGTATAACCCCACTTGCTTTTGCGGGACAACCCCTTTAAATGAGAGAACCAGCAGAAAGGTAGCAGAACGTTGGATCAGATGTATCAGATACAGTAAATGTAACAATAAAATGGAAACAGCTGTAGACAACCTGCTGGAACATCTGCCAGCTCATTACATTAGATACATGGAAGGCATTATGTCTTGGGTGCAATCTAGCTGACATGCTTAAAAGCAGAAACCTAAATTATATATATATATATTGCATGCCATTTTCACATCGACCTTGAAAGCTCCGGTCGGAGGTTCAGCAGCAGAACTGACACGAAACACTGGAAGCAAACGTGCCACACGCAGCGCTTTTTTCTTCCAGTTAAAAGCCAGGCAGCTGAGCGGAATTTGAACGGACTCCATTATAATCAATAGGGTCCTTCAATGTTGTTTGATTCCGTCCTAAGACAAAGCCGTTCGGCCACAGGGATTCCCCTTTCCAGGAAACCAGGATCCCCAACACAGATTGGAAACCACCTTAATGACAATATTAGTTATTAGAGATGAGCGAGTATACTCGTTAAGGCACATTACTCGAGCGAGTAGTGCCTTAGCCGAGTATCTCTCCGCTCGTCTCTAAAGATTCGGGGGCCGGCGCGGGTGACAGGTGAGTTGCGGCGGGGAGAGAAGGAGATCTCGCCTCCGTTCCTCCCCACTCTCCCCCGCCGGCCCCCGAATCCTTAGAGACGAGCGGGGAGATACTCGGCTAAGGCACTACTCGCTCCAGTAATGTGCCTTAGCGAGTATACTCGCTCATCTATAAGTTATGTATCCACTGCAATGTGTGCTACTAAATTAGTCAGTATGTAAATACACTGCACAATGTAAAAGACCAACTGGTCTTCTGCTTAAGGCTCCTTTAGGATGAGCCGATTCTCATTTGCTCCAGCTCGTTCATTCTCCTGCAGCTTTGGTTAGACAGGCAGATGCATTATTGACTCGTCCAATGAGAATTGTTCAGTATCATTCAGTCTTTCACATTAGCAAATGTGAAAGACTGAATGACTGCTGTTTAAACGGAACGAGAAGTGAGCGAGCAACAATGATTCTTATGCGCAGAAAATGAGCGACAACAAGAAGCGAGCGATTACCGTTCTGTCGTTCTGTCATTGGCTTTTGGTTAGACTGAACGACAATAATCATTCCATTTGTAGGCATTTTTAGCGAGTAACACAAAGATCTAGACCACAACTCATTATTACAGATAGATTTCACCATAAATCCTATCGTCAGGCGTTCATCTTGAGCTTTCAGGATCATATACATAATATCAGAGCAAGAGAAGAGAAGGAGGAAGAGAAAAGGTTTGTGTGAATTTAATGGCATTGTAATTAGAGATGAGCGAACGTGTTCGGCCACGCCCCTTTTTCGCCCGAATACCGCGATTTTCGAGTACTTCCGTACTCGGGTGAAAAAATTCGGGGGGCGCCGTGGCGGCACGGGGGGTAGCAGTGGGGAGTGGGGGGGAGAGGGAGAGAGAGAGGGCTCCCCCCTGTTCCCCGCTGCTACCCCCCGCGCCGCCACGCCTCTCCCGGCCCCCCGGCGCCCCCCGAATCTTTTCACCCGAGTACTGAAGAACTCGAAAATGGCGGTACTCGATCGAGTAATTACTCGAAACGAGTACGTTCGCTCATCTCTAATCGTAATGCTTATTTATAAGTGAATCAGGTAGCCGGCTCAAGGTTGACTCAGCCTTCCATCCTTCCGAGGTCGGTAAAATGAGAACCCAGCTATAAGTAATAATTACCTGAAAGCGCTGCGGAATAAGTTGGCGCTATACAAATACCATGATTTGATTTTGATTTGATAAGTTGTCAGAGTTTGTAGAAAGCTGGGTGACAACTTCTACAATAGCTGGGATTATATTGCAGTCATGTGTTATTTCTCTTAGTGCCGTATGTAACTGTATGAATGTAACTTGTGATATTTTCTGCAGCTGTTTATGTAACATTGTTGCAAATAACACCCACAGTTACACCAATCCTAGTAAAAATACAGTGGATTAAAAAAACTGGAATATTTTTACAGTGAATTTGCAAAATTCAGCTTTTTTGGCAATTTTGTGCAAAATACGGCAGAAAAGCGCCATAAAAATTGCATCTTTAAAGGGGTTGTCCCGCGCCGAAACGTTTTTTGTTTTTTTTCAATAGCCCCCCCGTTCGGCGCGAGACAAACCCGATGCAGGGGTTAAAAAAAAAAACCGGATAGTGCTTACCTGAATCCCCGCGCTCCGGTGACTTCTTACTTACCTTGTGAAGATGGCCGCCGGGATCTTCACCCTCGGTGGACCGCAGGTCTTCTGTGCGGTCCATTGCCGATTCCAGCCTCCTGATTGGCTGGAATCGGCACGTGATGGGGCGGAGCTACGAGGAGCCGCTCTCCGGCACGAGCGGCCCCATTCAACACGGAGAAGACCGGACTGCGCAAGCGCGTCTAATCGGGCGATTAGACGCTGAAAATTAGACGGCACCATGGAGACGAGGACGCTAGCAACGGAACAGGTAAGTGAATAACTGCTGTATGGCTCATAATTAATGCACAATGTACATTACAAAGTGCATTAATATGGCCATACAGAAGTGTATACCCCAACTTTGTTTCGCGGGACAACCCCTTTAATGATTTCTTGTATACTGATGGCAATGAGCTGTGTTTACAGTAGTGGAAGAACAGATTTCCGTCACCGTACTTGGAATACTTTGGTAAAAAAAAGCATAAAGCATTTCTTTAGTAATGTATTTTAAGTACAGCGCAACAAGCTCTCGTGTAAAATGGCCAGCGCAGCTGTTCTGCATCAGCACCGAAGAACAGCGTAAGCCAAAATAATTTACCTTCTCCTCAATCACAATGAATGCTTTCATTCAGAAGTAAGCCGACACAGAGATTCACATTATATCTCCAGCTTCTAAAGTGAGACGTCTAAACGCAGTTAATCTCTGGCAGTCAGCGCTGCTCTTACGTAAGATGATTCTGCAGGCATGGCTGTCATTTACATACAGTTAAACTGGATAATAAAATATCAGAATGGCGTTTGTCTCCCCTTGTGACTGTTCATAATCACATTAAAACGGGATGCTTTCAGCACTTAGGCGGTCATGCACATCAGATAGCAGTCTGTTCAGCTGACAACTATCTGCCCAAATCCAATAATAACAGAGAGCGATATGAGCTGCTATCAGACACCTCTGACAGGCAGAGAAACCAAACAAATCCCACTTGCGCAAACCCTAACTTCCCCCAATATCTGTATTTTAGGATAGTCAGGCTGTCACCATACGCATTGCAATAGAATATTGTAATATGAGACAAAGAGAAGTCAACAAGTAGGTAGTGTCAGGTGGACAAGCGGGGCATGTGCCCTGGGTGCAATGAGGGGGAGATCTCCTTCAATGGAAGTGTTCAAACAGAGGCTGGACAGACATCTGTCTGGGATAACTTAGTGATCTGCACTGAGCAGGGGGTTTGACCTGATGACCCGGAAGGTCCCTTCCAACTCTACCATTTTATGATCCAGTTATATTAATTGTGTAAAGTGCCATACATAAAATAATAATAATCTTTATTTATATAGCGCCAACATATTCCGCAGCGCTTACATAGACAGGGGGGATACAGAAAGACAATACAAACATTACAGAACCACGGTTACATAGTAATCAGTTGATGGAAACAATAGGGGTGAGGGTCCTGCTCCAACGAGCTTACATACTACAAGTAATGGGGTGATACAGAAGGTAAAGGGGCTGGAGATGTACACGGTATGGCGAGGTGGAGAGTGAGGGATGCTATACACACAGACAATAGTCAGACATTAAGCCGTGTAACGGCAGGATCAGTATGACTGCAGGAGCGGTTTATGACAGCTAGCAGGGATTGCAGTCAGTAGGTCAGGGAGCATGTTATCAGGCGGCGTACAGAGGGGTTTGTTTAGGGGATATGGTATGCCTCCCTGAAGAGGTGCGTTTTTAGAGCACGCCTGAAGTTCTACGAGTCCTGGATTGCCCGGGTATCCTTTGGTAGTGCGTTCCAGAGGACCGGTGCTGCTCTGGAGAAGTCTTGGAGGCGAGAATCAATATACCACAAAAAAGAACAAGAAAAGAGAAGTTTTAAGTATATCCAAATACTATTTTTTTTACTAGTTTGGAAGGGGCTCAGGTTCATGCTCACATTCCGGTCAGGTGCTCATGTAATGGCAATCAAGCATCTGCTGAGGTCTGTTGTGAAGAAAGCGTCTGGCAGATGCTATATGGTTAGGAGATATATTCATTGATTACAATTCTTTACACGACAGACAATATGCTATTCAGGCTGCTCATTCAAACAGTATCCGCGCGGAGCTCACATCTAGATAGTGTTTCAAGGGTTCGCTTTTCTATTGCAATAAAGGGTACTGGTTGTCTGCAGAGTATGGATTACAGATTGAAGACTAGATCTGTCCTGGTTTAGTTGGACGATTATTTGCATTTTGACAAATGCTTTTTGTCAATAAAGTGTCAAAGTGTGGCGCTTTACAAAGCCTTCCTATAAAGTGTCGGCCCCCTTGGACTACCTCCTTCTCCGTGACCGTTTACTCAAATGTCAGTTATTTTGATGTAAGAGAATATGTTTATTAGGTTGGGTCATTATGTGAAAAGAGAAAGAGTTGATCGATAAAATTAAAATACTTGCAGCACAAAATGAATGCCCGAGCAGGCAGGTACTCGCTAAGGGCCATGCTCAATCGAGTAATTGTCCTTAGCGAGTATGCTCGCTTATCTCTACTACCTACCCTTTCTCTAGGTGGGTTTCACTGGGTATCTCCACATTCCCTCAATTGTTGCATTGAGACTCTTTTGTGCCGTAGGAACAACAACTACAAATATCTACAAATTTAACATTTCTTGGGCATTCATAAATCCTCAATGCCTCAAGGCAACCTAAAAAATGTAGATATTTTCAAAAGGAACCAAAGGGCTTAAACCTAACTACTGTTATGATACTACTAGCTGATATATCCGGCTTCGCCCGAGTTAATTTGGTACAGGTGTTTACTTGTTGTTCGCATAGAAAATTTTATGGAGTCTTGGCTATTTCAGAAGAACCAAGGGATAAAATATGTATCCACATAGAGGAGCGCTAGATTCTCCTCAGACTGCATGTACTGATGTCCCTCTGCAGAATTTGCCACCCCTCCCACTCTCCTCACCTTTTACCCTTGAAGGTAATACCCCTTTTTATTCAAATTTAACCCCAGACTGGAGGTTGCAGCCCCTTTTAGCCTTAAAGGCCTGCTCCGTCCCTGCAGTTTATGGCAGCTTCCTTATGTACTTTACCACCTTTCAGTATATTCTCCTCAGTATATACACATAGAGGCAAGGTAGATTCTCCTCAGTATATACACATAGAGGTGAGATAGATTCTCCTCAGTATATACACATAGAGGTGAGGTAGATGCTCCTCAGTATATACCCATAGAGGTGAGGTAGATTCTCCTCAGTATATACACATAGAGGTGAGGTAGATTCTCCTCAGTATATACATATAGAGGCGAGGTAGATTCTCCTCAGTATATACACATAGAGGCGAGGTAGATTCTCCTCAGTATATACACATAGAGGCGAGGTAGATTCTCCTCAGTATATACACAGTGAGGTGAGGAAGATTCTCCTCAGTATATACACATAGAGGTGAGGTAGATTCTCCTCAGTATATACACACAGAGGGGATGTGGATTCTTCTCAGTATATACACATAGAGGGGAGGTAGATTCTCCTCAGTATACACACATAGAGATGAGGTAGATTCTCCTCAGTATATACACATAGAGGTGAGGTAGATTCTCCTCAGTATACACACATAGAGATGAGGTAGATTCTCCTCAGTATATACACATAGAGGTGAGGTAGATTCTCCTCAGTATACACACATAGAGATGAGGTAGATTCTCCTCAGTATATACACATAGAGGTGAGGTAGATTCTCCTCAGTATACACACATAGAGATGAGGTAGATTCTCCTCAGTATATACACATAGAGGTGAGGTAGATTCTCCTCAGTATATACACAGAGAGGTGAGGTAGATTCTCCTCAATATACAAATCATTTCCCTCGGCTTTATGGTTTCTCAGAAAAGAACTATGTAATGTATTGAAGTTGCAACGTACGACACCGGGAAGTTACATAACATAAGGGTGCACTTACTTTTGTACTTAGAATTGAATAATCAAGTTGTGACCCCTCTACTTTTCCTGTTTAGGACCTAAAGAATGGTTGTGCGAAATTTCATGTTTGCATGACCCCGAGAAGTTAGAGAATTAGATTAGGTACATTACACAGGGGAGCCAATACTATTGCACTTAGCATTTAATAATCAAGTTGTGGCCCCTTTACTTTTCCTATTTAGGACCTAAAGAATGGTCATGCCAAATTTCATGTTTATACAACACCTGGAAGTAAAAAAAAAATACTGATGAATCAGTGAGTCAGTCAGTCAGTCAGTCAGTGAGGGCTATATATAGATATGGCCATTCAAATTTCCAAAAAACGTACCCACTGAGGAATGGGAGAAGGAGCTGGCTGAAGAATTTAGTGACAAAGAGTGGAGGCAAGCTTTCCACTTGACAGATATAGCCCTCAAATGTAGCTCACATGTGGAAACTGCAATGAACATTACATTGCATTGGTATTACATTACAGTTTGTTTGGTTCAAATGTACCCTGACTGTACGAACATGATGGATGGATGGATGGATGGATAGATAGATAGATATGAGATAGATAGATATGAGATAGATAGATAGATAGATATGAGGTAGATAGATAGATAGATGGATAGATGGATACATATGAGATACCGGTAGATGGATGGATGGATGGATAGATAGATAGATAGATAGATAGATAGATAGATAGATAGATAGATAGATAGATAGATAGATAGATAGATATGAGATAGATATGAGATAGATAGATAGATAGATAGATAGATAGATAGATAGATAGATAGATAGATAGATATGAGATAGGTAGGTAGATATGAGGTAGGTAGATAGATAGATAGATAGATAGATAGATAGATAGATAGATAGATAGATAGATAGATAGATATGAGATAGATAGATAGATAGATAGATAGATTAATAGATAGATAGATAGATCCCAGCCTCATATATCACTGACAGTATGTCCTAAGGTCAGTCACTGTTTAGTTGGGCAGGCATGAGAACAAGACAATAGAAGGAAATGCATCAGATGCACAAGTGCACCACAATGCCCCATGAGTGAATCATTTTGGTCCACACCCTACAAGTTGCTCTCTTTGGTTACAAAGAATTAAGCATTTGTCTTGAGATACACCCTAATAACTAATGTGGCTGCAGGAGGTCTACCAACCTTTATTGTTGGGGCAAGCATGGTCTCAACAGGGTGTTTTTTTTCTGATATTTTGTTCCCCTTAAAGGAAATGCTGCACCAGAGTTATGGCCGGCCTACGTTATGTGTTGACCAACATGATTAACTCATGGGGCATTGTGGTGCACTTGTGTATCTCATGCATCTCCTTCGGTCTTGTTCTCATCCCAGCCCAACTGAACAGTGATTGACATTAGAACATACTTTGAATGATATCTTAGGCTGGGTTCTCTCTGTCTATACCCATTTAGTCGGGGGGGCTCTCGGACACCTAATGGATCGGCCCGCTCCACGCAGTTCTGTTTTGTACGGCTGGTTTCAGTTCCATCATTTGCATGTTGGTGTCGGCTTTGATAGTATCAATCCAGCGTGTTCTTTGCCAGCCAAGTCTTCTTTTGCCGCTGACCACTCCGAGCATTATCGATGTTTCTAGTGAATTAGCTCGCATTATGTGGCCGAAGTATGAGTCTGTCTCGTAATTTTGCCCTCAAATAAAACCTTTGGTTTGAAGCGGTCTAGGACTGTTTTGTTTATGATGTTGGCCGTCCAAGCTATGGGTAGGAGTTTCCTCCAGCACCAAAATTTGAAGGCATCAATCTTCCTGTGATCCATTATAGTCCATGTAATCGGTATTCCTTTACAATCAAGCTGATGTTTATTGTGTTATGCTGGAATGAAATACAATAGTCCTTTCTAGTCGCAGTTTTATCTTGTACAGTCTATGGCTGACCCGTTGCCATATACAAGGACTGCAATAATAAACTACCGGATCAACATTGGGGGGTAATAGGCAAAACTGGATGGACATATGTCATTTTTCGGCCTTACATACTATGTTACCGATGAACCTCACTGGTGCCAAGACGAAGTGTGGATGTGAGGAAGAGCATTGTGTTTGGAGATAGTCATCCTAGTAATTGCGACTTGTGTGAAGAATGTCGGGGTATTCAGTACTTGGAGACTCGTGCCGTCTGTCTCCTTGTTGGACACAACTATCTCAGTACGGCTTTTCTTTGTAGCACATATGAAAACCACAAGGTCGTCCCATGCCGCGGAGAGCATGAATCACTTCACATCGATGGCTTGTGATGCTGTTATTTTATGTTTTTTCCATCTTCCCTGTCCTTGTGGTTATATAAGTAACACATCTTAAGCGTTCCTGATTTTCCAGCTTACTCAGCTAACAAGTCGGATACCTGAAAGTATCCATATAAAGTGGTAAAATGTGTTCAGCTTCCATGTATTTGCACATAAGTGTTAAATATTTAAGAATTGCTCAGTGATGGATTATTTGTATCCTGGGCTGTTCACAAACGTTGGCCTCGCTCTTCCACCATATCTCTAGTCTACAGCAAGTTTGTCAGATGGGTGGATGTGGATCTACTTGGCCACACACTGGTTTGACTTTGGGGTATCCAAGGAGGCAGCCTTTGGGGAGCCCTGGTTTTCACCAATGACCCCTCCAAGCAGGATACGGTCTTACTCGCAAGGTTAGTACAGGTAGTGTGGCTGCTGATGCTGCACTGGGCCGAGGCGCGGTACCTGATAATTCGAACAGGTGCTTGCCTATTTGCATCTGATATTATTTAAAGAGAGTCTGTCAACTTCTTTGAGCCCTATAAGACAAGCTTGTGGGTTCAAAGTAGAAGGCCTGCTGAGTCCAGGGATGTAGGTTTTATACTTACCTTCCCCATCATTTACCCAATGGGTTTGAGTGGCAAGCTAAGTAGTCTCTGATTCTAAACTTAGAACCGGCAGACTACTTACCATGCCACTCAATGCCCTGCAACAGCCGGTTGCAGTGCCCACACCGGGGCAACAGTGGGGAAGGTAAGTATAGCACTTACATCCCCGGACTCAGCGGGTGATCTACTTTACTGCCATAAGATTGGCTCATAGGGCTCAAAGTAGCTGACAGATTCCCTTTAACCCCTTCCAATCCAATTTTGGATTCAGGATTTCCGAAAAGGTTTTCTCTTTTTGCTGTTATACAACGGTGCCATCTGCTGGCTAAAGCCAGTGTGTTTGCATCAGAGATGCTCTGACAGCGGAGTGGCTGGCAATAGTCGGTAAGAATACCTTGTCAGGCGTCTTCTGACATTGGAGCTGTACAAGCTACAATCAGAATGTAGGAAGACATCAGACAGTGGATTGGAAAGGGTTAACCCCATCTTTCGCGCACCTAGTTAATACTACAGGCAGGACCTATCTTTCAGCTTTTTTTTTTTTCAAACTCGTGCACACTACCATGGAGTTTGATTAGTCCGAAAGAAACCACAAAATAGTTAATGTGCAACTACTCTCTCTGTAGTGGTGAGTGTAATAGCGCATGCCCCGTGTTTTTGCCCTAAGAGTCATTTTTATGCCCCAAACTTGTTTATTAGGAAGCGTTGGTGATCACTATAATAATGCACAGTCCACATCTTTCCAGGAAAAGGCATCAAGTGTATTTCCGAGTCAAGTTGTTCTTTAAAGACTTCGTATGTTAATTGACTCGTGCTCAGAGGTTCAAAAATTGGGAGGGGGTGCAACGTTCTACCCTCACAGGGTAGCTGCATGGCACACGCATCGGTGGTGCCGTTGGAAGTGCTCTCCTACGTGCAGAAGTGCCTAGTCAACCGTATGACGCATGCTATTCTATTGTTCCAATCACCCCCCCCTCCAGAAAATGGGATCTATATTAAAACATTACAACCCATGCTGATTGCTGCCTACGAGACACAATTTTATACATATCTAATTTTATATTGAAGTTGTTTTTTACATAAGGTGTAGTTTCAGAAAAGTTTTGGAAGGCAAATAGCAGATTATCATCTTAGACACGAGGAGGATCTAAACTTTTAATTTTGGGGAAAGCGGAATGAAGAATTACCAGCCATGGTAATAGGAGAGCTCCACAAACAGTACAAAGCCCCTGTGGAATGCACATTCATTTATGGCCTTGCAGAACAAACCTAAATTTTATCCCACAGGTCATGCAGTGCTAGGGAAGTCATTTAACCTCTGAACTCGCCCCAGAAACAGTAAATCACATTCATAGTCCCCCGGCTAAGCAGTCGTCTATGACAATCCAGGATCTTTCCGGCTACAAGTCACAAAGCGGGGTTCTCATGAGCGTGTGCATTTCTGTAGCCATTTCATGAAGGGATAGGAATACTTTTGTACTTTGTCGGTTTGCTGACTGCAGAAAGCCAACCAAAAACTCAATGAGCTACAGATGTCAGATGCAGTCAGGATTCCAGAAGAGAAAGCTCGGAGGTCTGAGAAGACTGGATCTTTTGTGTGTCTGCCTAGTGTTCGGCTGAAGGCTGACTTCTGAATGTTTGATACTCTTTAATGAATATTTCATATACTTATCTAACTTCTCTCACATCATTAATTAATGGCTTCTGTAGAGATAAATATAGATATGAAGATCTAAGATAGATTTATGCGAGTCGTAGCTGTAATAGATCGGGGAGTGACTCTATAGCGGTCCAACTTGTAACTATCTGGCAGCCAGTCGTAAATACAAGTGAAAAAAGTCCGTCTCTTCTTGACGTTCGCTACTAAATCCTTCCGAGGCTCCGGTATATGTTACATAATACGCAGCAGACTCATCAGAAGGGTGCAGCAAAAAAGAAGCTTTCCGATAAAGGTTGGGTTGGTTCTGTATTCACAATCGCTTCTGGAAAAAGATTCTTGCTTGACATGTGGGATGCATAAGGCCGGCTAAGATGGCACTATAAGAATAAAGGGCTCAGTAGTAAAGGTACAGGGGGTGGACAAAAATATGGAAACACTATATAAAATGCATGCGTTACATGGGATTATAAGTCATATTTCAATAAGATCTGTAGAGACCAATTTTAAAGGGGTTGTCCTGCGGCAAAATAGAAAAAAAAAATTTCTGCCCTTTGTCCCTAGCGACCAAAGGGCAGAAAATGCACAGTAAATCCTTTTCTGGCATCCAGGACACTTACCTCGGACAGCTGTTCTTCGGTGGCAGAATCTTCTTTTTGAAGATGGCGCCGCTGGTCTTCTCCCACGGTGCACTGCGGGTCTTCTCCCATGGTGCACCGTAGGTGTTCTTCTGCAGTGTGCGCTCCACTGCCGATTCCAGCCACCTCATTGGCTGATCGGCACCACGTGGTGGAGGCAGAGCAACGCGATGACGCGGAGAAGAGGATGGCCGAGGGAGGAGTCAGGACGCAGCTCGTGCGCACGGACCATCCTGGAGAAAATTCGTCTCTGCGCAAGCGCGACGGTTCCAGCGAGGAGAAGAGGACTTTGGTCGGCGCCATGGCAGCGGGGACGCCAACACAGGGAGGGACCCCCTGTAGGTAAGTATATAACTTCTGTATGGCACATATTTCATGCACGATGTATATTACAAAGTGCATGTATATGGCCATACAGAAGTGCTTAGCTTTACTTTAATTTGCGGGACAACCCCTTTAAGTCCAGGTATTATCACACAGATGCTGCCAGGCAGAAGAGAACATCTGTCCAAGCAACAAGGTTCCATTGGTCAGGGGGCTGCTGTTACCAGCTAGCTCCCAAAACCATCCAGAGCAGGGCAAGAGGTGGAGTAAACACAAATTTGGCAGGAAAGCTCTCAGCCAGGCAGGGGTTAAAAAGGTAGCTCAGTGCTAATGATTAAAATCCTATGCAATTTGTTTGGCGTTTCCATATTTTTGTCCACTCCTGTATATCGTACATTGTATTGTTTTGAAGATCATTTATACAATTACATCCTTGACTGGGAATCTTAAAACTGTATTTCTAGAATGTACATTTTGTGCAGTTCATTGGACTTTTGTTTCCGCCTAATGGTTATTTCAGGCTGAGAACTAGCTGCGATGTTCTTTATGCAGTTTGGAAAGAAGTTCATGAATTTGCAACTAAGCCAGGAGATGGGGAAAACTAAGAAACTTATCATATATAGATATGTACTACAAGTTCATTATGTCATGATTCCGGGCCGTGGAAGGAATGTTTTTCCCCGTAAATTAGGAAAATTGGCTTCTACCTCCTTAGATTTTTTGCCTTTCTCTGGATCAACATGGGGGATGGGGGTAATAGACTAAAGTAGCTGAACTGAGGTCTTTTTCTGCTAGCATGCTATGTCTGCTGCTTGCCCTAACCCTCGGCCTGTTCTACTGTTATGAAAGTATTCCGCCTGTCCTGTCCTCAGCGCTGTTCTATGCCCACATGTCTGTCTGTATCCTCTGATACCGGGAAACAAAACTTCCACCAGTTTGCACTAGCAAACTCATAACCAAGACTATTTCTGGGGCAGCCGTCTGGGGTTCCACGTAGTGAAGACCTTATTCCAATTAGTAAGGTTAAAGGGTGAAAACCCAGGAGCCTTAGGTGCAGCCCCCACATCTAGCCGAAGCCAAATTGGTTTTGTGGCGCAGTGAATCCACATCTGCTACCCTGACACATTAATTTCAATAAACTACTCTAATTGTCAATTTTTCAGAAATGAACAAAAGAAGCTAACTTATGATGAATTTGGGTTTCTTTAGGCAAATAAACACTGTGATCACCGCTAAGGGTGGATACTTCGATGAGAAGAAAAATGTAAGGAAATCGGGGCAGAATTTACAATCTGGGGAATTCATTAAAAACTACATCAAAGTTCTGGCAAGAAAGTTGCAATTTTTTGCACATGTAACACCTGGGGGAAAAGCTGCGACTATTCTGCATTTTACACGGATGCCGACACTTTTGTAAAAAGTGGGCGGGGCTTGGCAGGTGAGGGTAAGGGCGGCCGCAGGCCGTCAGATTCACTACAATTTACGCCAGAAACGGGGTTCTACCTGCAAGTGGTTCTATCAGCAAGTGGTGCGCGACCGGCCCAAGGTGCACCAAATGTAGCAAGAGGCTTGCACCTTTTATTACATTTGGCACCTTTTATGCCGGCACCTGACAGCAGGCCCTAAGATTATCACTCACTGAATGGAGGCAGAGCGTACCATAAATCTCTTCTGGCCGCCCCCCTCCATTCCGACTAAACAGGCGGTCATTTATAGATGAGCTAAACCAATGGACTCCGACAAGTGAGGACTCTCACTCACTCGCCCCGTTGGGTCCTGCGCTTACACAACAGTCCCCCATAATCACTCTTTTAATCGATCACTCGGGCAACTATCGTCCCTTGTAAAAGTACTCTTAAATAAATGCCCCCCGTCGTGTATGGGAACGATAGAGCCGGTTTATTAGCTTTATTTGCGGTGCAGGTTTTAGCTGCACCTCTTTGGTACAAACTAGTAAACACCCCACTGCAAGAAGAGGCCGACATGGAACTGTATACAGCTTCTCAGTCTATGAGTATACTTTGTTAGACTTCCTAACAATGAACCTGCATTATTTTAGGTGTTTGTCTGTGGCTATCGGTGGGGGAATGCTTCACCTTCTCTATGGACATCTGTTGCAGAGTATTGTCTCCTTGTGACTGTCACGTTGCCTGTGGACATGTCACGTGTGTGCTCTCACAAATACACGGAGCAAACCTGAAGAGACTCAGACAATTTTATTTGAACCCCTAGTATGTTTGTTAGCTAAGAAAAAGAGACGGCATATATTAATTGTGTTTAAATAAATAAATATATACATATATATATATAATGGCAGTGGAGGACCGAGCAGTGTGGCGGAAGACAGCATGATCCGGGAGGGGTGAATATTCCGGTTAGTTATGTTACGGCATGGGGAACGGGGTTTTACCTTAAGATCACTCAGACAACCCCTTTACCAATTCTCCTGTATATTCATGTACTTAAGAATATCCACTTTTGTACTATGTAATATTTGTTAGATTAGATTTGAGAAAGAAGCCATGCGCAATAGGACTGGTAAGTGTAGTTGCATTAGGGTGGTTTCACACCTGCGTCGGGGGTTGTGTTTTCCTTCTCCGTTCCCATGGCCGAATGGCTTCGTCTAAGGATGGAATTGAATGGCGCCGAACAGACCCCATTGACTATAATAGGGTCCATTCGCTTTCCGCTCAGCTGCCCGGCTCGTAGCCGGAAGAAAAAGCGCTGCATGCCGGATCTGCTACTGGATGTTCCAATGCAGATGTAAAACCACCCTTATACCCTCGTATGTCAAAATACTGAAAATAATAAGCAGTTTCCATCGAAATATTACAGAACTGATTGATTTCTATGTTATTCATGATTGTTACGCATGTTTTTCTGCGACAATAACCCCCAGACTCCGATATCACAGTGGAGCTTTCGTGAATTAGCACAAGACGAATGGTCTCATAAGAAAGATCCTACATACTGTTGGGTTTCAGACACTAACACAAACCATCTGGGTCTTATTTCTTGTGCAGAAAGTACAGAAATAGCCACACGTCTAATGAATTCATATGGAAGCAGATGTTGTGCGCAGACCGACATCCTCATTCCACTATGGAAGACTTCTAATTCATCTCAGCTGTACTTGTGGAGGCTTGAGAGGCTGTTGAGAAAGTCCCCTTTTGGTCGTCTGTGGAATTAATTGTTACTGATAAAAGGCTAAGAGTGCATGCCGTAGCCATGAGAATGTTTACTAGCTACAAGCAAGAGGATGTGGACCATAAGGCCGATGCACATACACAAGGGGACGGCTCATGTGCGGACAATAAGGGAAGCAATAAACATCAGCAATGTTAGGGAATGAAAAAATGTGTTCACTTTGAGGACAGGACACATTTAAAGGGGAAGTAGTGTAATGGCCTCGCTATTACTGGGTCGTTGGTGCAAAGAAATCAAGCAGTAGGTTATTCTGCACAAAACGAGTAATGATGGTTGGGTAGGGGTGGGCAGGATTGAGGATGGGGAGTGCAGCCCATGCAAGAGGTCCCACCATGTTCACTCTTGCTAGAGGGTCAAGTACAGGCCTGAGGCTACTCAAGTGTTGCGGTGAGTCTCGGAGGAGCCGCCTTCCACCACACAACCTGTCCCTGCTTCACCTTGCATCTTATCAGAGGCAACACTACCTTTTGTAACCAAGCTACACCCGGCTGTAGAAGGCCGCATCATGGCCTCTCTTGGCGTCAACCTGAGGAATGCTACAGGAGCATTGGTGCCCTGGCCCAACCCAACCCGCCAATAAAAGTCACGAAGCAATAGGATGAAATATCCAAATTCTCTTTTATTTAGTGAAATTAAGACAAGCATTTCGGAGCAAACTCCTTCATCAGGGGAGAAACATCACTCATGGGGTAACAGAGTTATGGACCCAAAAGTGCCGGTGACAACCATAAGCGATAACCGGGGCTGTAGCAGCAGGGGAGAAGCTTCTGCACTGTGCTGCAGCCCCAATTATCTCCGCTCACGATAGTCAGTTGGATGTTTCATCCTACTGCCTCACAACTTTAATTGGAGACCAATTAACACATCTAGTCTGCCCACCATTGGTGCCTGGCAGCACCTCCACCTACTTTCTATAACCCTCTTCAAGGTTATTTGAGTTCTGGGTATACACAAGGGTCTAAAGCCTCTGATATTCCTTTGGGTTTGCTCTACCTCTTTCCATTCTTCTAACTGAGGAACTGGACCAATAATGTCCCAAAGTCCATGCGTCAGAAAATACCGTACGTTTAAGACCACCCCACTATCTGACACAACGATGAACACACTTGGGATACAATGAAAACCAGTCCCACGGTAACTTTAACAACTTTTACATTTTTTTTTAGATATGTAGCATATGGCTAGGGGGCTTGAAGTATTGATAAAAAGTCTCTTAAGTGAACTTGAACCAAAAATAACAGAAATGAAACCCAAGTTTGATAAACTATTTAACTTTTATTTATTTGACCAAATCTGCAGCTTTAGGAAGGATTTCCACAGGCGAACAACACAAGAGTCAGTTAAACTGCAACATGAGGGTTTCCACTTCTTGCCAACATCTACTGTACAGTACATCCATGACCCTTTTGGCAAGTACTTCCTGCAATGTGCTATATCCGTACAGCATGGCTACGGCACGGCCACAGCTTACACTCTACTAAAAAAATGGAGATCTGAGATAATGTTGATCCAGGCCTTGTAACCTCTTAGATCTCACAGTCAGTAGTGACCAATATCACTCCATTACCCGGCTGTAATGTGATCACGGAGTGCTGATGAATCGGCCATCTTTGTACACCTATTAGGCCATGCCAGAGGTAGGGCTTAATAGGATATCAATCAACATTGCACTGACAGGCATAATGACTCTCAGAATACACCAGACCAAAAACAAATGATTTTTTTGAAAAAAAAGTGTTTTTACTGTGCCAAATAAATAAAACATAAAAAGGATAAGAATTTGGTAGAATGATAATCGTACTCACATGACAATAAAGTTAATATGTCACTTACAGCGCACCGTAGACACTGTACAAACGGAACTCAACAAATAAACTCAAAAAGCTGCAAAATTGCTTTTTTTTCTATGGACCCTCCCCAAAATAATTACTAAAAGTTTTTTAACATATTTTTAGCATACCCTAAAATGCTGTTAAAAAAATACAACTCATCATGTAAAAACATAAGCCCTCATACGGCTTTGGTAAGGGAACAGTTAAAGAATTATGGCTCTTGAAACGCAGTGATGGAAAGAAGAAACGGAAAAAAATTGCTGCGTCCTTAAGACCAAAAATTGTTCTGTCTCTATAGGGTTAACCGGAGGTTAATGTGAGGTCCCCAATGCCGGGGAAGAGTACCGGATTATCAGTGGAGGGTGCAGCGGTCAGGGCACGAGGGGTTTTCCCCCCGAAATGCGTTTTTCCAATGCTGGTTGCTTATATTACCAAATAAAGGAGAAGTTGAACCGAATTGTTCTAGGAATGTGATTGGTGTTGGAGGTCTACCGGACCGCCGAGCCACCGGTTGTCGCTTTAACTCTCCAGCCATATTGGTGGTCACTTTTGAATTGGCTTCAGCCAAATGCCACAATATCTGTAAATAAAACCTAATTCAAAAGAATGTGCAGCTACCGCTGTAACGTCTTATTGCTGCTATAGGGTCATTTTCAGGTCCTGAGTGGAAGTTCAAGGCTCTTTGTCCTTACAAGGTCCCCAATCAGGGAGCATTCCAAATATTTTGCTTTATTGGAATAATCCATTGAGGGGCAGACGTGTAACCGTATTAATAGTGATAGCTATGTCTTCATTGTGTCTATCTCCTGGGTGGACAGAGACAGCAGAGACTCCTGTGCGGGGGCCGAGATCATCATAGAGCCCCCTCTTACCGCATATCGCTCCAACTGTCCACCAGCAATTGTGAGCTGTGAAATCTATCAGGTCGGGTGTAATGTATGGATATAATCATATGAAGCAGATTTGTGGCAGAGAATCCCTTTCATTCATGTGAATGGAGCCGTTTTGGTAGCATGCACATGGATATCTGCAAACCCCATTAAGATGAATGAGAGAGTCACCAAAATATCCTGCAACAAATCTGCAATATTCCCTAGGGGACACTGCTCTTAAGGTATCCGTGGGCCCCCCAACCTGCTTGGTTCTGGTACAGTATCTGCATAGTAAACTTGGTTCTGTTATCACTTCTATGGAGTAAGCTTGGTACTGGCACCATATGTAAGTAATACTCTTAGTTTTGATATCATAGCCAAGTAGTAGAAGAACAATGGGGAATATGGTGACAGGAGTCCACAACGGAGGAGAATTCCTTTACTGGCAATGGGTTTCTGTGCCATATCTGAAGGTAAGGCACAGAAACACATTGCTAATAAAGGAATTCTCCTCCGCTGTGGACTCCTGTCACCATATTCCCCCTTGTTCTTTTCTCTGCTCCTGCCAATACTGATACAGACAGCTGGTCGTTTGGGGAGATCCTTACCTTGTGCTCTAACACAGGTAACATTATTCTGTGTTTTCGGTGCCAACGGTTTGGGCTACATGGAGCCCTGTTATTATTTTTGCATGTAGAATGCTTGGTTCTGTTACAGTATCTAGGCAGTAAGAATGGTTATGGTACCGTATCTATGTAATACCCTTGGTTCTAGTGTCATATCTATGCTGTAAAATTGGTTCTATTATCATATTTTTGTAGGAAGCTTTAGAACATTTTAAAACTTTTGAGGAGACCACAATGTTCATACAGGCCATTAGCAGAGTGTAACGATCTGTCTTCAACGGCAGCCTCCCCAAAGGACCAGCAGCAGCTGTCCGTACCAGTGTGTATATAGGATTCAGACTGTTTCTTAGGGTACACAGGAGAGTATGGAGTAGGAGGTATTATTCATAACTTGGGTTATGCTGTAGAAGATTACCATATTTGTTACTGTTCTTGTATCTTTTTACTGATTCTTGGTTTTCTGCAAATCTTAGTCGCCAAGGCCCAGTTAAAGTATCCAGATTTTACATCATTGGAGTAAGCTGTGGGGCTGCTTACCTTTAGGAAAGGAAAAGATTAGACAAATCCAAAAACAGACACAATTTAGAGTCAGTAGGACGACTTTCACATTTGCCTGTGAAAAGAGAAATCAGTTGCCTTCCTGAATTCTTTAAATAAGTAGGAATCATGTAGACGTGTGCGCCCAACTGCAGTTTATTAAGTTCATAGTTTCTTAAGAAAATACTACTACTGAGGCCAGAGTACATCTTGTGAGTATCCGGCTTAGGACAGAGCTACGTGGAGGCACAATGGATACACAATTAATTGCTCCATGAAATTAAGGGACACTTAAGCATCACTGTGTAACCTAAAATCAGTTAAACCTCAGGGATATCAATCTGTCCAGCTAGGAAACATAGGCGATTATGAATCAATTTCACCTGTTTTGCTGCCAATGAAAGTGACAACCGGAGCACCAGAGACAACATCAAGACAACCCCCAAAAAGGGAGAGGTTCTGTAGGTGGTGGCCTCAGATAGTTATTCTCTCCGTATCCCTTCTGACTGATTATGCTCTAGTTTTACTGGTGTCCTTGTCAGTACTATACATGAGTCCTGCTGCTTCACGATGGCTTATCCATACGTGACATCACAAGGTTTGTTGCTTCTCCCAGCAGTCTCAATAGCATAAAACAGATACCAGGAGAGCAGGATAGTTCCATGGAAGGGCAGTAGGACCAGTACCTGCTCCTTCATGTGAGGAGGAGCATTGACAAAGCCCTACAAATAGCTTCCAGTCTTCCACCGGTCTGCATGTTTCCGACTCAATTGTCAGAAACAAACTCACCAGGGTGGCATGAGGGCCCAATGTCCTGTGGTGGGGCCAGCATTCACAACCCAACACGGTGCAGTACAATTGGCATTCGCAAGAAAAATTGATTTTCCTTGGTCATTTAGAATTCAGCCCTCAGTTGATTGATGGCTTTTGTTTCCGTTGACCGTTGATACGTCATTTTGCTCATTACACAATTTATATCAGTAAAGATTTTCAACTTGAACCTTCTGTTCATGGAGATTCAAAGTGTGATGGAAGTTTTCCCTCAAGTTCCTTGGAACTGTTCCACAACTTTTCTTTAGTATTGTAGGGAATGAATTCATATTTTCCGGAATTGCGATATTTGCAGTTGATTCTTGTAAGCCTCCGAACCCCCGTTCTGTAAAGTGCTGCTGCCTCGTCCTTGGAGAGGACACTGCAATTACTAAATATTTTTAGTAAGGCTTGTTTAGAATGAAAACAACATGACCCGAATTCCTTCTAACCATCTGGGATTTACAATTTTCTGTAAAGAAAATCCAAGTTGATGCCTTTTACCTACTAGAAAAATGTACGACCGCTGCAATTACCTCCGAGCCTGCTATTAAGTGTTCTGTACAAGCAGGCAGGCCTCGCTTTATTAACTCAGTGCTGCCGCATGTATGTAGCATTCAGGTAAATCATAGGGTATTGGTTATGAAATCGGCATTTTTTCCAGCAATTTAAAGTTTCTAAATTCAGCAACATTTATATGAAGTCACCTTCATTTCTATCATATTCTGTTTGAATCAAGGTGTTGACCTTTCTTGGTAACACTTCGGTGGCAAAGTTCCTTTTCTTTAACCCATTGAGGACCAAGCACTGTAAATTTACTGTACTTGGTCCTGGGCCTTAATCTCAGCTGATGGTAAAAGTACGGCACTGGAATAAAGCTCCTGCAATGTAGCAGGGGCAGGTCAGATCCTCGGCTGTTAGTGACAGCCAAGGACCTGAAAAAGAAGGCGGAAGCGGTTTTTAAACTGCAGGCGGCCTAAGGAGGAATTTGTGACCATTGCTCCTTCCAAATGTGTTTCAGTTCATCAATATTTCTGGGATGCTTTGTGTGCACAGTCCATGCCGCAGTATCTCGATAGGCTTAAGGCCAGAACTTTGACTTGGAAATTCCAAAGCATAAATCTTCTTTCTCAACCGTTCTTTAGTTGATTTACTTGTGTGCTTGGGTTCATTATCCTATGGTGTCATCCAACATCTCTTCAGCTAGAGGTCATGGATGGCTGCCCTTGCATTCTCCTCTTAAATAGTTTGATACGCCTTAGAATTCATTGTTCCCTCAGTGATCACAAGGTATCTAGGCCCTGAGGTAGCAAAGCATCCCCAAATTATGATGTTTCTTCCACCATGTCTAGCGAGCCAGAGCAGGAGGACTTGTGTCACGGTGGATATTACAGTCCATAACCCCCACCTGACTGCACTACAGCGAAATGATAGAGGACTTGATGGTATATGCTGGCCTCTACTCCTGAGGACGGTGTTGTGGTGTATCATTGTGCAGGTCCCCTAGTGGAAAGGAGCTTCAGGTGCCAGGAAGGGGATTAACAGACAAAATCACCTTTGTTTCTTCAGGTGACAGACAGGATAACAGTTTCTACAGTCTAATTCCATATATTAAGCTCAGCAGATGGCGACTGGAGATACCGTTGTTTGTATACAAAAATTCATGTACTGCTTATCTAGATTTTTCCCTGGGGCCCTGGGAAGACTCATACAATGTTGTATCTGGCACCTTGCTCCTTCCTTAGACTCAGGGGTAAGGTCACCTTCCATTAGCCAACTGAAGGCACTTGTGCTAGGATTGGCGGTTCTCGGGGTCTGCGTGCCCGCACCGCCGGTCCTGTCACCCTGGCTGCTGGGGTGCGGCACAGGAAAGCCCCGGTGTTGGTGACCTCCCCTGGCCGCTGTAGTCCTGTGCGCCACTGGATTGCTAGTGAAACGGCGGCGCCACCCCACGTTCCCGTTGTCATAACAGCCGGGGGCACTTCCTCCAATCCCGCCTATCTAGCTGGTGCTGAGGGTGGTTTTCCCAGTGCCCTGTTTTTGACTCCTGTTACTGCCAGGCTCCCCGTCCCAATCAGCTGCTGGGGCAGGAGTTCTCACGGCATTTAAACGTTCAGTTTCCTTCCTGCAGTGCCAGTGTATATTTGGTCTTCAACTGCACCCACGTTTCCTGTTTTTGACTCCCTGCTTTGACCCACTTGCTCTGAACCTGACTTCGCTTCGGCCTGACCCTTTGTACTGCGTTCTCTCCCGTTGCCGACCCGGATTGCCTGACCTGCCTTGTGTGATGTTTGTGACCCGTATCTGTCTGTAAGTCTGGCTCCTGCCCCGCATCCCTAACTAGCCTAGGGACTGTCACCCAGTTGTTGCCCTACGTCTTATCCTTGGGGGGAAAATAGTTAGGGACAGGAGTTGCAGGTAGTTAGGGACTTTACCCGGACCCCAGCTCTAGATAACTTGTTGCTCTCCTTTTGCTAGAACTGGAGATTTTATAGACTTGTGGGGCCAGAAAGATGCTGAATAATGGTGACTCATAGGGACTAGTCAGTCCCTCTGATCTAACCTCTGGTTCTCCAATCACCGACTATAACATGGCCATCAATTCAGCCCACACCAAGAGATATTCAAGCATCAGAATATGTAAAGACACTTAAAACATATAATTACCCTATCCCAGTTTCCCGGAGTAAGATCAACACTTCGTCGTGCCAACTCCGGGTCATTCCACAGGCCTCACAGTTGGGTTGAGGTTTTGCTGTTGTATGAAATGTTCTTTTCCCTCCAAAAATAACGTTGAGCAATTGTAACAAAAAGTTCCAGTTCTTTGAATATTTTTTGCAGTTTTAGAATCTTGCTCATAGACTTTTGGGTTTTCTGAGTGCGGTTTACATGTTTTGCACATCCCAATGGCATATTGATGTCCTGTTGTGGGGCAGGCATGGACAGTAGAAGGTCTTTATAGGGTGTGAAGCGCCTGTTCACGCCGCATGATGGAAAACATCTTCATTCTCGGTATTGTGTAATGAGATTATCAACATTTCACCAACACTACAAACAGGATGTGTTCCCTTTGTCTAACCAGACATCATGCATGCGGCACATGACCGGCTGTGTATGGGGAACGGCCGGACCGACTACAGGGTTATTCCCAACCAGATATAGCCGACCATTTACTAGAAATACCTTGTGGTGTAAAGTTTCTCTATGGGTTTATTGCTCCGTCTGTAGCACTGATTAACAGAATACAAGAAGAATAGCAGAGAGATGTATCTATTCTTTTCTAATAGTATCGCCATTGTAAGGGTTTTGATACACGGTTAGGGCTTATACAGATGGGCGTGATTTAGTCCCGTTACGCGGCCGTAAAAATCACGGCTGCATAATGTGATGAAACAAAACCATTGATTTCAATGGTATCGCTTCAATTATCGGGGTTCTCGCGCATTAATGCTACGTGCGAGATAGGTAGGGCAGGACATAGCTTTTTTTTTTTTTTAACTCATGTGTAGTAGCGCAGAGTCTGAATAGTCCAGGAAAAAAACCTGGTTCGTGGCAGAGAGCGTATTAGAGCATCCATCCATGTGTTTTTGCCTTTAAATTGGTTTTCCAGCCAGCGCCCACTGTCACAGGCGATGCACCAGATTTGGAGCGGAAGCCCCTGCTCCGACCCCTGTGTAGTGTCCGGCGGCGCTCATAATTGCAGTACAGCTCTCAATGAAGTCAATGGGAACTGTGTTTGTAATTGCAGACTGGAGTCCCACTGATTTCAATTAAAGCTGCGCCCGCAATTACAAGCGCCGGCCACTACACAGGGGCTGGAGCAGCAGCTTCCACTCTATATCCGGTGTGTCCCGTCACTGACAGCCGGTGCTGCCTGGAAAACCCCTTTAATGTAGCCAAACAAGGTTTTCTCTTTTGTGTTGGTTTCCCCTTCAACTCAGCCACATCAGATGGGAGCTGGATCAATTTCCGTAGTAACAAGTTCTTCTATCTATAGTTAGGACGGTCTTCCAGGTCTTCATTAGTTAGTGCTGCCATATGTGCCCACAACCTAGTCAAGCATTTGTTAGTAATGCCAATTGAAGGTAATGTGCCGTCAGAAAATGACCGATTGTGTAAAACAGATTCATATGTTAAACAAACTTTTAGGTTGGGTTCTCGCAGGACAGAAATCCCGCTGCTTGGCCGCAACGAAAAAACGCAGGATTTCCGCAGGAGGGGCATCTTCAAAACCCATTGCATTTTGCGACGGGTTTTGGAGCAGTTCAGCCACCGGCATTCCGCTGCGGCGTTCTCTCCCCATAGAGAGGAGGGAGGCCGCAACAGAAAAAAAAAAAGAATCAACATGCCACGGAATTGAATTTTGCATTGCATGGCTGTTCCCGTCCGGCTTTGCCGCAACGTATTGGCCACCCCATGTGGACGAGATTTTTGCAAAATCTCGTCCACATGGCTGGCTAATCCTGGGATTTGGAGCCGCGGGCAGAATTGCCGCACAGCAATTCTGCAGCAATTCCATCCCGTGTGAACCTAGCCTTAGTGTCATCAATAGTTGATCAGTGGAGTTCTGCCACTTTGGTCCCCGTCACTCAGCTGATCCTCCAGCTGTATAGGAGGACTTGTGCACAGGACTCTGAAAAGAGTCGAATTTTCGGCCAGAGGTGGGAACCAAGAAACGGGTGAGTATGAAAATCCAGAACCCGACTCCGTGTCACCGGCCCTAACAGCACCATAAATTAGTTTATGCTGCTATAGGCGGGATACAGGGTCCCTATAAGGGTATGTCCGCACAGGGCAGAATTTGCTGCAGAGTGTCCGCAGCAGATCTGCCACAGAAAAGCTGCATCAAACTCCTCGCTGTTTGGCGCAAATTTTGGCTTGGATTTTAATAAGGATTTTGATACAGAATCCCCACCCCAATTGGAGAGATGAAATCCGCTGCAGCTGGTTGATGTATATTCCACACCGCATGTCAAGTTTCACATTGATTTTGGGTGGATTATTAAAGATCTCCTTCACATTACTGCTGCTGTCAATGCTGACGACGTTCTATAAAGAGATTCCGCACGGAAAATCCGCGGTAAATCCACCCTGTGTGAACGAACCCTTAGATTTCAGTCACCTTCACAGGATAGAAGATTGTGGGAACACCTTGCAGACTTGGATACCAGGTCAGTCTAGAATCAGGTGTAGTGGATTATTATGGCTTATTACAGGCCGTAGGACCCTCTAATGGAATATATTACATGCGGGCATTGCAAGAGCCGGCAATGTGAGAAGCAGAGAGGACCTCCATGCAACTAGTAGCACAGATATCCCTTCCGCCAATACTGGAGATACATATGATGCTTCTTTAAGTCAAAAAGTACTGAAATTGTCATCTGCTGACCTGCCTTCAGCTGTGAGAGAATAAGGCCGGGCTGACACGGGTGTACGTTTACCGCGTGTAACACGCGTGATGTCTGCCTGTGTTATATGCAGTAATTGGCAGGCAATCAAATACACTGCCTTCATCAGTTCCCTTCACGTTTGCGTGTAGG
Source organism: Eleutherodactylus coqui (assembly GCF_035609145.1). Classification (NCBI taxonomy): domain Eukaryota; kingdom Metazoa; phylum Chordata; class Amphibia; order Anura; family Eleutherodactylidae; genus Eleutherodactylus; species Eleutherodactylus coqui. The sequence continues at coordinate 30,836,457 of NC_089845.1, read as the reverse complement.
AATTGCGTAATATGCGAGCGCAAAAAAGAATGCTGCGTGTTCTATTTTGCCTAAATAGTGCTGATTTAGCCACTTTTTTACTTGTTGAACATCTGCATACTTTAACCCTTTTATTACAAGGGTTGAATTCCACAGCGCAACTCCGCAGCGTAAGTAGATATGCCGTAGAATTACAATATGCAGCATGTTTTCAAAAACACTGTGAAATCAGCGTGCAAAGTATTCGCACCATGCGTACTCTAAATACGGATCCAGAGGGTAATACAGGACTAATGATGGTGACCAAGTACTGATGAGATGCGGCTGTCATATACTCTGTGACGGGTCCTTATCATGGGGGGAAACTGGCCTAATAACTTACAAGCATTAAAGCTAATTGGGATATTGGAATCACCTTGTAGTTCCCTTATTTTCATCTACAGTGACACAATTCAGCACATCTAAACAAGAGTAATGTCTCGTTATGTCACGTACCAAACCTGCTGCGAAAATGGGTCTTATGTGCAACAAAGAATCCAAGAAACGTTGCTTTAAAAAGTAGTTGCATGAAGTAATAACATGTTAACGCTCGGAAACTCCCGCTCCGTGTAACTAAATTATTTCTGTTACAAGCCCCCAGCAATTACACTCCAACCCCCCCCCGCCCCCCGCCTAGACGTTGTCAGATGCATGAAACTGTCTCTGTGTGATTGTAATACTGATATAAGGGATTACAATGTCAGAGCAAAAGGACGATTTATACTGGAGAACCGACCCCTTATAGGGAGGCTCTAGTACCGTTGTACCGCCTCTAGCTTGGATACAAGATGTGATACGGTCGGGTATGGAGGCATATAGGTTCCATATGGTATCATGCAGCATATCATTTCACATTTGCTGTAACTGAGCGTCTAGATCGTGCGAACTCGTAGTCTGTGGAAGTTGGCATCGCAGATGGTACCATACATGTTCTAATGGCGATAAATCCAGCGACTGGGCAGCCACAGAAGTGTGACAATGTTGTGGGGGCTTCCAGTGACCCCCTTGTGCGGCGGCCAAAAATGCCTCTTGGAAGCCGCCAACAGAGACAAGACATGTGACTGTAGGATGTCCTACTTGTCGGACGATCAGACTATCCTCTCTACTGGTGGTCGTCCTGAGCCCAGTCACCTTGTGTGCCTTCATCCACTGATCCCAACATAACAGTCTGGTCAGACACTCCTCTCTACTGGTGGTCTGCCGGGGGGTCCTGAGCCCACTCACCTTGTGTACCTTTATCCACTGATCCCAACACCTCCTAACAGTCTCGTCTGATGCTCCTCTCTACTGGTGGTCTGTAGGGGGCGTCCTGAGCCCGGTCAGCTTGTGTGCCCTCACACATCCACTGCTCCCAACACCTCCTAACAGTCTCGTCTGATGCTCCTCTCTACTGGTGGTGTATAGGGGGTCCTGAGCCCAGTCAGCTTGTGTGCCCCCATCCACTGGTCCCAACACCTCCTAACAGTCTGGTCAGACGCTCCTCTCTACTGGTGGTCTGTAGGGGGGGGTTCAGAGCCTGGTCACCTTGTGTGCCCTCACACATCCACTGGTCCCAACACCTCCTAACAGTCTGGTCAGATGCTCCTTTCTACTGGTAGTCTGTAGGGGGCGTCCTGAGCCCGGTCACCTTGTGTGCCCTCACACATCCACTGGTCCCAACACCCCCTAACAGTCTGATCAGACACTCTTCTCTACTGGTGGTCTGTCGGGCGTCCTGAGCCTGGTCACCTTGTGATGTGATATGGGCGGGCATCCTGCAGCATATCGTTCCACATTTGTTGTAACTGAGCCTCTAGATGACACAAACTCGTAGGTTGTTGAAGTTGACATCCCAAATGGTCCCATACATGGTCTATTGGTGATAAATCTGGTGACCGGGCAAGCCATAGTGGACTGTCAAGAGCCCAGTCCTTGTGTGCCCTCATGCATCCACTGGTCCCAACACCCCCTAATAGTCTGGTCAGAACGGCCCGGTGGGGGATAATGCATCGATACGACCATCCAGCTTTTTACATCCCAATAATGCGCCCCTCTCAGACTCCGGTAACGGGGTGAAATCTCTTCTCTACGTCGTAGAGGCGTCTAGTGGTCAACAAGCTCTACAAGCGGAAGAAGAGGTCACTACACACAAGGAGCCTCCGAGAGCCTCTTATAGGCCAAGGGGGGAACCACTTTTAGGGCCTCTGGTGACAAGACCGTTCATCTAATCACCACAACTCTTATAATTTACATATCTACCTGAAATGGCACTGCAAAACGGGTTTTACAGCAAAATTACAACTTCTTCTGGGGGCGGGAGTGTTTTTTTTGACAAAGAGTACTTTAAATTAAACTTTTTAGCCACCAAGTTTACAACATAAAACTTCTAGTTTTGTCATTAACTTTGACTTTTCCCCAACACTATCCATAATGTTGGAAATCTAGCGTGTGCTTTAGACTGTCCTTACATAGTCGGCCTCCAGTGTGTGTTGGCGAGACACATGTACATATAATTGTAAGGGGAAACAGTGTATAATGAAGTGTTAATGGACAGTAGAACTGGTACGTATGACACAGACTTCCTTACTCTGTGCAGCACTGAACCTCGGCTGTTCTTATGCCAAGTCCTTGGCCCGTGTGATGTTGACGGTCCTTGTTAATAGAGATCAATATACTATTCTATATGTTGAGGCCATTTCTTACTCTTTTCTGAAACTTTTTAAATGCTCAAGTGTAACATGATTAACCCATCGTGACGTTTCATATACAATGGAGACTCTTTGGAATGACCACCCAAAATTGCAGTGATAAATCATATCCTCGAAGGGGAAGGGTCATGTTACAGAATGAGAGAGTATACATAGTATATAGGGGACTGGAAACCCCTTCACAGAACAGCCTGCTTAGATTAGGGGTGTTCTTCTGAAAGAGGGGGCCTTTGGGATGGTCTTACTGTATATGAAAAGGAGTTGTTTTTCTTTGCCTACCATCTACAGTATATATATATATATATATATATATATATATATATATATATACACATATATATACATTCCTATATAGCTTATTCTATGGACATTGTTTGATTCTAGGAAGTCTTCTAGTGAAAAGTACTTTATGTACAGATGTAGTACCATGTTTCCTCCGAAGATAAGCCCTACCCCCCAAATAAGCCCTAGTTACACTACATGAGGAAAAAAAAGAAGCAATACTTACCTAGCAAGCGCCGTCTGGATCCCTCATGCTGCTCTGCCGAGTTCCGTCAGCTTGCTTGCAGTCCTCAGCAGCCAAGCTGAAGAAGGGCGTAAACCCCATTCCAGGAAGCGATGGCTCTGATTGGTTCTTGAGCACTGCGGCTCAGCCAATCAATGCAGCACTTAATGAACCAATCACAGCCGCTCAATGCGATGGATGTGATTGGTTCATTGAGTGCTGCATTGATTGGTTCTTAAGCGCCACAGCTCAGCCAATCAATGCAGCACTCAATGAACCAATCACAGCCGCTCAATGCGATGGCTGTGATTGGTTCATTGAGTGCTGCATTGATTGGCTGAGCTGTGGCGCTTAAGAACCAATCAGAGCCATCGCTTTTTGAAGTCGGGGTTTACGAACTTCGTTACCAGGAAGTGATGTTCTGTTGGCAACTGCAAGCAAGCTGCCAAACCAGCAGGAGGGACCAGATCATGCTAGGTAAGTAGCACACAGACTTTTATTTACAGCAGTATTCGTGGTGGTAATTGTTGTTTCAATTGGAGTCTCGCAAACATGAACGATCATCCATGGGATGTCCCGATGCCCCACAAGGCACCCTGTGTATACGGGCCCTAAGAAGATTCTTCCAGTTACTTGGCAGGCATCTATACTGAAGGCAGCGCTGCACTAATAGTAGGTCCATGGGCTGTAACTAAGCCCCCCACGCCTTGTATCTATGTATGGAGAGGAGATAAGTTCTGCATATTGTGTAGGATAAGCCAGAGTCAAGGATGCCGTGCAATTTCATTTTGACTCCCAGTTAAAGAGCTTAGCTATAAATCTACCAGATTGTTTGGGTTTAACCATTATCTCGCTCTGAAGCAATCAGTTCCCTGGAAGGTCACTAATAAGTACATTGTATCCAGCAGAGATGCTGATCGCTGCAGCCACAAGCCATATGTCTGCTGGCTCACCGCTTCATACTTCTGTTACATTGTTTATACATACAAAGTATCAAGATGGGGAAAAAGGATTCTGGAACTGCAGGCTGAAGTGTCGCCACCTTGTGTTATCTAAGGCCCACTGCACATGGCCGGTGACCCCGCGTACCTGTCCGGAGTCTTCTAATCTGTACTGCAGATGGTCCGGTGGGCGCACATGTGCAGTACGGATTGTGCTGCGCCGTCACTAGGCGATGGATCCCGCCACCTTTCCACAATGATGATTGTGGAAGGGCCACGGGTCGGACCGCTTCCAATGACTTCAATGGAAGCTGTCAGCACGGAATCAACCTAGAAAATCAATTGGTTCTATTCTCTACATGTTGCATGAGCAAATTTTGTGTGCGCATATACGCCCGTGTGACTCTGGTTTTAGGCAGACGGTTTGAAATAGAAAGAGTTACAAACAATTTATTAGAGATTTGTAGAACTTTGTAAGTTTATTTACTATTAGGCCACCTGCGCACGAACGGGTCGGATTCTGGATGTGGGATGCCGAACCAGACTCTGAACCTGCGCCCAGCCGGTGACCCTGCATACCTGTAGTTTTATTCTTCTTTGGTCTGTACTGTGGATGGTCCGTCCGACGAGCTGCCGGATATGCGCAGTATAGATTTTCCCACGCCGTCGCTAGCTGATGACACGGAATCTGTAACCTTTCCGCATTGTTAATTGCGGACGCGCTGCGGGTCGGACGGCTTCCATTGATTTCAATAGAAGCCAACCGAGTGAAATCTGCTCAAAAATAGAGCATGCTGCAATGTTTCCTTCGCGAATGGAAAATTACAATTGATTTCCACGCCTGTGCAGGAAAAAGCGCTTTTCTATCACATGCTATGGGCGGTACTTTTGGCGGAACCGTAGGCGAACGCCCGCTCCGGATTCCACAAATAGTAGGGATTGCGAATAGATGGAATGAGTGTTGTGGTGGAAGCGTCCCGACAGCCTCTTGGAGGGCGCCACAATTGGCTATATCACATTTTTCCCTTCTCTAGGTCAGGGGTGTCGGACTCAGCAGGGGCCACATCAGCATTGTGGGTTACCATCGAAGGGCCCATTATGTGGTTTTTTTCGCACATGTGAAATATGCAGTAAATACATGCAAAAAAACACATCCGCACAGTTTCGGTTCATGAAACTTCTACGTATGTCACAGAGTGACCCTGCATCCGCCCTGTGAATGAGCCCTAGATGTGTGCACTCTTTACACGGCTGTGGCGCTCTATGCACTATGATGGGGTTCTCCTCTTCCACTTCCTACCTTGGAGGTGTCTAGGGTGTCAGGGTAGCGGGTTGGAGCGGTGCCACCACTTGGCAGTTCCTGAACAAAGTGGTGTGGAGGTGCGCACAGGAGGTGTGTCAGGGCGGTTCACATCTGCGCTGGGGATTCCACTTTCCTGCTCCATCCAGGGAAGGGGAATCCCTACTGCCAAACAGACCTGTCTCTGGACAAAACTGAACAGAGTTGGACGGACTCCATTGACTATAATGGGGTGCTTCCGCTTTCTGGCCGGTTTCTGGACTGCAAGCATCGCTTCTTCTTCTTCTGGTATTTTGATCCAGATCTGTAATGAAACCTCCGGCCGGAGGTTCCAACGCAGATGTGACACCGGCTTTAGACTAGCCAATTTTTAGAGAGACACTGTCACCATCTTTTTGCGCCCCTCTCTGAGGGCAGCATAAGGTAGTACCCGTCACACTGATTACAGTTATATGTCTGCTGTGCAGATCTGTGCAGGAGTTTTGGAGAAACCTGCATTTTATCCATGGCAGCACATACATAGAGGATTACTTAAAGTAGTCCTGGATATTCATGAGCTGCAGGATAGCCACACCCACTCCTTCCAACCAATGATTGACTGCGCTCTGCATTTTACTGTACATATTAAGAGAGCTGCCAACCATTGGCTGGAGGCGGGGTGGGTGTGGCCAGCCTGCAGCTCATGAATATGAGGGACTACGTCTGTGTCATCTGCTACTAATTCGATGCAAGTTTCTCCCAAACTCCTGCACAGATTCCCATAGCAGACATATGACTGATCAGTGTGGCCGCACTACATTATGGTGCTCTCAGCGAGGGTTACAAAGAGATGGGAACAGATTCCTTTTATTGAGCGATATTTGCACACGTCTTTTGCGTGATTTCTAATCAAAACCGCTTTACATCGCCATGTGAATTGCACATTGGCAGGCGGGATACCGGGACGGGTTTCGAGCGTGTGAATGTAGCCTAAGCGTGCTGCATCGATGAGTTTTAGGACCGTCCAGTCCGACTTTATACCACCTTTTAGTTGGATTAATTTACAACAAAAACGGATCCATTTCTTTACTGCAATTTTTGGCACACGGAGTTGCATTTTGGCCACGCCCCATTGTCCACAAAGGAGCATCCCTTTAGTAGGCTGGCTCCACACAGACAAGAAAATCTATCTTTCGGTGACGTGCAATGTTTTTTTTTTTTAATCTCCCATGTATTGCTACGGAGGCTTCTTTTTATCGCATTGCAACGCCACAAACGCGCGTTTGCAATGCAATTTCAACATTACAACGTCCCATTGACTTCTGCAATAAAAATCATGCGATTTTCTCGCGCAATATTACGGCAGGCGGCAGCGATGCAAGATTATTCTCCCCAAAAAAAAATCAGAAATCACAGCGAATAAAGATGGGATTTTGCCGCCATTTTCTCGTGGCACAATCACAATCGCCCGTGTGGAGCGGGCCTTAGGTGCAGCCAAAAAAAGTATCTAGTAAATAAGCCCCATTGTTTGGTACTAGTAGCTGCACGGAGGGAGATATTTATCAGTATTGTCAGCGAGCGGCTGAAATAGTTGGGCATCCCTGAACCGACTCCGCAGGATGCCACATTCCTTCACTTGTAACCTGAACCCCGGCCTCCCCCTCCGTAGGGCCAAGATGGGAGCGCTTCAGCAAGTTTAGGGCAGACATGATTGCTGCTAAATATATACAAATACGAATTCCCCAAAGCGGATGGATTTCGATGGTATTTCTGGTCACCGTGTTTCCTCGCTGCTGTCTGATTCGCCACCCAACACATTCATGGACTTTTATAGTAATCATGCGGGGGAACAATTGTCTGCTTATTTTAGTAATTGTATCATTCCGAAGTGTCGCTGATGAATGAATGCGAATGTCTAAATGGGGTTTGTTTCCAATATGAAGTCATTCTCCTAAGCCCATAATGCTGACTAGTCCCAGTGTACGGCCATCCTCTACCCGGCCATGCCATTCCTACGGCTAACCTTAATGTAGAAGTAAATCTTCAGATAGTCGCTAAAGTAAACTGCAGCCTCTTAATCTACGGCCGTTTCCAGGCAAAAAACACAAAGTCTACATTTGGTTGCCAAATCCAGTTAGTACTAAGTAAAGGAAAAAAGAAACTTTGGATTAGATGACATAAATACACTGATATGCCAGAAGTCTTGGGACAGGAACTACCCGTAATATCGTGAAGGAACCCTCTACCCCGGCCAAGTGCAGCAACTCAACAGGGCATCGATTCCGCAAGTGGATGGAAGATGCCTGGAGGGATCTTGAGCCGTCTGCGTAGCCACCCTCAGCTCATAGTATTTGTAGGGATAAGAAAGTGTGCTGAGCCTTATCACGGATTTACAGCGGGATACAGCTACTATTGTTTCAGCTGTATCCCGCTCCCTGATAATGGGCTGGGTATGAAGAACAGAGCGGTCCAGCTTTGTTCTCCATAACCCGCACAGAGCGCTCGGCTGTATAACAGCCGGTCGCTCCGTGTAGAAAACATCTGGATGCGGTAGACAAGCGGGAGGCACCCCGCTTGTGTTCTGCATCCTCCGCTCTGAGCGCTCAGCTGTATGACAGCCAGGCGCTCCCAGCAGGGAACAGCTGTATGCAGAAGACAAACAGGGACACCCCGCTTGTCTTCTGCATTCTCTACTCTGAGCGCTCGGCTGTATAACAGCCGGCGCTCAGAGTGGGGAAACAGCTGGATGCAGAAGACAAGCAGGGACACCCCACTTGTCTTCTGCATCCTCCGCTCTCAGCGCAAGGTGATCACTCATCTTGAGCCATCATCTTGCACTGTAAATGACACAACGATGATCGCTCAAAAGTCCCTTGAGCAACGTATTTTGAGCGATTATCGTTGTATCTAAATGGGCCTTTAGACAGTTTCCTAAATCTCCCCCAATGTCCTTAGCTGCTCAGAGGCACCAAATAAACTGTTGGACATCCATAATATATGCTCGCGCTGGTTATACCAATTTTTAGTTCACATCTTGATGCGCCATTTGAAATTTTAGACATGTAACAAAAAATATTGATTTTTTTGTGTTGTTTTTTTAGGTATTCACATACAAACAAAGCACAATTACTCGGCAAAAGGTAACCACTATGCATCCAACCAGCACCAATGGGGTAGAAGACATGGCAGAACTCGGCGATCTCCATGAAGGGTCCATCATGTACAATCTCTATCAGAGGTATCAGGAGAACAAAATATATGTAAGTGTTATTTCACAGCTGGTTATAAGATCTGCCTGCAGCTTTTATAGTAATCAACTTTCGGGAGGCTCACAGAAAAAGGGGGTACCTCCAAAACTCCCAGAAGAGCTGGCAAGTCAAGTTACCACTAAACATGTCCCCTAGGCTTCTTCACTGGGCACTGTACATACAGCCTATGTAGGCTCCTCCCTCTGTCTCCTGTTCTTCAGAGAAGGACTTGGGACAGGAGTCAGGATATGCTGTGTATAAGTATTGAATGAGCTGGGTGGAGTTTCAGAGGTCATCAGCTATGGATGTAAGATTGGCGGGGGGTTATTACTTTGGGGGTACAGAGAGGGCACTATTAGCTTGTGGGTGCCTAGAGGGGGAACTATTAATTTTTGAGGGCACAGAGGGGGCACTGTTGATTCATGGGATTAGAGAGGGGACACTATTAGTTTGTGGGAGGCACAGAGGGGGTATTATTTATTTGGAGGTCACTATGGGATATTAATAATTTGTGTGTGGGGACACTATTACTTTGTAGGGAACAAAAGTGGGAACCTATGCTGTGTGGGGCTTAAAGGGTGGCACTATTACTATGAGAGTGAACTGTGAGGGACATTGGGGATAGCAACAAGATTGGTAGAGTGTGCAGAGACCAGTTTTGGCTGGAAAAAGTCTTCACGGTGAAAATTACTTGCTTCTGTGTTTTCTCAAAAAGTCATTATTTCAGTCTCCAGGACTTTCTGTATGATAAAACTGCATAGACTGCACAGAGGGGGCCGAGAAACTCCTATCACAGTCACTGATGATAATTAGAGGCTCCTGTCACACAGTTATAATGGAGGAGATGATAGTTTATCCCCCTGACTGTATACTTATCTCATTTACGTGACTATAGTGGGTAATGATAATCACACTGTCCTCCCAGCAGGCAGAGATGGTACTAGCTCTAGCTGCTGTGGTGATGCATGATGGGATTGTAGGGCAGCATAGGGGAAGAGAAAGCTGGGAGAAATCTAAAAATTAAGATGGCGTCTGATAAGTATGATAGGAGGCTGCACTGCATGGAAGTGAGTGCAATAGAACAGGAGATGGCTGGAGTGGGACAGACTGTTCTGCAGGAGTGGCCCTTTAAATACAGAAACAAGAGATATAAGCAAGGGGAACAAGCATGGAAAATGATTGCTTTCTCTGACTTTCTCTTGAGAAGGTTACTCGGGGGCATTTTATGTTTTGCCTTCACTTCTACTCCAGTATCTAGGACACGGCCGTGTTAGCGGGCGCCGGGTGTTTTTTATTTTCTGTACTTTTTGTTTTATTTAATTGATAAGTTAGCAGAACCGCATCATCAGTTCGCCTTCAGCGAGTGATTCTGTCCGTAGGACACTTCCCATAGCTGCAGCACAATGCTGACCTAGAAAGATACAACCAACGCAGAAACCGGCATTCATATAAGTTCTCAAAACAGGAAGGTGTCCGCTGCAGGACAGGCCCTCGCCCCCAGCCAGACACGCTGCATGCAGTGTATTTGGTACATAGATTTTAGCCGTCCTTGCCGGAGGAAGACTCCAACCATCTGGTTAATTATCTTGTTCATTCAGTCGCTACTCTTGTATCCATTGGTTCAATATCCGGAAGTGTCAATGAAATTATTGCCTTCTCATTACATATTCAGATTCCGTGTGTCTCACAGGGCCATAATATATATATATATACATGAGTTATTGCCTTACTGCATAGTACATTATAATACAGACGTCGTTATCTTACCGATGTGTCCAACCTTAACTTTACGTGAATTGCAGTAAATTATAAACACTGCCATAATAAAGATTCAATGCCATCTCATGCCAATCAGTAATAAAGTTGGCATTTTTTGACATGGAGGTTATTTGGTGACAGATGCCCAGCAGATGGCATTCGGCAGTAAATAACGTATACATTAAACGCATGTTTTTTTTAACATGGGGTCTACGGTGATGGATGTCCGACAGATGGCATCCATCAACATATAGGTTGTATTTCCATCCTGGGATATGTTGGGTTTAGAGACGGGTTAAGGAAGGGTATTTATACTTTTCATCCACTATTTCCGGCTTTTGCCACTTTGTATGAGTGTAAATGTATGCACCAAACTGGCCAACCAGATGCGTGCTTTCTTTAGGGAATCTGTCACCTACTTTTAGTCCTATGAGCGAAGTTTATGTGTGAAGGTCAGTGACCCCTTGAGTCTGGGGACCTTCTCTATTGTTGCCCCGATGTCAGTGCTGGAAGCCGCCGCTCAATGCATTTAATGGAGCTGCTAAGTAATCCACCGCTTCTAATTTTTTAATGGGCGGACTACTTGGCAGAGACCCTCAATGCACTGCAGCTTTCCAGCATTTGCACCGAGGGAACGATGGGGGAGGTAAGTATAACATCCCCACACTTACCGGCTTACCTACTATTAGCCCATAAGCTTAGGACTAAAAGTTGGTGAAAGTTTCTTTAAGTGCTATGCAGTAAATATGGCATCCAGGGGACCACACATGCAGAAAACAAATTGCAGCATGCTCCATTTTAGTGCTGTTCTCACACAGACGGCTTCCATTGAAGTCAATGGAAGCTGTCTGATCTGCAGGCCATCCACAATTGACATTGTGGACGGGCTGTGGATTCCGCACACATCCGCAGTACAGACCTGGTCAGGTACGCAGGGTGGCCAGCCACGGGCAGGGTCGGATTCTGTTGCGGGCTCCCTCATGCAGAATCCCACTTGCCCGTGGACATGAGCCCTTACATTGATATCTTACTGCAACAAATTATCTTAACTAAGAAAGCCATTGAAAAGCTATTGAAAGGGCAAGAAACGTGTCACAGTATATTTAACGCATTAAGTTTCAAGTTAAACTTTGCTGCATCTGTAAATAATGAGAAAGTGCCATCAGCTGAAGTCGCCTCCTCCTCTGGAAGACAAATGTAGGTGAACGTCTGGCTGTAACATAACGGTAGATGCACATGCTCGCTTGTCTTCTGCATCCCCCGCTCGGAGCGCAAAGGGATCGGTCGACATTTGAGCGATCACCTTGTGCTTAAAGGCACACAACGATTATCGCTCAAAAGTCGGGATACAACTTGAGATATAACAACAATCGGATATAACTTCCTTGTGGGTTGATGGGCGCTAATGCAGAGTAGGGAGGAAGCTCTATAAATAAGGGGAATTAATTCAACCCGTTTAGTACAGAAATGGAGTGTAGGAAGAATACATGGTTGGCCCTGGGTGTGTCTGGGGTCTTGGATGTCACTGATCCCTACAAGGTGTGCAGAATTGTTCCATTCCTGAAACCCCCAACACATCTCATGCTCTTCCACACCATTGACTTGATACGATTTTGGCGAAATACCATTGATTTTAGTGGTGTAGCACCGAGTGATAGAGATTTCCCATTTAGGAAGCCTCTTACTAGTTCTTAACCCTTTCCAATCCAATTTGTATCCTGCTTTTCCTAGGGGGCTTACTCTTTTTCTGCCATTATACAACAGTGCTATCTGCTGGCTAAAGCCAGTACTGCATGAGGGACACGTTGGATAGGCTCCAACAGCAGAGAGGCTGGCAATATACAGTAAGAGAACCCCGACGGACGTCTTCCAAAATCGGAGCTGTACAGCCTTAAAGGGGTTGTCCCGCGAAACAAAGTGGGGGTATACACTTCTGTATGGCCATATTAATGCACTTTGTAATGTACATTGTGCATTAATTATGAGCCATACAGAAGTTATTCGCTTACCTGCTCCGTTGCTGGCGTCCTCGTCTCCATGGTGCCGTCTAATCGCCGGATTAGACGCGCTTGCGCAGTGCGGTCTTCTTCTTTTCTGAATGGGGCCGCTTGTGCCGGAGAGCGGCTCCTCGTAGCTCCGCCCCGTCACGTGCCGATTCCAGCCAATCAGGAGGCTGGAATCGGCAATGGACCGCACAGAAGACCTGCGGTCCACCGAGGGTGAAGATCCCGGCGGCCATCTTCACTAGGTAAGTAAGAAGTCACCGGAGCGCGGGGATTCAGGTAAGCACTATCCGGTTTTCTTTTTTAACCCCTGCATCGGGTTTGTCTCGCGCCAAACGGAGGGGCTATTGAAAAAAAAAAATAAACGTTTCGGCGCGGGACAACCCCTTTAAATCATAATGTCTTCAGACGTCAGACAGTGGATTGGAAAGGGTTAATGGTGATGAACATTTACAACTTCCACAGCCAATCACCCGCTGGTGGCTGCGCATGACCGAAGAGGGATTTAATGCAGATTGCAGTTTTGCTGTTCTGGAACATTTGCCCTGATTATCTCCCTTTATCTTGTGTTTGGCTGATATTAAATTTTATGAATTCGAGGAACAGACCTCAAATCTATATAAAGACGCTGTAATTGCTTTGAAGTGATCCTGGTCGGATATTGTGAACAGGATGGTGTAACTTACAGCTCTGCCTTCCCACACTTTATAGAATATGCATGGAATGTGCGGCTATAGGACCAGGAAGCTGCGTCCGCAGAAGAAGTAGAAGCCAGCCTTAATCCAGCACTTCTATCTTTGGAGCTGCGAGCCTCCCGATTGTGGCCTGCAGCTGCAGAGGGGATCATGTGTGGCCCTAAAGTATTAAACAGAAATCCGAAAGTAGCCAATTACTGAAGAATTTGGTAATAATGTTCAAAAAAGGAAACAGAAAAATTACTGTCATTATTTGTTTCATCCGAAGTGCCTTAAGTTTATGCATTCCACTACAGTGAATTATACAGGCAGGCCTCATTATTTACATGTGGAAGAATAATTAATTTCTCCGTTATGTTACAATTTGTTACAGCGAGGATAGCAGGAGCTGCAGGGTTCTGGAGTCGGGGGGGGGGGGGGGGGGGGAGGAGAAGCTGGGTCCAGAGAATCGGACTTCTGTCTATTCTATATGCAAATAACCTGTGCCTTCTGAAGCTTTAGTCACTACTGTACCTTTGATTCCAATGCCCCGTGTGCCGGTGTAATAAAGTGGAGCCAATAATCAGTATTTTATAAAACGTTAGTTATTTGCATATTATTTGAGTAAAAGGTCCAGAAGTCTCAATTTCCTCACCTTTAACTTGACATCTACTCACCGTGGGAGCTTTAGCATAGTATATATAGCATTTATTATAGTATATAGATAGTATAGTGTAATAATACTAAAAAAAATAAATACCGTAATAATAATCCGGCCTCTAGAAGAAGTTGTTGTTTTACTGTAAAACTCGTCCTGCAGTTCCATCTCTGGCAGATCTGTAGATCATGAGAGTTGGGGTGATTAGATGAACGGTCTTGTCCCCGGAGGCCCTAAATTGGTTCCCCCCTTGGCCTAAAGGAGACCCTTGGAGGCTCCTTGTGTGTAGTGACCTCTTCTTCTGCTTGTGTAGAGCTTGTTGACCACTAGACGCCTCTACGACGTAGAGAATAGATGTCACCCCGTTACCAGAGGGGGCGCATTATTGGGATGTGAGAAGTTGGATGGTCGTATTGATGAATTGTCCCCCACCGGGCTGTTCTGACCAGACTGTTAGGGGGTGTTGGGACCAGTGGATGTGTGAGGGCACACAAGGTGATTGGGCTCAGGACGCCCCTTACAGACCACCAGTAGAGAGGAGCGTCTGACCAGACTGTTAGGAGGTGGTGGGACCAGTGGATGTGTGAGGGCACACAAGGTTACCGGGCTCAGGACCCCCTATACACCACCAGTAGAAAGGAGCGTCTGACCAGACTGTTAGGAGGTGTTGGGATCAGTGGATGGGGGCACACAAGGTCACCGGGCTCTGGACTCCCTCGACAAACCACCAGTACAGAGAATCGTCCGACAAGCCTGAACAGCTCTGTTTCATTGTCCACCATCAAGAGACAGGTGGCGCCATCATTACATGTGTTCCTCTCATGGCGGCTTCCAAGAGGCATTTTCCAGCTGGGTAATGCAGACACAAAGGTGGCATAGGAGGCTCTAGTACCCAAAACAACATTGTCACACTTCCGCGGCTTCCTGGTCACAAGATTTATCACTACTGGAACATGTATGGGACCATCTGGGACACCAACTTTGACAGTCTATGAGTTTGCATGATCTTGAGGCTCAGTTACAGCAAATGTGGAGCGATATGCAGTGGAATACCATACAGAACCTGTATGCCTCCATGCACACTCATACTACATCTTGCATCCAAGCTACAGGCAGTACAACAGGGTACTAGAGCCTCCATGGCCCCCCGTATCACATCTTGTATCCAAGCTAGAAGCGGTACAACAGGGTACTAGAGCCTCCATGCCCCCCATATCACATCTTGTATCCAAGCTAGAGGTGGTACAACAGGGTACTAGAGCCTCCATGGCTGTCCATATCACATCTTGTATCCAAGCTAGAGGCGGTACAACAGGGTCTGTGTATATAATATATATATTGTGATAACTTGGGGTTACTCGCACACGGGGATCGCAATCTTCTCCCTTAAGATGTTTGGCACCACTCTCACATAAATGCTGGACCACCATATTATTTGAAATCTCTGGCTTTTGCCAGATTTATTGTACTTAGCAAACAGTTTACATCATCACACATGGCATATCCATTGGAACATAACACATATTTTGGGTTTTCAACCCACAGTGTCTTTGTCACAATACCCCATCCGGGGTGTCTAGGGAGCGTCCTCCCCTGTTAGACTCGTGACTGGGTTTCCAACTCGCAGTGTCCTTGTCACTTACCCCACCCGAGGTGTCCAGGGGGCGTCCTCCCCTTTCAGACTCATGACGGAAACCTAATGGTCCTCACCGAACCTCAGGATTACAGCTTCTGTAGCTACCTCAGCAACCTCTTCCCCTGGCTTTAAGCAGGGCACTCAATGTATCTGACGGTTTTGATTTCTCCCACACAGCGGTCCCTGCTGATTAGCACACTTTCAAGTACACAGAAGGCCTGCTTACAGCCCCCTGCAGGCCATTCAGTGCACCGCCTTGCCACAATATAGACTTGTATGGGAAAACACTCGCACGGCAATCTGTAAAGAGTTCCATTTTCATACACGTGGACTTCAGCCGGTAACAACGTTTGACTTTAGTTTATGGTA
The DNA here is from genome assembly GCF_035609145.1 of Eleutherodactylus coqui. Classification (NCBI taxonomy): domain Eukaryota; kingdom Metazoa; phylum Chordata; class Amphibia; order Anura; family Eleutherodactylidae; genus Eleutherodactylus; species Eleutherodactylus coqui. The sequence continues at coordinate 30,820,681 of NC_089845.1, read as the reverse complement.
CTGTAGGGGGGTGACAGGTCCCTTTAAGGCTCTATTCTCTTTAGTGTCATGACTTCCATTTTAATGGAACGTTATAATTCAAATAGTTTATAAGAAGTTTTAATGATCTCTAATGGCTTATGAGGGGATTCGTTGTGTTTCCTTTTGGTTTCAGCTTTTCCTTTTAGTGCCAAGAGAACTAGCCAGTTTGAACGAAACCAATAAGTTGGGTCAATTACTTTACAACTGCGCGGAGTCTTCCAAGTTGAACCATTTGATGACACTCATTTGACTCGCCTTCATAAAGGCCAATTAGTATTGCATGGGGAACAGACAATCGTTCATACATTGTTCACCCCCATATAGTTTCAGTGCTGTTTGCAGAACATCCTCCCTTTACACCAAGAGATGTGCTGCCAACAACAATGATTGTTACTACAGCGCAAAGGAGCTGATCAGCCGACAAAGAGGGTTAGTTCCTGTGGGCTGATCAGCGACATAGTTGCACGGACGGATGATCGGGCAAACAAACGTCTATGCCCGATCATTGGGCCAAGTTAAAGGCCCTTTGCTATCAGGTCCTCGCAGTCTAGCGCCACATCTTGTTTTATGACTACATTCGGAGTGAAAAATATAATAGTAGTAGTAGATAAATGGAAGTTCGGAAACTTATTTTGTATCATCAGCCATCTCTGGCAGTCGCATAGAGATGGCAGTCATATGAGTGACAGCATACATGCTCAGTAGTTCCTCCCTTTATAAGGGGGGACTCCCATTGGTGGGGGTCCCAGCGGTCAGACCATCACCAGTCAGACACCAATCCCCCATTCTGTGGATAGGAATAAAGTTTAAAACTTGGCACAACTCCTTTAAACAAGGTTATATTACTATCCTGTAACATTGGCAGCTTGTGACAGCCTCTCATTAGTTTTTATGAAAAAGCAGGCAGTTGTCATACGTAGGAATGAAGACATACTGTTGTATGAGACAAGATGTCAGCCTCATAAAACCTTCTCGATATTAAACAATATCTGCAGTGGTAACCGGAGATCAAACTGTAAAAGTGATTTTGTTTGGAAGGATTTGGTTCTTAAATGTTAAAGGACCAGTGAACCTAGACAGGAATGACACAAGGAAGCAGAGGGAAAACTGGGCATACTGTGTCAGACATAAGTGTGGTTGGTGTAACTACTCTACTGTGCAGTCAGCCAATGCAGGGGGAAGGGGTACTGCTGCTGTCACTTGCCCTACAGTTGGGATCTGCTTTGATCTAAGGCTATTGTGAAGGAGGGGAGGAAAGAACTGATTCCTGGTTGCTTTTGTTTGGCATTTCTCACAGTTTTGATGGATGGAAATGGGATTTTTTGTGCATTTCTATATTTTACCTTAAAATTAATATTAATGATAGGATTGGATTGCCGTTCACTATTATTTTATGGATTATGTAAATATTTTAAGTGGACTGTGTGCCAAAAATGTAAATCTGACATTTTGTAGCAATTCCTTTATTGCTTTACTTCTGTCTCTTTTGCAGAAGTCAGTCTGAGAAGCCGTGTTTTCAATTATCTTGAGTAAGCTCAAGGGTTTTTTGCTTCAAATTTAGCTTCAAACTGGCTTCTAGAAGCCCAAGTAACTACCAATTAAATTTTTCCACTCTGTGTTTAACATTGTGGTTGCTTGCCACACCTTGGGTGTATTCATGTCAATTGATCTAAATACAGAGATTCCGCATGTACGCACCACAGCTATGCCTTCCTGGTTTACGGACCAAAATCTAAACAGTCAGCAAGTAAATGTAATAAAGGGATGCATTCATATTGTAATGTCACCAACTGGTCCGATCTGACTATTCTCGCAATGACGCAGTATTATATGCACACATAATCTGTAGTTGGGAAACTGCCATTAATGCCCAATTGTTTATGGTGTTAAGTAGCCAAAAGTAGAGTGCAACTATAAAAGTTCAGTCTGATATGGTAATGTCTACGTATCTATATAATGCTGGAGGACTGATGTCTATGTATATATAATGCTGTAGGACTGATGTCTATGTATATATATAATGCTGGAGGACTGATGTCTATGTATATATATAATGCTGGAGGACTAATGTCTATGTATATATAATGCTGTAGGACTGATGTCTATGTATGTATACAGTGCTGGAGGACTGATATCTATGTGTGTATATAATGCTGGAGGACTGATACCTATGTGTGTGTATATAATGCTGGAGGACTGATGTCTGTATATATATAATGCTGGACGACTGATATCTATGTATATATATAATGCTGGAGGACTGATATCTATGCATGTGTATATAATGCTGGAGGACTGATGTCTATGCATGTATATATAATGCTGGAGGACCGATGTCTATTTGTATATAATGCTGGAGGACTGAAGTCTATGTATATATATAATGCTGGAGAACTGATGTCTATGTGTGTATATAATGCTGGGGACTGATGTCTATGTATATATATAATGCTGGAGGACTGATGTCTGTGTATATATAATACTGGAGGACTGATGTATATTTGTATATATAATGCTGGAGGACTGATGTCTATGTATATATATAATGCTGGAGGACTGATGTCTATGTGTGTATATAATGCCGGAGGACTGATGTCTGTGTATATATAATACTGGAGGACTGATGTCTATGTGTATATATAATGCTGGAGGACTGATGTCTATGTATATATATAATGCTGGAGGACTGATGTCTATGTATATATATAATGCTGGAGGACTGTTATCTATGTGTGTATATAATGCTGGAGGACTGATATCTATGTTTATATATAATGCTGGAGGACTGATGTCTATGTTTATATATAATGCTGGAGGACTAATGTCTATGTGTGTATATAATGTAGGAGGACTGATGTCTATGTATATATATAATGCTGGAGGACGGATATCTATGTGTGTATATAATGCTGGAGGACTGATGTCTATGTGTGTATATAATACTGGAGGACTGATGTCTATGTGTGTATATAATGCTGGAGGACCAATGTCTATGTGTATATAATGCTGGAGGACTGATGTCTATGCATATATGTAATGCTGGAGGACTGATGTCTATGTATATATATATATATATATATATATATATATGTATATATATATATATAATGCTGGAGGACTGATGTCTATGTGTGTATATAATGTTGGAGGACTGATGTCTATGTGTGTATATAATGCTGGAGGACTGATGTCTATGTGTGTATATAATGCTGGAGGACTGATGTCTATGTGTATATATATATATATATATATATATATATAATGCTGGAGGACTGATGTCTATGTGTGTATATAATGCTGGAGGACTGATGTCTATGTGTGTATATAATGCTGGAGGACTGATGACTGTGTATCTATATAATGCTGGAGCACTGACGTCTATGTGTATATAATGCTGGAGGACTGACGTCTATGTGTATATATAATGCTGGAGGACTGATGTCTATGTACAGTATATATATTATGCTGGACGACTGATGTCTGTATATATATATAATGCTGGGGGACTGATGTCTGTGTATATATAATACTGGAGGACTGATGTCTATGTATATATAATGCTGGAGGACTTAAAGGGGTTGTTTCATGAAATCAAGTGGGTCTATACACTTCTGTATGGCCATATTAATGCACTTTGTAATATACATCGTGCATTAATTATGAGCCATACAGAAGTTATTCACTTACCTGCTCCGTTGCTAAGGTCCCCGTCGCCATGGATCCGTCTAAATTCGCCGCCTTCTGGCGATTTTAGACGCGCTTGCGCTGTGCGGTCTTCTCCGTGGTGAATGGGGCCGCTCGTGCCGGAGAGCTGGTCCTCAGGAGGCTGGAATCGGCAATGGACCGCACAGAGCCCACGGTGCACCATGGGAGAAGACCCGCGGTGCATCGTGGGTGAAGATCCCGGTGGCCATCTTGGTAAGGTAAGTAAGAAGTCGCCGCAGAGCGGGGATTCGGGTAAGTACTAAACGGGTTTTTTTTTTAACCCATCCCTTGTGTTTGTCTCGCGCCGAACGGGGGGCCTATTGAATAAAAAACAAAAACCATTTCGGCGTGAGACAACCCCTTTAAGCGCCTGCACACTTGCGTTTTATTAACGCTGCATTTTTTAAACACGAATGTCAATGGGACTTTCTAAATGTTAAAAACGCATCGGAAGTTTGTTTTCCTGCGATGCGTTTTTAACATCTGAAAGTCCCATTGACAATTTTGTTAAAAAAACACAGCGTTAAAAAAAAACCCGCCAGTGGGTAGGAGCCCTTACACTGGACTTGGAACTGTCCTCAGCATTTACATGAGACAGACTTTCTGGACTGACTGGCAGAGTGAGGCCTTATCAGAAAACGTACTTAACCTTCTGACTACCTGCAGTCACCCCTAGGGGGCGCACAGCTGCTTACTGCATGCTTCCTTACATGGAACCTAATAATAACAGGTTTGCTGTAAGCTCTCCTGCTCTCCTTCCAGTTGCAGCTGCAGGCAGCCAGAATGCTATATTTTCAGCTATGCCCATGCAGTGGCGCTCTAGCCCCTAAATAACAACTTGGGTGCCGCTGGCTTCAAAGTCTGAAAAGTTTGGAGCCAAGTGTTACTTTTTGGTCACATTGGACCATTTCCATCGCCCTGCAGAATGCATGAGGTTGCAATAGAACACAATAACTGTCACAGGAAAAAAACTGAAATAGAGCACCAAGCACTCTGGTTGAGTCAAGAACCCCAGTTGCTTCTCAGACCAGCCTCCTGATTGGCTAAGCCTTCTGATTGGCTGGGCAAAAATGCACTTTGTGCACATGCCACCCAGAATTTCCAGCAGGAGCACAGAGAAGACCCGAGTGGTGGCATCCGGTAAGAGCAAACGATGCAGGAGAGTGGCAAAATGGATCTCATGGGTCATAGACATGATGGAAAGGAGGCTGCATACTTTCCTCCATCCGAGAGTATGTTTGTTATGCTCTGGGCATTATGCAATGGTCACTGTGCAGGGAGGGGGAGGAGGTGAACTGTGGCCATCACCTATTATAAATGGGGGATCTAGTGTTATCAGTCTACATATACATACACACATACATAAGTATCACCTCTCATGTAATCCTGCCTGTGATGATAATGAGATGACTACTGTAAGGTGAACTCTGCAGAACACACTATTATTAGGCTTAGTGTGTGAAAAGAGCAGGATTATTGTAGGTTTTTAAAATATAAATCATGTTATTGATAATAAAAAAATTACCATGTGTATCAGTAGGGGGTGCAGGTATCAAGTGTAGAACATATTGGGGTCCCAACACTTTTCCTGAGTCTAATTGAATTTTAGTTTCTGTTAGGGAAAGGGGACATTACTTTTTTTCTGAATTTTCCGTACCCCACTATCACTATCAAGGTAAAGTTTGCTGTATCCGTACTTACTAAAACTAATAGTATACAATGAGGAACTCTGCTAAAAAGTACTTTTTAACCCTTTCCAATCCACTGTTTGACGTCTGAAGACATACTGATTTAAGGCTGTACAACTCCGATGTCAGAAGACGTCCGGCAGGGTATTCTTACTGTATATTACTGGCCTCTCTGTTGTCAGGGGCCTGTCCAGCATGCCCCATACCACAGTACTGGCTCTAGCCAGCAGATGGCGCCATTGTATAATGGCAGAAAGAGAAAGCCCCCTAGAAAACTCTGAATCCAAAGTTGGATTGCAAAGGGTTAAGGTAACTGTCTAGGCTTTCCAGAAAAATAAGTAGAACATAAAACAAAGCAGATACATTTTACTATTTCTTGAACTGTATAGCCTGAAAGTTCCGTGTATAGATGTGATAACAGATACATTGATATTACTCAGAAAAATCACAAATCATGCTGATCGCCCAACGAACAAAAACATTATAGCTGTTCAAGCCTGTGCTAACAATGGCTAACCTGTGTCTGATCCTGGAGACCCCAAATACCCTGGTATTGAACTGGTTAAATGAAAAGTAGAATACATTTTTACTTTTACACTAAGGTATAATGAGATATTCTGACATGTATCCCGCCATTACGTTATCGGAAAGTCACATGTTACTATCTGTGGACAGTATATCTCATTCATTTTGTGAACAGAATTTTTGGCCGTTTCTTAAGGAATGAGCCTACGGTATATGATAGGTCAGTTGTCTCAGTACTATGAAAGGAATTCCAGCTCATCCAGAGACCCAGAAAAATATTAAAAATTATCTAATCAATATTAAAAAGTGAAAGATGACCTCCCACTACAAAAACTTCTGACACATTTCTGGTGCAAAACTGCACCCTTAGCATCCAAGACTGGTAGAGTTGGAAAGGACCTCCCGGGTCACCGGTCCAACCCCCTGCTCAGTGCAGGATCATTAAATCATCCCAGACAGATGTCTGTCCACCTCTAAAGACTTCCATTGAAGGTGAACTCACCCCTTCCTGTGGCAACCTGTTCCACTCATTGATCCCCCTCACTGTCTAATATCTAATCTGTGTCTCCTCCCTTTCAGTTTCATCCCATTGCTTCTAGTCTTTCCTTGTGCAGATGAGAATATTGCTGATCCCTCTGCACTGTGACAGCCCTTTAGATATTTGTAGACAGCTATTAAGTCTCCTCTCAGCCTTCTTTTTTGCTAGCTAAACATTCCCAGATCCTTTAACCGTTCCTCATAGGACATGATTTGCAGACCGCTCACCATCTTGGTAACTCTTCTCTGAACTTGCTCCAGTTTGTCGATGTCCTTTATAAATCAGGGTGCCGAGAACTGGACACAGTATTCCAGATGAGGTCTGACTAAGGAAGAGTAGAGGGGGATAATGACCTCACATGATCTAGACTCTGTGCTTCTCTTAAAGGAGATGTCCCGCGCCGAAACGGGTTTTTTTTTTTTTAAACCCCCCCCCCCCGTTCGGCGCGAGACAACCCCGATGCAGGGGTTAAAAAAACCACCCGCACAGCGCTTACCTGAATCCCGGCGGTCCGGCGTCTTCATACTCACCTGCTGAAGATGGCCGCCGGGATCCTCTGTCTTCGTGGACCGCAGCTCTTCTGTGCGGTCCACTGCCGATTCCAGCCTCCTGATTGGCTGGAATCGGCACGTGACGGGGCGGAGCTACACGGAGCCGCTCTCTGGCACGAGCGGCTCCATAGAAGACTGCTGAAGACCCGGACTGCGCAAGCGCGGCTAATTTGGCCATCGGAGGCCAAAAATTAGTCGGCACCATGGAGACGAGGACGCTAGCAACGGAGCAGGTAAGTAAAAAACTTTTTATAACTTCTGTATGGCTCATAATTAATGCACAATGTATATTACAAAGTGCATTATTATGGCCATACAGAAGTGTATAGACCCACTTGCTGCCTCGGGACAACCCCTTTAATACATCCCAGAATTGTGTTTGCCTTTTTTGCTGCTGCTTCACACTGTTGACTCATGTTCAGTCTATGATCTATTAGTATACCCAAGTCTTTTTCACATGTGCTGCTGCTTAGCCCAATTCCTCCCTTTCTGGATATGCTTTTTTCATTTTTCTTGCCCAGATGTAGGACTTTGCATTTCTCCTTGTTAAATACCATTCTGTTAGTCGCTGTCCACTTAGTCGAAGCTATGACTAAGGGTGCAGTTATGTATCAGAAACACGTTAGTTTTTGTAGTGGGGGACATCTTTCACTTTTTAATATTTAAGAAATTAAATGGATTTTTAATATTTTTCTGAGTCTCTGGATGAGCTGGGATTCCCTTCAAAGTTGCTTGCTAATTAGAGATGAGCGAACGTGCTCGGCCACGCCCCTTTTTCGCCTGAATACTGCGATTTCCGAGTACTTCCGTACTCGGGCGAAAAAATTCGGGGGGCGCCGTGGCGGCACGGGGGGTAGCAGTGGGGAGTGGGGGGGAGAGAGAGAGAGGGCTCCCCCCTGTTCCCCGCTGCTACCCCCCGCACCGCCACGCCTCTCCCCGCCCCCCGGCGCCCCCCGAATCTTTTCACCCGAGTAGTGAAGTACTCGAAAATGGCGGTACTCGGGTGCGTAAGTACTCGAAACGAGTACGTTCGCTCATCTCTATTGCTAATCTGAATGGTTGCACAAGTCCGCGCTCTCGTGTGGATCTGGATTGGTGAGCGAGCTCCTCTGTATTGTCTTAGTATGGCCCCAGTTGTGTGTGCATGAATACATAATGGTGATCCAGAAAGGGTATTGTGAGCGCATGCCTTGCCCATGCATGGTTTATTATGGCTATTGGTAAACTACAATATGTGTAAATGAATTTTTTGAGAAAGTCAATATGGATAAAATCATTCAATAACATTTGACCTCAGCTGTATTTCCAAGGTCATAGAGTCCTGGGGTGATCCTTTGGCATATGTGTCAGTCATGCGAGTTAATGCTGCCTCCAGCACTTGAAGCTCACATGTCAATTTGTGCTCCGATGGGTCTAATTTTCGTCTGAGTCTGGCATTAAAAACACATGTTCTCATAACAAGTGAAATATAAGCTCGTTAATATAAAAAAATAGTAAAACAGAGACACTTTTCCTTATCAGTAGCGCCGCTTTCCCCTGAACCAATAAAAAGTCAACTAATCAAGTCTTAAATCCTTGATAGAATTGTAAAACGCGGTTTTAGACTTTCATTCTTTGATGTGTAATTATTTTTGTACTTTTATCTTTTTGACTCTGCACTACAGCTCTTCTGTCCTCGGCTGCAGCGTTCAGTCTGCTACAATCTTATACATTGTTGCAAGGTTTCAAGCATAAATCATTTCAGAGCTCCAATACTTTTTTAGGTATTGGAAATTTCAACTTTTGGGTGGTTTCATAGGCAGGTTTTTGATCCAAAGCTACAAGGGCATTTACAAGATGTGGGATATAGAAATGAAGGACTTCCAGCTCTCCTGCCTGCTGAATCCACTTCTGGCTTTGGCTCAAAAAAAAAACTGCCGCAAAAACCTACACGTGAAACTACCATTAGACCTCATCCAGACGAGTGTGTTTTTTGAGTGCGCATAATGCAAGCTTCTAAAAGAACCAATGGGTTCCTATAGAAGCGTTCATATGCGCAGAATTTAAAGTGCAAATCTTAGGTGCGTGTTTTGACGGAATTTCCATTGACTCCTATGGGAGCAGGAGTTAATAGAAACTCTCTTTATACTCACGGGATGTTCCCTCGTCACTAAAGGCTGTCACAGTGTTCAGTGATGATAGGACTCCCTGCGGGGATGAAAGAATTCCCTGCCACAGCTGTGATAGTTGCTATCCCATTGCTTTCAATGGGGCCAGCGCTGCTACCACTCCATTAAAAGCAATGGGATTAAGGCAACTCCCGCAGTGATGATTTTCGGGGGGAGGGGGTCTTGAAATATAAGCCGTACCCCGAAAATCATCCCTAGCTGTAGAAAAAGAGATCCTAACTCATCTAGAATAAGTCAGAATGAGGCATTAGGGTGGTATTTTCTCTCTTTTTTTTTTTTTATTCACTTCTAGCTTTGGGTCAAAAACTACCTGAAAATAATATATTCCCCTGGATAACCAGATATTATCAACCTGTACAGTTGCATCATGGGTGTTGGGGGTTTGTATGGAGCGGGATCGGGAGCCAATCAGGCTCCAAACAATACAGGTGCTAGCTCTTTCTTATAGCTGACACCACTCGTAGCAGCTGCAATCAGCACAATCGCTGGTTGCGGCTGTTAACCCTTTAAATGCCTCGATTGGAGTTCAATTGAAAGCGTGAAAGTTGAGGCGAATCTACACCAAAATCCATGTTGGAATCCATGTGTTATATGCAGATTTTAATCACCAAATCTGCTGTGTTTCCCTACATGTGAATGTAGCCTAAGGAAGGAAGTAGCAAGCTTCAGTACTTCATAGAAGTCAATATAACTGGCAGCCTGGGACATATTCTGATTGTCAGATTGCAGTTGGGAGGGACTTTCCTTTCCCGTAAAATGAGGAAAATTGGCTTCTACCTCATTGGGGTCTTTGTCTTCCTCTGGATCAACATTGGGGGGTAACAGGCTGAAGTGGATGTCTTTTTTGGCCTTGCATACTGTTACTATGTTAGGACAGAACTGAACAGACCTTATTGGCTATACGTAAGTCTGTTCAGGTGTCCAGAAAGAACCTCCGATGTGACACAACCTGCAGTTGAGTATAAGTTAGAGCCTGGCAAAAGCAAACTTTTTGTGTCAGCACTAAACAACCGTTCTTGTATGTGTGATTCTGACTGTCGATTCGCGTTCCGGCTGCTGAATCCTGGTTTTTGCTGACTAATGTGAGCCCGTTTGTCACGGTTCTCTTTTTTTTTTTTGCCCTCTGAGTCCATCAGTCACTGCAGTAACTCTATGGGATTTGATGTAATAACTTGGGCCCGTCTGCTACATAATCATCTACTATTTACACATCTGGCAGAAGTTACACTTTTTGTCTATATTGATTTTGGCAATCACCGTATTTAACTTTTTTAGAAAACAAGGAGGGAAGAAATCTAATTGCATCTAAGCTTTTATTTAGGGCACCAGAGAAGGACGAAGATGTGGATGTCTCTGCGTGATTCGCCTCCTACCGGCCCCCCGCACAGGACTCTGAAATAAAAGGGGGAAACACTTATATTCATGTTAGTTTTTTGTTGATGTTGCAGCTCAGCCGCAACTAAGGGTCCTTTTGGTCGAGGCGATCAATCGTTTGACCAAGCGAATGACATCAGAGTTTCTACAGGCACAAACATCGTTGGCTCGTTCAAATGAGAAGTCGCTCTGAATCGCTCAGACGTTCACATTTGATGCATAAGTGACTGAGAGCGACTCAACGATCGCTGTTTAACCGAAAGATCAGTGAACAAGCCGGCGGTGATGTTTAGTTCTGCATTAAATGAATGATGAGCAAAAAGTGAACGCTTGATTCTTCATCGTTAGCTGCGTTTTTGGTCATTTGAACAATTTTTTGACTGATGATTAATTGTTCCATGTAAAAGCACCTTCAGGCCACTCTCACACATGTGCTTTTTACCGCAATTATCGGTTTTGAACGCCGTGGTAATAGCGGTATAACGCTCCCATTGATTTCAATGGGGCCTCGCAGACATGCGCTTAAATGTGCCACGATTTTTCGAGCGCTGTTTGCACTAATTTGTCGTTTTTCGTGCTTTTTAATGCAACGCATTACAGCAGATTTATCGTTGGCTCCTTCAAACAAGAAATCATTCAGCCATTCACATTCGCTGCATTTCTGGACACAGGCCATATTTAAGAGCCACATTGTTTCTACAAGAACAGGCAATAACTTTTTCAACTTCAAGGATTTTTTCGGGACTTAACTGTTTAAGACCAATCCTCGGGATGAGTCAGCAATACTAGATCCTCGGAGGTCCACCGCTTGGGATCCGCACCGATCAGCAGATTGCTGGACCTGCTGTCATTGTGGACAGAGCTGGAAGCAGGCGCAGCTCACTTCTCAGGCCGCCTGCACACGGGCGGGTTGGACCCCACATGCAGGATTCCCACAGCGGAGTTCGACCCGGTGCCGGGCCTACGTACCTGACCGGCGTCTTCTCCTATGCTGCCAATGTGCCGGGCGTCACATGCACAGTACTGGGGACATGGTGCTATGGCGATGGTGTGGCCTCCTGTGCTGCGAATGTGTTGGCCGGCGCATGTGCAGTTGAGAGGACGCCACGTCGTCACCATAGCGATTATGCGGCTCCTACGGCCATTCCGCAATGATGATTGCGGAATGGCAGCAGCACCATTGACGCCTTCCATTGACTTTAATGGAAGCCAGATGTGCGTATCCCGCGACAAATCACAGCATGCTGTAATTTCTTTCCCGCTGGCGAAAATCGCAATCGATTTCCACTCGTGGACAGGAAATTGCGTGTTTCCATAGCATGCTATGGGCTGGATTTGCTGCAAAATTCCGGAGGCACAATCCCGCTCCGGATTTCGCAATGCAAATGGTAGGAAGCCTTATTATAAAGGTCGTTGGGACATGAAGGGGTATGTAGGAGAAGAATACCTAAACCTTCATGCAGTGTACATTCACATGCCGTTCCACTATAAAGCTCAGTCGTCTTTGGAGACAGAAACAGATGGATTTACTCATTTTCGGCCATGCCAGCATGTTTCACTTCTATAAACTGTTAGCTGAATGTTCCCCCACGTTCTGTGCATGAGCATTGCCATTAGGAATGTGTAATCGCATCCAAAACCGCAGTGCTGATTGGCCGTTACCCCAGAATAGCTTGTCTTAAAATAGTTTACAGGTACCGTCGGCGTTCCACCTGAATAGCGCCATTGACCCGCGTGTTTTCCTTTACTCTAAAAATAGTCTCCGTCGGTCGCTGGAACATCTGTGTCAGAGGAAGTCAGACACAGTAAGCTTGTTAGTCCGGCTTCAGCGGCGACGTTACAATGATGATCCCCGGCTGCTGCAAGACAAATAAACAAGATGCTGGAGGCGCTCGGCTGTACTCAACACAATCGGAGGGGAGCTACCTGCAGCCGCGCGAACACCGTACCAGAAATGTAGCCTAACCTCGGCATTCATAGGCTGGTCTGCAAGGGAGAAACTCAATATCTCAAGAAATGTATCTACCCCGGACTTTTTAGGCTGGGTTCACACGGGGTGGATTTGCCGCGGAAATTCCGTGCAAAATTTTGCCTTGGCAAATCCGCATGCGGCCGCTAATCCTGCGATTAGCCAGACATGTGGACGAGATTCCTCAGAAATACCGCAGCATGTCTATTTTTTTTTCCCGCTGCAGCCATGCTCTCCTCTATGGGAGCGCCAGCTGCAGTGAAAGAGCGAGCGGCCGGGCCGCTTCAAAGCCGCCGTGGGTTTTGCAGCAGCGGTTCTCCCGGCGGAAATCTCGCGTTTTTTTGCTGCGGCCAAACTGCGAGATTTCCACCGAGAATCCGCCCTGTGAGAACCCAGCCTAAAACTTCACTGTCTAACAGCATTAACCTGCTAAGGACCAAGCACCTTAAATATACGGTACTCGTCCGGGGCTTTAATCCTGACCGATAGTAAATATGCAGCGTGGGTTTAATGCCCCTACTTCTGCAATGTAGCAGGAGCATGTTGGGTTCTCGGTTGTTAGACCCGGCAGAGGACCCGGAGGAGAAGACAGAAGTGTGTTTTTACCGCTTCTGCATACTACTTTACATAGTAACATAGTATGATGGGCTGAGCGGAAACAATATCCATCTCGTTTAGCCTGTTTTCACCCCCGCATGTTGATCCAGAGGAAGGCAAAAAAAACTCCAAATGAGTCAGAAGCCAATTTATCGCATCCTGAGGGAACAAATTCCTTCCCGACTCCTAATGGCAGTCAGAATAATCCCTGGATCAACAGTCTTCAGAAAAGGTTCCTTCCTGACTCCAAGTCCGGCAGATCCCCTTTATTGACAACTCTTCTGGTTATTTAATATCTCTATCCTGTAATATCATAGCGCTCTAGAAAGACATCTAGTCCCTCTTAAACTCCTCTATAGATTTTGCCATCACCACGTCCTCAGGCAGAGAGTTCCACAGTCTCACTGCTCTTACAGTAAAGAACCCCCTTCTGTGTCGGTGAAACCTTCATATGTCGGTACAAGCTACTTAGCTCTCAGTGAACGTTATGTAAAGAATGCCGAAAACGGCATTGCTGTTTCCTGCACAGGACCCAGTGATCACATGATTGCCGGCAACCCCCGGTATGTCAGAGCTGTGGGGCCTTAACAGACCCCGATCAGCTCTGATAGTGACTCCTGTTACACTAGGGGGATGTTTTCCGTGTAACTGGGGCTCCTATGGATGCCCCAGCTACAGTGGAAAAGTGTGAAATTAAAAAATAAAAATATAGTGTAAATGACCCCCAAAGGTCTTATATGACGTTATGGGGACGTAGATAGTTAAAAATAAAAACTTACAAAAATAACAGAAACACTCTGGTCTTTAAGGGGTTAAATGCAACTCAACGATTGACAAAATGAAAATAATGTACATTCCCTGCAGTTGTTAGAACCGTTTCAGGTTTACATGAATCTCCGTAGTGTTGAGTTACTTTGTAAATACATTACAGAACTGATCTTCGACGATAAAGAACATCATTCACAGGCTTCAGAGCTGAAACCCCCCAGGAGCCCCTGCTTCCCCGGTGTTTGCTCTGCTAATTCATTGGACTATAAGTGACATTACTTTCTAGTAACTGAAGCAGAAGAGGAAATCCTCCAGAATGTCACATCGAATTAGTTACTTCTTCCAGTATTAGTCTTGCTAGAGGTATAAGGCCGCCTTCACACGGGCCACAAATGCTGTGGAATCTCCACTAACGGAATCGCGGCAGTAATTCTGCAGCCTTTACAGTTCATGCGCTGCGGAAATCCTCAGCAACAAATCAGCAGCATGTTTTATTCCAGATTTCCAACATCTCTATTTATGCTGCGGAAATAAACCTTTGAAAAACAAGGGGTAAATTCCGCAACCGATCTTCAATTTAAAACGCGGCAAAATCCGTACGATTTAGGTGCAGATTTGGCCACCGCAGATCTCCAGCGGGATGCCCGCAGCGATTCGCCACGTGTGCAGCTACCCTTATGTGGAGGAGTTTCCCCATTTCCATGAACTACCTAAAGTTGTTGGAGGAAGTCGTGAATATTGTGACTGCAACAACTGCAGGTCCTTCCAGTGGGGAGTAAAAGACCGCAGGAGATCGTACTCTGCAGGGAAGGCTATACAGGGCTGGAAGGATCCTACTTACTGTATATATATATATATATATATATATATATATATATAAGAGTAAGACCGCAGGATATCGTACTCTGCAGGGAAGACTATACAGAGCTGGAGGGATCCTACATACTGTATATATATATACTAGCTGTTATACCCGGCTTCGCCCGAGTTAATTTGGTACTGGTGTTTATCTGGTGTTCACACGGAAAAGCTTATGAAGTCGTGGTTACTTTAGAGATACTGAGGAAAAAAAATATGTTCACCATTTTGCATAGTTCTCTGCGTTACCCAGGAAATACCACAGGGAGGTAACCATGCGACGTTTCCTTTATATAAAATGACATCAGGAAGTGAGAGAATTAGATTACATACGTAAAATTTGGACGCTAATTCTTTTGCGCTTAGAATTGAATAATGGAGTTGGGACCCATTATCTTTTCCTATTTATGACATAATCAATGCTCGTGCCAAATTTCACGTTTCTATGACACCGGAAAGTGAAAAAATTACATTCCGTATGTAAAATTTCGACGCCAATTCTTTTGCGCTAGAATTGAATAATCGAGTTAGGACCCATTAGCTTTTCCTATATATGACATAATCAATGCTCGTGCCAAATTTCACGTTTCTATGACACCGGAAAGTGAAAAAATTACATTCCGTACGTAAAATTTGGACGCTAATTCTTTTGCGCATAAAATTGAATAATCTAGTTGGGACCCATTAGCTTTTCCTATTTATGACATAATCAATGCTCGTGACAAATTTCCCGTTTCTATGACACCGGAAAGTGAAAAAATTACATTCCGTACGTAAAATTTCGATGCCAATTCTTTTGCGCTAGAATTGAATAATGGAGTTGGGACCCATTAGCTTTTCCTATTTATGACATAATCAATGCTCGCGCCAAATTTCACGTTTCTATGACACCGGAAAGGGAAGAAATTACATTCCGTACGTAAAATTTGGACGCTAATTCTTTTGCGCATAGAATTTAATAATCGAGTTGGGACCTATGAACTTTTTCTATTTATGACGTAATCAATGCTCGTGCCAAATTTCCTGTTTCTATGACACCGGAAAGTGAGAAAATTAGATTCCGTACGTAAAATTTGGACGCTAATTCTTTTGTGCATAGAATTGAATAATGGAGTTGGGACCCATTAGCTTTTCCTATTTATTACATAATCAATGCTCGTGCCAAGTTTTAAGTTTCTATGACATTGGGAAGTGACAGATTTAGATTATGTACGTAAAATTTCGACGCCAATTCTTTTGCGCTAGAATTGAATAATCGAGTTGGGACCCAATTACTTTTCCTATTTTGGAGATAATCTATGCTTGTGCCAAATTTCATGTTTCTACGACATCGGGAAGTGGAGAACTTTTGGCGAGTCAGTCAGTGAGTCAGTGAGGGCTTTCAGCTTTATATATATAGATATATATATATGTATGTATATATAGTGGAGAGTAGGACTGCAGGATGTCGTATTCTGCAGGGAAGGCTCTACAGAGCTAGAAGGATCCTACATAGTATATATATATATATATATATATATATATATATATATATATATATATATATATATATATATACACACATATATAGTGGAGAGTAAGACCGCGTGGGTGTCGTATTCTGCAGGGACGGCTCTGCAGACCTGGAAGGATCCTACACACTGTAGGTGGATGTGAATGGGATTCCAATGGTCTCCTAGTAGCAGCCTAAGAGCTAAAGGTCTATGGGGGTATTTTTAGGTTTGTTTTTCTAGTTTTGGCCGAGATGTTAGCAGAGACACTGCAGCTTGTGCACTTCAGCAGATTGTCAGGAAACGATGCAGAAATGTTTTATGTGTCGTAAAGTCTACTTGCTCTTTGCTGTGTGAGGTGAAAGTGCAGAATGCAATGTTCTGGCGGATACATCAGTGTACTTGACTCGCCTTCCCAGGGTTCATCCCACTTCCCTTTGTTCTGCGAGACGCTGGAAGTTTAGTAACCTGATGGAGAAAGGAAGCAGAACCCCCAACTAATCAGAATGATGCAGTCACCAATGTGGCAATGTGTCCGGATAGACAGCTGGAAAGACCCCATGAAGTTTGTGCATGGGGGGATAGGGCTTCCATCTCTCCTTCACTTTATCCTATTGGAGTGCTGCTGATTTTTCCTTCTAGCTGGAGTCACATACACAGTGGTGGACAAAAATATGGAAACACCGTACGATGTGCATGGAATTTTAATCATTAGCACTGAGCTGCCTTTTGAGCCCTGCTTGGCTGACAGCTTTCCCACAAAATTTGTGTTTTCTTCACCTCTTGCCCTGCTCTGGGTGGCTTTTGAAGCCAGCTGGTAACAGCAGCTGAGTGGCTCAAACTCGCGGCCAATGGAACTTTGTTGTTTGGTTAGATGTTCTCTTCTGCCCGGCAGCATCTGTGTCATATTACCTCCACTTAAAATCAGTCTCTACGTGTCTTATTGAAATATGATATATAATCTATGTAACTGAAGGTATGCATTTCGTACGGTATTTCCATATTTTTGTCCACCCCCCTGCAAAATTGTAATACAAATGCAATGACGGGCTTGGGTCTGCTGAGAGATTTTGGCAGCTCAGGCATCAGCCATGCGCTTTGCTGTAGGAAGCTTTCACCCAAGTGCAGGATTCCTTTTTGGAGTCATGATTGGTCTGAAAGGGATTCAATGTATGAGAATGGTCTAATGTAGTCTAAGTACATTCTGTTCATGGCAAGAGAACGAGTTGGGTTGTTAGAACAATAAACCTGACATCTAATCAGTGGTGTCCCAAAAGAGTGTAGTCAATATCTGCTTTGGTATTCTGACTTTTTGTAACTCTGTTGATAGGGGCTGGGTCTATAGAGTCTACGGCCTGATGCACACGGCCGTATTAACACTGTGGGATCCGGAGCTCTGGATCCCGCAGAAAATACGGCCCATAGGACATGCATTGAAAAAGGCATTTCAATACCCACGAGCAAAAATCAACTGTGATATTCCGCTCACGGGGTGGAAAGGGCAGCATGTCCTATTCTAGTGTGAGCCTTGCGATCGCCGGCCCAACGGCTCTGCACTGCGCATGCGCGGCTGTGCACCAGCTGGCGCATCCACAGCGCAGAGTAAAGACGCCGGACAGGTAAGCCACAGGTCACTGCAGGGGCACAGGGTCACTTTCCTCTGCGGGAATCTCGCCGTCGGAATCCGACCCAGCCGCCTGCATTCGGTCTAAAACCTTGCTGAATGCCTGCTTTACCTCTGTGGCAAATATATTTAGATGTGATGGTTTACTGCAGTACACAGCGCCCCTGTGCCTGTCATGGTTAGGAGGAGGACAGCAGGGTCTGAGCAGTTACTGAGGAGCCAGTAGCTGACACTGCTGGGGAGTTACAGCATCTGATTTTTTATGAATTTGTCGAGAATAGCAGGTCCTAGAGAGCTCAAACCGGGTCTAAAACCTTGTAGATGCTGCATACAGAGGCTCTGTCTAAGGACGGCTGCACATAGCCGGATGTGGGTTGCAGAATCCGCTATCGTCACCTGCGTGGACAATACGTGGCATTCCGCATCCATTTAGCAAAAATAGAACATTCACTTGTTTCACAATTGTGATTTTCGCTCGTGGAAAAAAAACCATAGCATTTTCTATTTTTTGTGCGGATGGCTTCCATTGCAGTTAATGGAAGCCATCCGTCCCGCAGCCCTTCCGAAATTGACATTGCGGAAAGGTGGGGTGAGAAAAGCATGGATTGGGTTCTGCTGCAGGCTCCCGCATATAGAATCCGACCCGTTCATGTGTAGCCGGCCTAAGGTACACTCTTTAAAGTGGTTACATGGTTTGATGCAGAGCAGTATGTTACTATTCCGTGTCCAAGTTCTATATTCAAGTCCTTCCCTGTATGGGTGCAGCATGTGTAGGGGTCCATCCACATCACATACAGGACTGTTTATAAGATGTAGCATTCCATGTAAATCCAAGAGGATCAGCATGGACCTTACGGCCATGGAAGATATAAGGGAAGAGATGATATCGGTGAGAAACGTCGGCTACGGTAGACGCCACTGAAGTCTCTTGGTGAGGAAGTGGTGAAGTTTGGGAGTTCTCAGCATTTATTTGCCTCTTTTTATATACACGATCATTTGCTGAAAGAAGCAGAAGGTAGGAGTCATCCGTCAGGGTCACGCGTCGCCCCATTTGTTACCCTCTGGATGATTTTGTAGACCTTTTTGTTTTTCACCTCATATTTCAGTCACATTCTTCCACTTCTGTCTTGGATTAGCTGAGCACCAACAATGGCGCAGGGAATGTGACCTTAGATCTACAGTTTATAATTTAGGGAGAAAGTTGGATGAAGCCCAGTGCAAATTAGTAGGGGACGGGGAAAATCACTTCACTCGTTACATTACCACAGGCTTAAACTGAGTGGAAGAGCTAAAAGAAGACCATGAATTATCTTGTCTGTGTTTATGATGGATCAGCAGCTACGTCCTCGGAGTAATGTTCTCTCTCGCCTGCTCCTTCTCCAAGACATATGTTGTGACAGTATCCAGCTGTTGTATCCAGCTGCCCGGCATGTGGCTTGTACATGATAGCTATACATTCTACTGCAGTCTTGGGAAACGATAATAACTGGTTAATGAGACAATAGAAATTCATTACAATTGGTTATGTTGGGGCTCGTTCACATCAGTGTCGGAGGTTGTGCTATTTCGCCCTGTAGATTCCGGCAAAATGCCGTACGTTCCATCGTAAGACGGAACTGTTTGGTCCAGGGGTGTCGTTTCCTGCTCCCCGAACAGAGCAGGAAAATGGAGCTCCCAAATTCTGTTGCAAACAAGCCCTAAATCCAACTATATCATAAGTTTAGTCCAAGCATGTTCCTCATTCATTGACATCATACCAGTGTCAAGAATGGGTGCCCAGTGCCCACCAGTGAAACTGATTCTGGGGGCCCACCCTACAGCCACATGGAGATATTACCTGAACACTTTCACACCAAACATTTTATTCCCGAGATATACAAACTCAATGGAGGCTAAGTGATCCCTTGTGTGGCCTCCGTTGCAGTCCTATAGATATGCTTGTTGTATATGCCAACTAAGAGTAGGGCCATGAACAGATCATTACTTGTACAAGCTATTATGATTATGGCAAAACCCAGTATATGTATATTTTTAATGGGTTTTCTGGGAGTAAAGTATTGACCTATCTTCAGGCAATCGGTCATTCAGGATACCTACTGATCAGCTGACTGAAGAGGCCTAGTGTTTCTGTGACTGACGTCATTTGTCACGTGACTTGAGAACAGCTCAGTCCCATTCAAGTGAAGAGGACTGAGCTGTAATATTACGCACAGGCACCATACAAAGTACGGCGCTGTGCCTGGTATGGACTGAAGTGACAAGTGCTGCTGTTACATCAATTAACTTGTCAGCTGGTATGCCAAGTGGCGGACCCCTGCCAATAAATATTGATTTATTCTGCGGACAGGTCATCCATAGTTTACTACCGGACGACCCTTTTAATGTGTTGTTACTTTTAATAACTTTTTTTTATCATTAAAGGTCATGGTTTATTTAGGTGATTTTTTTTCTGTGATCTTTATTGGACTTAATTTAGCTTTTTGGATACTTTTATTTCCACCCTGAGGCCTGGCTCACACAAGCGTATCATTACCGCATACTATGCAAGTGTAATACGCAGTAATTCGGAGGCAATCAAATAGATTACCATATGCAGTTCTGCTCACATTTGCATGTAGAAATTGCGTAAAATACACGAGCGCATAAGAGAATGCAGCATGTTCTATTTTGTGGCGTATTACGCACGAGAGAGACCATTGTTCTCTATAGGCATGCAATCAACACCACCCAAGAGGCCAACAGCAACATTACTCCCTTCCCACTATAGGACGTACAGTTACGTCCTGCGGGATCGGGGTATGTATGAAGGGAGATCATGGAGCGACCTCTCTTCATGCAGTGCGAGCGCTGGCTGTTTGTTACAGCCGACACCTGGAGGCAACAGCTCCGCTCAGCCGCGCGGCTGGTCGGAGCTATTAACCATTAAAATGCCGATGTCAATTCTGTCTTGATAGATTGCCCGAACACAATATGATATGCTTTGGCATTACATCTTACCGCAGGATTGATCAAAGCATCACTAGTTGTTGTCTCCTCTGGGGAATTAAAAAAAAAAAGTAAAAATGAGAACAATAAACTTTTACTAATTGAAAAAAAAATAATTAAAGTTAAAAACAAAAAATCCTTTTGCCATATTTACAATAAAAGTATCTAAATTCTAAAACAAAAAAATACATATTTGGTATCGCTGCGTCCGTAAAATTCCGATCCATCAAAGTAACATTATTTACTCCACACAATTAACGTAGTCAGAAGAAGAAGAAAAAAGAACGCCAGAAATGCACTATTTTTGGTTACCCTGTCTCCAAGAAAATGCAATAAAAAAAGCAATCAAAAAGTTGCATGTATTCCAAAACTATACCAACGCAAACTACAGGACGTTCGGCAAAAACAAGCCTCATACAGCTAGGTTGATGGATAAATAAAGGAGTTATGATTTTTTAAAGGGGGGGAAGGAAAAAATGGGAAAAAAAGGGCCATGTCATTAAGGGGTTAAAGGAGCTGCAGGGGTTTCTAGCAAGTACGGGTTGTGTGGTGCGTGTGACAACCATCCCTCATATTCTTTATATGTCTGGGCTGTGGGGGGAGTGGTTGGGGTTGGGGGGGGGGGGCAAAAGCCTTCTCTAACATAGAAAAACATCCAAACCCAACTATGTTTTGCTGAGACCTACATCAGGTCTGCCAGAGGTCTGTGGAGAACGTGTCATGGCCTGATCAGAACAAGGGGGGACTTTTTGGCCGTAATTCCAAAAGGTAGGTTTGGTACAAAGCCAACACTGCCATCACAGTATTATGTGGTGGGCTGTTTTTCTGCTGCTGGAACCTGGGTTTTAGTCAAGGTGGAGGGAATTATGGACAGTCCCAAATATCAGCCCATTTTGGCACAAAACCTTCAGGCCTCGGCTAGAAGAGGAATTTTACCTTTCAACACAAACCATACCAACAAATCACCAAGAGAATGGCTTCACCAGAAGATCAGAATTTTGGAATGGCCCAGCCAGACCTGAATCCCATTGAAGATCTGTGGGTTGACCTAAAGAGGGCGCATCTGATAGATTTGGAGCACTCTTGCATGGAAGAGAGGCCAAAGATTTGCCAAGACAAGATGTGCCATGCTGATAGGTAAAGTTCTCTGGTGCAAGCACCGAGTCATGACTGACTACTAGGGCGATGTCGCATTGTGACATTTTCTTGTTAGACTGTTTCTGCTGTATGGTTTGCCATTGCCTTCCCCAGTCATCTCGAAAGGAGAGGAGGCTGAGTATACCTTGAGCCGGCTACCTCCACCACCGGGGATTGAACTATCAACCTTCAAGTCATGAGCGAGAGCTTAGGACTGCATTTCTGCTTCCTTAACACCCTGTGCCACATGGGGCTTGACACCTACCCAAAAAGACTGAATGCTGTCATAAAGATATAGGGTTCATCAACACAGTATTAGTTTTAGGCCTCATGTCCACGGGAAAAATTAATTCTAAAATATCCACACGGGTCTCTGCGCCCGTAGGGAATCATTGGGAAGCCGCAGGTAATTAAATACCTGCGGATGTCATTTTTCCTTGGCATGCAGGTGGCACACGTGGGAAAACACCCGCAGCATTCTCCATTTTTTGTGGTTTTCCTACACGGACGGCTTCCATTGAAGACGTAGGCATCTCTGGGTCCTTATATATTTGGACAACTACTAAGGGTGCTCTGTGTAGCCATGCTTGAGTCCCTATATATGTGGAGAATAAAGTCTCTTGACCCGTTTGGCACTCCAGAAATGAGCTTATGAGTTAGAGGCATCGTACGTGCATGCAACTCTCTCCACTGTAGTCTATTTGGTTTATGAATTGCCAGGCTATTATCTCAACATCCATCATCTACAATGGAGAGAGCCACATGTATTGTCACCTCCCCTCTGGAGTGCTGATTGAGGTGAAGGTGACCCCCATTCTTCCAATAGGTTGGAGTCTTAGAAGTTGGACTTACTTTGATTTCTTGCAGCATATACTTAGGATGTACCATAAATGTCTCAGATGGGAATACCCTTGTGGCCCTTGGAAGTGGGTCAATAGGACAATTTGGCTCTCAGACCAGAAAAGGTTGTGCACCCCTGATCTAAATGAAGAAGCAGTATGTCTTTGGTAGGATGACAAGATCTTGGATCCGCCACTGTCTCACTTGGTTGGCTGATGTCATACAGGTTGACTAACCTCTTCGTTCCCTGCAAATCTTCTTCCTTCTGTCTTTTCCTTATGACAAGTGTTGCTAAACTCGAAACCACAAATCGTCTTCTAGTGATGCCAGATTTGTTGGTTGAAACTTGGATGGGAGCTGCTTCTAATGTTTCCACAGCATTGTGTTCTGATGATGTCATCCTATAATCAGATTGTCACACTGTCGCTACAAGCTGAAACTCAATAAAATTAATGAAATAAAACAAAACTCAGCATGTTGGAAAGTTTCATGCATACAAGTGCCTGAGGGGTTCTACAGTAACAGGACCGGTATTTGGTTCACATATAAAATAGCCACCAGGGAAGGCAGAGGCGTCTAGACAAAGCAAGGAGTTACTCCTTCCAGTTTTATAGGGTAATCTATAGAGAACCATGAAATACCTTATGTCAGATTGCCAACTGATGCTTGCAGTAGTCCCAGCCAGACTCTATTCTTTTGGTGCGCTGCTACTTTGCCAATCCTACGAGGAACGAGCTTCCAAACTAATCATGTGAGTGGGCTCCTCACAGCCCGGGACATTGGCAAGTACAATTTAGATTGACATTTAGATAGATTTCATAGTTCTGTTCACTCTTTTAGAGCAAACATGCCTACTTTTAAGAATATGCAAATAAAGTAGATGGAACAATACCTCTGCAGCGCCACCTATTGGATGGCAGCATTCCTGCAAATCAATGTCCAACCTTTTATACAGGTCTTTAGAACAATGATTGGGAATTGATATGCAGGAATGCTGTCTTCCAATAGGTGTCGCTGCAGAGGTATTGTTCCATATTCCTTATTTTCATATATTTCCCATAGGAGCTTGCATGGCCTTATAAGTTTCTTCACTCACCTCGTAGGTGTCTCCTCACACCTTCTAGGTGTTCTCCTTAAGGAGTGATGATTCTCCTCCCAACCCACATTATAGGCCTCTCACTAGCCAAGGAATGCTGCCATCCAATAGGTGGCGCTGCAGAGGTATTGTTCCATCTACCTTATTTGCATATTCCCTAGAGGATGATGCATGGCCTTATAAGCCTCCTCACTCACCTTCTACGGGCTCTTCTTAAGGAAAGATGGTACCCTTCCCGACCTACTTTTAAGAAATGACTTCAAGGTTAAAGTATCAACATAAAGACAGACGATTACAGTTATGTAATGAAAAATATGGTGTCCCCATAAGAACAGCCTTTATATACAGTATATATCAACCTAACCTTCCTTCCGCCTGTGATACCACTTCCCCTTTACACTTATATATGCTTTGTATTACCTTCATTTTAATACATTACAATTTTAGTGTTGTAATCCAGCTGTGTGATGAAGAGGTTCATGTACCTCGAAACACGTGATTGGTTGCTGCGGGCAACTAAGTTTTTCTTTTAGACAGTTTCTATACCGTTGACTTCACTCTTTTTCAAGCAACCACCTGGCAACAGGTGGCGCCAGAGCCTATGTTCTTCTTTACCACCCTTCACAAAGAATGATAGAATGGTAGAGTTGGAAGGGACCTCCAGGGTCATCGGTTCCAACCCCCTGTTCAGTGCAGATAACTAAATCATCCCAGACAGATATTTGTCCAGCCTGTGAAGACTTCCATTGAAGGAGAACTCACCACCTCCCGTGGCAACATGTTCCACTCATTGATCCCCTCACTGTCTAATCTGTGTCACCTCCCTTTCAGTTTCATCCCATTGCTTCTAGTCTTTCCTTGTGCAGATGAGAATAGGGCTGATCCCTCTGCACTGTGACAGCCCTTCAGATATTTGTAGACAGCTATTAAGTCTCCTCTCAGCATTCTCTTCTGCAAGCTAAACATTTCCAGATCCTTTCTTTAACCATTCTTCATAGGACATGATTTGCAGACCACTCACCATCTTGGTAACTCTTCTCTGAACTTGCTCCAGTTTGTCTATGTCTTTTTTAAAGTGGGGTGCCTAGAATTGGACCCAGTATTCCAGATGAGGTCTGACTAAGGAAGAGTAGAGGGGGATAATGACCTCAGGTGATCTAGACTCTATGCTTCTCTTAATACATCCCAGAATTGTGTTTGCCTTTTTTGGCTGCTGCATCACATTGTT
This sequence comes from Eleutherodactylus coqui, assembly GCF_035609145.1. Lineage (NCBI taxonomy): Eukaryota > Metazoa > Chordata > Amphibia > Anura > Eleutherodactylidae > Eleutherodactylus > Eleutherodactylus coqui. The sequence goes on along the minus strand of NC_089845.1, from coordinate 30,795,519 downwards.
GACTCATGTTCAGTCTATGATCTATCAACATCATACCGCTTCTGGCTGACCAGAGGCAAGGCCGGCATCACCTACGTTGCATTGTCTCTATAGTGGCTCTTAAAACACTGCAAATCTGTGCTTTACTCCTGGGTCACACCTATTCCTTAGCAGTGATCTGCCCAGTGCTCCCTTTTTTCACTACATTCATATAATGGAAGATTAGACAAGTATGCTGTGGATTCATGTAGAGATAACCCTCTACTATTTTCTTTCCTAATCTCCAGTCCTCAAGAACCCTATAAATAATAGGTGGTGAGAGGAGAACAGACAGACCAGAGGAAGGTTCCAGTCCCAAAAAAATTAGGGCACAAGTTCCCCAACACAGATATTTGACTCGAAACTACCAGGTAGTCAGAGAAAAGGAAAAGTTATAGTTATGGGCTGAACGTGGTGAAAGGTTATCAAAATATTCCTTAGAGCAGATTTGTTACTCACTGGGTTAGACAGCAGTATAACACAACGTCCCCTCTGATCTGTACAGCGGGCTCGCATGACATCAACAGGCAGGCTGCAACAGACTGTCCTCTGCAGGATGGTAGTGAGGACCAGCCGGGATGTACAAGCAACCGCATCGTCTGAGCACCGGCAAGCAGCGCTCTACTGCAGGATAGGCTCAGCGGGAGGAGCAGACAGGGAAGTGCACATAAAAAGGCTCTGGGGGCGGCAGTAACAGCCACAGCACTCAGTCCACATGCACCCGACGTCGTACTGTAAAACCAAGATAGCAGCTGGGATGTCGGTACCCAGCGGCAGGCCACAAATGAGTCCACAGTGCATCGGAGGGTCTTCTTGGCACAGCTCAGGACCCGCAGATCTAGAAGAGACTCTTCTGTTCGAACGTTGTGGGCCAGATAAAATGACGTGGTGGACAGATTCAGCCCGCTGGCACATGTGCTATAGCGAGAACGCCTGTGGAGAAGTCTGGGGCACGGACAATGATTACATTATTTGTACAACACTATGGGAATCCTGAAAACATGACCTGTTGGGGGTCCTGAGGACTGGAGTTGGAAACACTGGACTACTGCATCTGTAACCCCCCTGCATTTATTTCTTGGGGGGATAGTAGTAGCAGGTCTTCTTGAAGTCCTCATTTTGCCGTGCAGACATGGAAAGTGTAGAAGAAATGTGATGTCTGTCTGTAAAATATCAGAATGAGTTGAAAGGCAATGAGTGGGACGTGTCTACTGATGTGAGGCGATGGGGTAGACTATGTGCTCTGTCATCACATCGGATGAAGTATCTCTCTGCTATATAGAAACTGAGGAGAGTGCAGACAAGTGCTGGAATGTACAGTAAGCCAAGGGTTTCGTCACCCGTAGACACTCACGCTCACTATTATTTGGGGCACTTTCACTATGTAAATAGAAACTGACTCTCAGTGAAACTCTTTGTTACATTCCCAAAGTAGGTGGACCATCTGTAGGTAGAGCAGGCCTGAAGGAACAAGTACGCTAATCTCCATAAGTGGGGAAGATTGGCTTCTACCTCATTGTTTTGTTTTTCCTTCCTCTGGATCAACATTGGGAGGTAATAGGCCAAACTGGATGGATGTGTCTTGTTTTGGCCTTATATACTATGTTATAGCAGATTCCATGTAGTATCAATATACAATATACAGTAGCATTTGCCACAGCTTTGTTTGGGTCAAACAATCAAGGGAGACTTGATAGGGCCTTAAGCAACAATTTCCGAATGTACCCCCATCCTTAGTGCCTATACTACTACCTGGCTCTGCATACTTGCGGCAATTCTCCGTTACGTTTACTGACTTTGGAAAGACCGGACACTACTTCATATTATTAGCTGCACCCGAGTGTTTAGGATGGACTGCTGGCTCTTTAAACAGTCATATAAAAGTACTTGTTGGGAAGTTGCAAACTTTTAAAATGACAGCTCAAAATAAATGTTAGCCTCTTTACTTGCAAGCCTATGTCTATAGAGAGTGGGCACAAGGCAGACTCACACCAATGACTACTTTATACAGGGGGTGGACAAAAATATGGAAACACCATACGAAATGCACCGGATTTTAACCATTAGCATTGAGCTGCCCTTTTGACCTCTGCTTGGCTGAAAGCTTTCCTGACAAATTTGTATTTACTTCACCTCTTGCCCTGCTCTGGGTGGTTTTGGGAGCAGCTGAGTGGCTCAAACCTCTGACCAATGGAACCTTGCTGCTTGGACAGATGTTCTCTTCTGCCCGGCAGCATCTGTGTGATATTACCTCCACTTAAAATCAGTCTCTACATGTCTTATTGAAATATGATTTATAATCCCATGTAAGGCATGCATTTCGTACGGTGTTTCCATATTTTTGTCCACCCCTCTATATGGTTGGCATCTTATTGTTTTACTCTACTATATGGTTCTAAATCAAATCTCACGCCCTTTCCTCTACATGTCTTGTAACAGGCGAAAGTTGTTTTCAAAAAAGTGTTCTTTCTTAGCATCTGCAGCCTTTTACTGGCCGGCCGGCTGAGCTGCAGCTACACTTAAGTATAGTGGCAGCTCTGGGCATCCAGTTTGAAATGTGAAACTCTGGAAAATTCAGTGTGTGGTTTGGACTGGGCAGAAGCTATTTCAAAAATAGCAAGACATATTTGTTGTTGCTCACTAGTTTGCACATCAAAGGGCTTCGCGTCTAACGGACTGACGGTGGAATTAGGAGAAACCCAAGTTAAGTGGAAAAGAGTCTTCGCTCAGCAGAAAACTATAGAAACGGGAGAAATAACAATCTCGTTGCAAATGTCAATCTCATTTCTGATGCGGAAATTGTTTGCCGTACGTCCTTGTGTTTATGTGAAGTTGCCGGTCTACCATGAACTCCAGTCTGTGGGCAGGAAATGCCATTGATATGATTTGAGTCGGTAGATATTACTGGACTACTGGTTGAGTTCTCAGTCGGAGGAAATTATTTTTTGATCGCTGCCTAATCTAAACTGAACTTTGAAAAGTATACTTTCTGGAAACTAAAAACTTTTTGTATAACTCTCTTCAAATACATACGGTATATGGAGTGCGGTGGAACCTAGAAGCTGGTAGCCATGCAACATTTTTGAAGGCCACACAGGAACTAAGTGCTTCAGTCATCAGTTAGGTTTCTACCAAAGACCTCTGAATTATGTCTTTAGACACTTAAAGGGGTTCTATAGGATTAGACCACAGCTGCTTGAAGTTTGCTGACGGTATTGCTGTTCAGCCCCAATCACTCCAGCGGAGTTGAGCTGCAGTGGAAGACACTCATGGAAAAAACAGCTGTGGTTTCCATCCCCGTACAACGGGGTGAAGACTCTTTTCCACTTAATTTGTGTATCTCTTAATCCTTTTAAAGCTGTAGGAACTAAATGCATCCAACTACCAGAACCTCCAACCTACTTGCTAAAGTGATGTGCATAGTGGCTCCGTGGTTATCACTGGTACCTCACGGCATTGGGGTCCTGGATTCAAATCTGACCATGGCAACATCTTTAAGGAGTTTGTAGAGATTGTCCACCCTTGTCTTCCCATTAGTTTCATAAAAGACTCCAAATTTCTCACATGTGGCCTGTGGGGTCTATCAGTGCTCGAAACTTTGGGCTGAGAATCGGCTTGTGTAAGGGCTCGTTCACATTGGTGTTGGGGGTTCTGGTTTCTTGTTCTGTTCGGGGAGCAGGAAAGGGGAATCCTGTGGCCAAACGGATCTGTATTATGGCAGAACCAGACATCACCAAATGGACTCCATTAACTATAGTTTGGTCCATTTGGTTTCCGCTCAGCTTTTTCTTCCAGTATTTTGTCCCGGATCTGCGATGGATCTGGTTCCAGCGCAGATGTAAAACCAACCAAAAAGGACCCTCGGCGATGACTAGGACAGATACAAGTGATTGCAGTCAGTGGACAACACTGCAGAATATATTTGTACATTTGTTGGAGCCTCACTGCTCACCTTTTATGCTATATTCATACTTGATGGTATTGGGGCTGGACACCTTGAAGGCGCCTCAGCATACGTAACCTTGAAAGCAGAACCCTCTTAGGGTAGGCCTACAAGATGTATTATTATTAAAAGTCATTGAACTCTTAAGATGAAAGTCCTAAGGGTTGAGATGCAGAAATCATACAGAAATGGATATTTATTCTTCATCCGTGTACAAGTAATGTGTCACTTTATGCTTTATTTCAGACCTACATTGGCTCCATCCTTGCATCTGTCAACCCTTACAAGCTGATTCCTGGTTTATATGATCGCAACGCAGTGGAGCTCTACAGCCGGCACCACATGGGAGAGATTCCTCCTCACATCTTTGCCGTGGCCAATGAATGTTACCGCTGTCTATGGAAGCGCCATGACAATCAGTGTGTTCTCATCAGGTGCGTAGCGGCCATGTTTTATACATTGGGTACGTCCAGCGGATATTTCAAGAATGACAGATGAATGAGATTTATAGAAACGACCTACAATGGAATATTTCGAAGCTCCAAGTAGCCCCTGTTACATTAATAGTCTTCTTGTCTGCCCCAATCAGAAGGTAGAATGTGCTAGTAAGATTTACTGATCTGAAATATTTTCATTTAAAGGGGTTGTCCCACTAAAATATTGTGTCTAGTTAAATCAGCCCATAAATCTAATCATTTCTTGGATTTACACGTAAAAAGCTTTTATTCCCAGATATTCCAGGACTAATGTTAGAATAGCGCCATTGACTTTCATTGTCTCTATTCACTGTGTACAGGATGTACGTGTACAAAATATGTGGTGACGATGTATAAACCATCGGTGGATGTATAAACCACTGGATGTGAAACTCCTGGATGCTGTCACATCCAGCAGTTTCACCTTTGGTCAGTGGGGCCAGCAGCAGCAGCGGCCCCATTGACATACAGAGAAGATCGCGATCCTCTGCTACAGCTGTGGCAGAGGATTTCTTCATCTCCGCGGGGAGTCCCCTTTTCACTGAACACTGTGACAGCATTGTCATTCAATAACTGAGTGCTGACTCTGATTGGTCACAGTGCTCAGCCAATCAGAGGCAGTCTTTTCAGCAGGTGGGGATTTTAGATCCCCGCCTGCTGAAATCACTTCATAGCAGTGCAGGAGATGACCCGGCTAGACGCACGTGAGCCCCGGCAGCGGTGGAGACGTCAGTAAATGTATTTTTTTTATTTTCTACACATTTTAGGGACGATTTTCAGGGAAGGTTTTTATATTTAAAGCCCTTCCCGGAAAATCACTGCAGGGCTTGCCGTGAGCCCATTGCTTTTAATGGAGCTGGCTGTAGCGCCGCCTCCATTGAATTCAATGGGAGAACATTGGGCTCCTGTGCCAGAGGTTTGTGATCTTTACTGTATGTTCTCGGTTGGGTCAGCGCTGCTGACGACGGTCCCACTCAGCACAAGGTGAAACCCCTGCATGTGACAGCATCCAGGGGTTTCACATCCAAAAAAGACGGATGCCGCAGTTACTTGCGTTCTAAAATATGCTGCCCTATATTTACCGCTGCACATTTTTGTGCGCAGGCAAATATCGGGCATATGACCGCTGCCATTGAAAAGCATTGGTTCTAATAGATGTGGATCACAAATGCAAGTAACATACGCACATGTTGGAAAAAAATACCACCATCTTCTGACCGCCATGACTTTATTATTTTTCCATCGACATAGCTGCTCGGGGGCTTGTTTTTTTTGCAGAACGCCCTGTAGTTTCGATTGGCACCGTTTTGGAGTGCTTAAAGGGGTTGTCCCGCGAAACAAAGTTGGGGTATACACTTCTGTATGGCCATATTAATGCACTTTGTAATGTACATTGTGCACTAAATATGAGCCATACAGAAGTTATTCACTTACCTGCTCCGTTGCTGGCGTCCCCGTCTCCATGGTGCCGTCTAATTTTCAGTGTCTAATCGCCCGATTAGACGCGCTTGCGCAGTCCGGTCTTCTCCCTTCTGAATGGGGCCGCTCGTGCTGGAGAGCTGCTCCTCGTAGCTCCGCCCCGTCACGTGTGCCGATTCCAGCCAATCAGGAGGCTGGAATCGGCAATGGACCGCACAGAAGACCTGCGGTCCACCGAGGGTGAAGATCCCGGCGGCCATCTTCGCAAGGTAAGTAAGAAGTCACCGGAGCGCGGGGATTCGGGTAAGTACTATCTGTTTTGTTTTTTTTTTAAACCCCTGCATCGGGTTTGTCTCGCACCGAACGGGGGGGCTATTGAAAAAAAAAAAACCCGTTTCGGCGCGGGACAACCCCTTTAAGACTTTTCGATCGCTTTTTATTACATTTTTCTTACGACGTTCAGGATAAATCATGCATTAGTTTGATAGATGAAACTTTTATGGATGCGGTAATACCAAATATCCTTTTATTAGTATTGTTTAAACTTTCTTCTTTTCCAATAATTAAAGAAACTTTTAGTACTTAGTTTTCATTTTTTTTAACTTGAAAAAAGACTTTATTTTGATCACTTATACAATGATTTGATCGCTCATGCAGTATAATGTAATACCACAAGGGTTTCTAGGTATTAGAAATTGATAAGGTATTGACAGGATAGATCATCAATAGCTGATTGACTGGGCACCTGGGGGGCGGACCCTGCTGATCAGCTATTGGTGACCTATACCTTGGATCCTGTGGATAGGTGGTCAATAGCTGATTGACTGGGCTCCTGGGGGGCGGACCCTGCTGATCAGCTATTGGTGACCAATACCTTGGTTCCTGTGGATAGGTGGTCAATAGCTGATTGACTGGGCTCCTGGGGGGCGGACCCTGCTGATCAGCTATTGATGACCTATACCAGTGATGGAAAACCTTTTAGAGACCTAGTGCCCAAACTGCAACCCAAAACCCACTTATTTATCGCAAAGTGCCAACATGTGAGGGGGCGGGGCTTATCACCACGTAGGATTTTTACCTCCGTCGTTCTTAAAAGGACAAGGCTGTTTCAAAATAGACGAGGGGCAGATTTTTACTGCTTTTGGATGCGGAAATGCTGTGAAATTTGCCATGGAAATTTCCGCTGAGGACATTCTGCAGCATTTCCACCTCGTGTAAACATATTGCAGCAGTTATAGTGACCCCCCCCAGAGTGGCCCCAGCAGTAATATTGACCCTACAGAGTGGTCCCAGCGGTAAGGGTGACCCCCCCAGAGAAGCCCCAGCAGTAATAGTGACCCCTCCAGAGTGGCTTTAACTGTTATAGTGACCCCCGACAGCGGCCCCAGCGGTAATAGTGACACCACACAGTGGCCCCAGTCATAATAGTGACATCCCACAGTGGCCCCCCAGTAGTAATAGTGACACCGCACAGTGGTCCCAGTGGTAATAGTGATATCCCACAGTGGCCCCAGTAGTAATAGTGACATCCAACATCAGCCCACTAGTAATAGTAACATCCCAAAGCAGCCCCCAGTAGTAATACTGACACCCCACAGCAGCCCCAGCGGTAATAGTGACACCCCACAGTGGTCTCCAGTAGTAATAGTGACATCCCACAGCGTCTCCAGGAGTAATAGTGACACCCCACAGCGTCTCCAGTAGTAATAGTGACACCCCACAGTAGCCAGTAGTAATAGTGACATCCCACAGTGGCCCCCAGTAGTAATAGTGATACACCACAGCACCCCCCTCCCAAAACATATATTCCTCCCACACACACACTCCTCTGCTCGGCACTGCTGCCGCCACTGATCCCAGAAGCACACTGTGACATGCTGTCGATCGCCTTCTCGCCTTCCCTGCTCTCGCGGAACCAAGTAGGAGACGTCAGGGAAGGGGTGAGGAGGATCCCGGCTGCACACTGACTTCACAGTGTGCGCCGATGTCCGTGTCTCTAGCAACACTGCTGAGCGAATATTGGCAGGGGAGCTGCGGCACCCCTGGGGGTATTCACTAATGTTGTGAGCATCCGACGGTGGCGGGTGCCAGCAGGGAAGGCTCTGAGTGCCGCCTCTGGCACGCGTGCCATAGGTTCGCCACCACTGACCTATACCTTGGATCCTGTGGATAGGTCATCAGTTATTAAAGGAAGCCTGTCAACCAAGTATGGCGTAAGATACTAACCCCGATATGGGATGTGCCGATGACCGATTCAAGTAATTGGAGCGCTTTTTCCTTCTTCATTCTTTAAAACACGACATACCCCACTTTCTACCCTGTAAATCACTATAGAACCATCCGATGGGCGTGCTAATGCCAAAGTCATCCGAGCTCTTTTCTGTAAACACGTCTCCTCACCCCGAGGCGCACAGAACTCACACGCTGTAATAACCCATTATTTTTTATTTTTGCTATTTCACGCACGTGAAAATCACACCTGCAGAGATGAGATTCATTTTTCTCGCAAAACGCATCGCAATTGCAGGGAAAATCGTGGGTTTCCAAGTGTAATGTCAGTCTAAGTTTCTCAGCCCCGTATTGCGCTCGCCCGTGTGATACACGCTTAGGCTGATCTCCTACCATGAAAGCAGTAAATGTAATGTGTGAGATGAGTGCCGCATGGTGAGCTCACAGCGCCCCCTTGTGATCGAAATCTTTTATAGAGTTCAGAGAAGGGAAAACTTGGAAGCTTGCAGCAAATAAACATAAAACTGATACATGATGGTTTTATCTTCATCCTCACTTGCAGATTGGATCGGCCACATGGTGAAGCTTTACATTTATGCAGCAGCATTTTCTGGCTAAACAGAGATTTCCATTAAAAGTATAGATTGTGTCAGGGTTGGAAAAACTTTAACTTTTGTGCAAAAAATGGGGAAAATGCAAAAAACACAGTGGCAAAGCAATCAGCCCCCAATTGTGGAAAGAAATGAGCATTCCCACTTCAGAGGTTAAATCTCAGATGGACGGGTTTGTTATAAGTGAGAAGTTATCTAGTATACTTCTGGATAAACATGGTCAGTTCCTGAAGATCTGGCAACCGCCCTACCTCTCCTCCTCTTCCCTGACATGACGCTCGCTTCTGCCTTCTCCTCTGGGTCCTCGGCTGCCATTGACATCTGAGAACCTGACCTGCTCCTGCGAGATTTAACCCTTTCCAATCCAGTGTCTAACAGTATGCAGGACAGAGCTCTGACATCGGAGAGCTGTCCTGCACAGTGTTAGAGACATGTGCTCTACACATTGTATACTGTTATATGATGCCTTTCTATGGCACTGTATTACAGAGATAGACAGATTACAAATGAATCGTCTTATTATATAAATGTATGTAACATCAATATACATATATTTACAGAATTATTACAAATGATCTTCCTGATATGAAACACTTATTCATAACTCATGTTTACTTTTCATTAAATTGCCAATCACATCATCATGACGGGTCATTTTGTGTGTTTCTGTTGAGCAATTCCAAGGAATTCACAATCCGCTTTCCCATCCAAAATAAATAAGAACTGGGGAGCGTTTGGGGGGGGGGGGGGCGGGGAAATTGGGTTGGAAAGGGTTAATCCTGCAGTGTATTAAAGCGCAAAACCATGCAGCGTATATTTAGAGCGCTTTATCCTTATCAGGTTAATTCCGTTTTTATTTCTGTTTCTCTGCTCCTCAAATAAAACAAAGAGGCTGAAATACTTACCTGAGCCCGATGGCCGGCCCTTAGCAAGGTGTGGATGGAAAGTTGTAGGCACCCCTAACGGCCAGCCCTTAGTAGGGAATAAATGGAAAGTTGTAGGTGTCCCCGACAGCCGGCCCTTAGTAGGGGATAGATTAAAAGTTGTAGGTGTCCCTGACGGCCGGCCCTTAGCTGGGAATAGATTGAAAGTTGTAGGTGCCCCTAACGGCCAGCCCTTAGTAGGGGATAGATTAAAAGTTGTAGGTGCCCCTAACGGCCAGCCCTTAGTAGGGAATAAATGGAAAGTTGTAGGTGTCCCCGACAGCCGGCCCTTAGTAGGGGATAGATTGAAAGTTGTAGGTGTCCCTGACGGCCGGCCCTTAGCTGGGAATAGATGGAAAGTTGTAGGTGCCCCTAACGGTCGGCCCCTAGCAGGGGACAGATGGAAAGTTGTAGGCGTCCCTGATGACCGGCCCTTAGCAGGGGACAGATGGAAAGTTGTAGGTGTCCCTGACGGCCGGCCCTTAGCAGAGGACAGATGGAAAGTTGTAGGTGTCCCTGACGGCCGGCCCTTAGCAGGGGACAGATGGAAAGTTGTAGGTGTCCCTGACGGCCGGCCCTTAGCAGGGGACAGATGGAAAGTTGAAGGCTTCCCTGAAGGCTGGACCTTATCAGGTAATAGATGGAAAGTTGTAGGCGTCCCTGATGACCGGTGTCACACACTGCCGTTCTGTTATTCTTTTAGTTCATGTACTTATACCTTAACTCCGCTAACATCCACTGAAGCTTTAGATAGAAAACTGCACCAAACTGCCCGTGTGAACCTGAGCCAAAGGGTTTTTTATGTGAAGGTACAAATAGGACTAAAAATACTGAAACTGAAAAAAATCACATGCAGTGATTTTGATGGTCCGTGTGAAAAAAACTAGACAGGTCAGTACTTGAAGTCCTGGCCCTGGCTAGTCCAGTACGATGGCCGAGCCTTGGTCAAAGTCATTCATGTCGCTGGGTTTTCTCATTCTAATGTGTAACCTTAAAAGTTACTTGATTTTCTGCCGCACTCCGGGGTCACAAGTCTAGTTTCCATACAGGGGAGCACTGATCACGAAAGGGAAGGTGTCCAATCATATATATGTGACTTCTGACTATTGTTGATTTCAGCGGAGAAAGCGGAGCAGGGAAGACGGAAAGCACAAAGCTCATTCTAAAATACTTATCTGCAATGAGCCAACATTCCTTGGAGATGTCTTCAAAAGAAAAGACAGCAAGTGTGGAGCAAGCAATTCTGGAGAGCAGGTAATGGTGGTGGTAAAGCCCGATCCCTCGCCCGGTGTGTTACAATGACCTGCTGCCACACGTTCCACATATAGCGTCACGGACAGAACAAAACCCATGTGATGCCATTGTGTATTAAAGACACAGGAGTGACTATAGACCAGCGCCGCAGCAACAATTCCAGGTGACCGGGCTCAGGACACCCACTACAGACCACCAGTGGAGAGGAGCGTCTGACCAGACTGTTGGGAGGTGTTGGGACCAATGGATGAGGGCACACTACGTGACCGGGCTCAGGACACCCCCTACAAACCACCAGTGGAGAGGAGCGTCTGACCAGACTGTTAGGGTGTGTTGGGACCAGTGGATGTATGAGGGCACACAAGGTGACCGGGCTCAGGACGCCCCCTACAGACCACCAGTAGAGAGGAGAGTCTGACCAGACTGTTAGGAGGTGTTGGGACCAGCGGATGTGTGAGGGCACACAAGGTGACCGGGCTCAGGACCCCCCCCCCCCCCCCTACCGACAGACCACCAGTAGAGAGGAGCATCTGCCCAGACTGTTAGGGGGTGTTGGGACCAGTGGGTGTGTGAGGGCACACAAGGTGACCGGGCTCCGGACGGCCCCTACAGACCACCAGTAGAGAGGAGCATCTGCCCAGACTGTTAGGGGGTGTTGGGACCAGTGGATGTGTGAGGGCACACAAGGTGACTGGGTTCAGGATATTGACAGACCACTGTGGTTTGCCCGGTCGCCAGATATATCACCAATAGACCATGCATGGGACCATTTGGGATGCCAACTTCAACAACCTACGAGTTTGTGTGATCTAGAGGCTCAGTTATAGCAAATGTAGAGCGATATGCCGCAGGATGTCCACCCATATCACATCTTGTATCCAAGCTAGAGGCGGTACAACAGGATACTAGAGCCTCCATGCCTGTATCACATCTAGTAACCATACTAGTGGCAAAACAGCAGGTTTCTAGAACTTCCATGCTCCCTGTATAGCATCTTGTAGCCAGGGGCGTAACTATAGAGGATGCAGGGGATGCGTTTGCACCCGGGCCCAGGAGCCTTAGGGGGCCCATAAGGCCTCTCTTCTCCATATAGTGAGCCCAGTACTATTAATGAAACATTATGTTTGGGGGCCCTGTTACAGGTTTTGCATTTGGGCCCAGAAGCTTAAAGTTACGCCTCTGCTTCTGGCTAAGCTAGAGGCGTTACAACAGGGTACTAGACCTACAAGGGGTCAGCTCTCCACAATAAATGAAGCATCTAGGGGAGGGATGGGTTTTACAATGACTGTAGATAAATATTCAGCAGGACAGCCATGTGACAAGTTTCTCGGACTCTACAACAAGCCTTTAACTGGTACCCCTTCTTAATAAATAAGGTTTATTGCTCATCTTCTTACGGCAAACATTCAGATATTGAGCTTCTTGCCTTCGTGTTCTCAGATGCCCTGTTAACCTGAGAAAGGTGGGGGCCAAGCTGGAATGCAGGAAAACAGCCGTAAAAACACAGTTGCAGTCAGCGGAGGAGGTTATCATGTAGTTCTTCTAAGATTTATTGCCTATAGAGGCGGATTTAATAAATAGACATTGTGCAATATGTAGCAATCTGCTGATGTCTCTACATGCAGCATGAAATACATTTTTCTCATTTGTGTCTTGTAGTCCGATTATGGAAGCCTTTGGGAATGCCAAGACTGTTTACAATAATAACTCCAGTCGATTTGGAAAGTTCATTCAACTATGTATATGTCAGAAAGGACACATCCAGGGCGGGCGCATCGTAGACTGTATCCTTTCTGCGCAACATAATGGCACCTCTTATGTACTTATTAGATTGTCAAGCACTAATTACCCCTAATTTCCCGTGGATGTGCGTCACTTATCACGTCTACACAAAGCAGAAATAATTGTCAATGTACTGATTAATATTAATATAATACTTTAAGATTGTTTTTGTGTCAAGACGTTGGCCTTATATCACGAAGGGAACGTTCCTTTGTAGAAATGGTAAGTGTACGCACGCTTAGATAATGTCTTCATCTCCTTGGTCACGGGTTACGACTCCTTAACTTCTATGTTCCCGTAATGAAGATTTATTAGAAAAGGTTAGTGAGACAATTCCAATTTTTCCATTATTTTCTCATTATTTGGTGACCGGCAAATTAAGGTCTTTTTTTATCTTTTTGTAGAATCGTGTAGTGCGGCAGAACCCAGAGGAGAGGAATTACCACGTATTCTATGCACTGCTGGAGGGAGCAGAGAAGGAGGAGAGAGGTATCTTATGTATCATCATTTAGTGGAATGAGCTTCAAGATTTATAGTCGTTGTGGATATGATTTTTGTAACCAAGCAAATAGAAGTGAAGAAAAGGAGATCAGCTCTGCTGATACAGGAGGTGGCAAAGTTCTTGATACAAGTTGTTTTTTCCATTGGGCTGCGGGTTTCAACATCGTACTGACAGACAAGCATACATACAAAATAAGAAGAGTTGGAATCACACGTAGGATGACGTCATCGGTTCACAGGAATCATCTGGCCCTGTAAACCCTCTACAATCCAATTTCCCTGCCACCCCGCACGCTCCTCAGGACGAGCGCTCCAATCAAATGGATAATGTAGATTATTAATAATAAATATCTAGGAAACCAAGAGGACTTACCTGGTGTGGACCACCCGTCCGATGACAGGCGTCCACACCGTCAGTCCAAGGAGGCCTTTAAGAATATATTCCAAGTGGAGAAATCCCTAGTCCATAGGGAGAGCGTCTCAAGGGAAGCCCGCAGATAGAGGTAACCTTGGTCATAAACACGGTACAGGAAAAGTAAAAAAAAGCCCCCCGTGCTTCTTTCGCAATTATTAACCCTTTCCAATCCACTGTCTGACCTCTGAAGACTTTATAATTTAAGGCTGTACAGCTCAGATGTTGGAAGACGTCCGTTGGGGTTCTCTTACTGTATATTGCCAGCCTCTCTGCTGTCAAAGCCTATCCAACGTGTCACCTCATGCAGTACTGGCTTTAGCCAGCAGATAGCGCCGTAATATAATAGCAGAAAAAGAGTAAGCCCCCTAGGAAAACCAGGATACAAATTGGATTGGAAAGGGTTAATAGAGCCGAGAAAAGTTCCCTTAAGGGAAATGAAACTTGCTTAGTAGAGGAGTCCTATATGGAAATAGGACTCTTCTATATCCAGGTTTGTCCTTTGTTAGTCAAGGCCGGTCCTGGCTGGTTTATTGGTACAAACACGAATATAGGCACAAAACAGAAGCTTTCAAGAGGACAAACCTGGATATAAAGGAGTCCATACAGGACTCCTCTACTAAGTTCCATTTCCCTTAAGGGATCTTTTCTCGACTCTATTAATAATCCAAATTGTGAAAGTAGCGCAGGGGCTTTTTTACTTTTCCTGCATTTCAGATTCCTTGGAATTACTCAACGGAAACACATAAAATGAGCGGTCATGATAATAATATTAGAGATCTTTGGAAAATTACTGCTTTCCAATTCCGTCACTAGGATTTCCCAGCATAACTCTGATGTCCGGCGAGAGCCGACACATGTTTCTAACAGTTTGCAGAACAGTTCTGCGATGTCAGAGGCTGCTCTGCAACTGTATGCCACAGTATACAGGACAGTATACAGCAGATATGCAGAACAACCTCTGACATCGGAGCGCTGATCTGTATCCTGTAACATACATATGCAGAACAGCCTCCGACATCACAACACTGGTCTGCATACTGAAACATGTGTCGGTCCTCGTCCAACATCGGAGCATTGCAGGGAAACCTGAATGTCAGACGAGGGCCGACACTGGATTGGAAAGGGTTACATTCGTGGTAATGTATGTTACATGGTAAAAAAGATTTATGTATGAGGGCTTAGTCACATGGATGCATCGGCACCCGTACACAGGCGCCGATGCACCCGTGTGACTGAGCCCTTGCTGCAGGAAGAAGACGGCTGTACTTCAAGACGGACGACTCAACGCAGCACCAAAGAAAGAACACATGATCGGCAATGAAGCCGGTCACATGTTCTTTCTCCGGGAGCTGCAGAGAGACGTCCATCCTGAAGTGCGTCTGTCTTCTTCCTGCAGTAACACGCGCGCCGATGCGCCCGTGTGACTAAGCCCTGAGCAGGTACAAAGCATAAACAGCATATATAGTACAGTAACATCTCTTCATTCAGTAATAGCTTTTACAGCATTTAAAACGTGTCAGCTGGAATATATTCATTTAAATACGAAGCGTTTAAGAAATAACTGAATGAACCGGAGAATTTTCTTAGTTCATTTTGTATATGTGTGTATAAGCCAAATTAGGTTACTACACAGTATATCTCACAGACTAATTGCCACATACACACTTTCCCAGCATATGACGTGGGTGCGAATCCAAGGGTTTAATCTATTTTCACTCAGTTTCCACGAAGGTTACAAATTAAGCCTAAATCGCACCCCAACAAGTCCATGCACCCTCTAACACTGGCTGCTATCACCTCTGGTAAGGTCCAGAACGTCCAAATAGACTTACACATTGCTCTCCAACAGTCAAAGGCTTAAAACTATTGAGGTTGTTTCTTCAGAACAAGGACTGGGCTCATTAAAGTTTAAAGCTTTAATACTGAAAGATACAGTGTTTGCAAAAGTTCAAAAGAAGACAAAATAAAGTGACATAAAAATACAAGCAAATAGTTGTATAAAAAAAGGAGAAGGTTCAGAAGACCTAAAACTTACAGCAAGTATTTATGGTCGTTGTTTCGAGGGGCTATGAAATAGAAGGTCACACATCTTAGCACTGTCTCGCCTCTCAAAACGTGCACCTATTTTTATTGCCAACACATTTTATAGTTCCAGTTTTTGACTCAAATTTCAGAATTGCTTTATTTAAAGGCTGTAAAAGCTTTTAGTCAGTGACTAGAGATCAGCTGCTGTATTATGTATGCCGTTTATGTCTTTCTTACTCGCTCATACAAAGATCTGTGTTTTACCATAATGCTCTTAAACACACATGACTTTGATTTTGACAGGACCGGTTGATCTTTGTAACCCAATGACATCACCCCACCTGTGTATAACTATTTATTTAGTTATAATTTGTGTCTGTTTGCTTATAAGTAAGTGATCTGAGGAAGGTGTCTTTACGACATTGAAACGTAGCCCAGTAAAGAAAGGATTTGTATCAAGACATCTGCTGCCTCCTGTTCCCAGCAGTGCTGATCTCCTCCTCTTTCTGTATCCTGTCTGATCATGGAGCTCTTCATACTGATCAGGAGTGACTGTAGCGGTAACACGCTTCTCCCAGTGTTGGCCTACCAGCACAACCTGGCCTGATGAACATAGATCTATTTGTGCTATACTTCAGCTTTATTACACAAAGTTGATGTCACATTACTGGTATAATGCACATAATGACTAGAGATGAGCGAACGCGTTCGTCCGAGCTTGATATTCGTGCGAATATTAGGGTGTTCGGGATGTTCGTTATTCGTGACGAACACCATGCGGTGTTCTGGTTACTTTCACTTCCTTCCCTGAGACGTTAGCGCGCTTTTCTGGCCAATTGAAAGACAGGGAAGGCATTACAACTTCCCCCTGCAACGTTTAAGCCCTATACCACCCCCCTGCTGTGAGTGGCTGGCGAGATCAGGTGTTCGCCTAATATAAAAGTCGGCCCCTCCCGCGGCTCGCCTCAGATGCGGTGTGAGTTAGATGAGGGACAGTGCTGTTTGTACCGGAGCTGCTGTAGGGAAAGAATTGGTAGTTAGTGTAGGCTTCAAGACCCCCCAAAGGTCCTTATTAGGGCCACTGATAGCTGTGTGTTGGCTGCTGTTAGCAGTGGGATTTTTTTTTTCTCAAAATCGCCTCTGCAGACCGTTGCACCTGGCATTAGGGACAGAAGTGCTGCATAGGCAGGGAGAGTGTTAGGAGTGAGTGTAGCCTTCAAGAACCTCAACGGTCCTTTCTAGGGCCATATTTATCCGTGTGCAGTACTGTCCAGGCTGCTGTTGGCTGTGCTGCATTTTTTTTGGGCTTCTCAAAATCGCCTCTGCAGAGCATTCCACCCTCCATTGATACTGCAGGGAAAGAATTGTATAGGCAGGGCCACAACACAGTTATTATTCATAGAATATACGCAGTGCTGCCTGTTGGTGGGAAAAAACTGAAAACAAATCTATTTGTCCAGCCTCTGTCCGTCCTTACGGGCGGTGGACACGTGTGAGCTGCGTGAAAAACATTGCTAAATCATACGCACCCAGCTACGCTTTACTGCTGGCTTCGCCATTTGCTTTCCTTAATTGGGAAAAAAAATACCTGCTCTCCAAGAGTTATAATAACTCTGCTACCCTCACGTTCTGTGACACATAAGCAGGGACACAGCGCAGTTATTAAACTTCGCAGGTTCATTGAATATACGCAGTGCTGCCTGTTGGTGGGAAAAAACTGAAAAGAAATCTATTTGTCCAGCCTGTGTCCGTCCTTACGGGCGGTGGAGACGTGTGAGCTGCGTGAAAAACATTGCTAAATCATACGCACCCAGCTACGCTTTACTGCTGGCTTCGCCATTTGCTTTCCTTAATTGGGAAAAAAAATACCTGCTCTGCCACAGTTAATAACTCTGCTACCCTCACGTTCTGTGACACATAAGCAGGGACACAGCACAGTTATTAAACTTCTCAGGTTCATTGAATATACGCAGTGCTGCCTGTTGGTGGGAAAAAACTGAAAAGAAATCTATTTGTCCAGCCTGTGTCCGTCCTTACGCCTGTGGAGACGTGTGAGCTGCGTGAAAAACATTGCTAAATCATACGCAGCCAGCTACGCTTTACTGCTGGCTTCGCCATTTGCTTTCCTTAATTGGGAAAAAAAATACCTGCTCTCCAAGAGTTATAATAACTCTGCTACCCTCACGTTCTGTGACACATAAGCAGGGACACAGCGCAGTTATTAAACTTCGCAGGTTCATTGAATATACGCAGTGCTGCCTGTTGGTGGGAAAAAACTGAAAAGAAATCTATTTGTCCAGCCTGTGTCCGTCCTTACGCCTGTGGAGACGTGTGAGCTGCGTGAAAAACATTGCTAAATCATACGCACCCAGCTACGCTTTACTGCTGGCTTCGCCATTTGCTTTCCTTAATTGGGAAAAAAAATACCTGCTCTCCAAGAGTTATAATAACTCTGCTACCCTCACGTTCTGTGACACATAAGCAGGGACACAGCGCAGTTATTAAACTTCGCAGGTTCATTGAATATACGCAGTGCTGCCTGTTGGTGGGAAAAAACTGAAAAGAAATCTATTTGTCCAGCCTGTGTCCGTCCTTACGGGCGGTGGAGACGTGTGAGCTGCGTGAAAAACATTGCTAAATCATACGCACCCAGCTACGCTTTACTGCTGGCTTCGCCATTTGCTTTCCTTAATTGGGAAAAAAAATACCTGCTCTCCAAGAGTTATAATAACTCTGCTACCCTCACGTTCTGTGACACATAAGCAGGGACACAGCGCAGTTATTAAACTTCGCAGGTTCATTGAATATACGCAGTGCTGCCTGTTGGTGGGAAAAAACTGAAAAGAAATCTATTTGTCCAGCCTGTGTCCGTCCTTACGGGCGGTGGAGACGTGTGAGCTGCGTGAAAAACATTGCTAAATCATACGCACCCAGCTACGCTTTACTGCTGGCTTCGCCATTTGCTTTCCTTAATTGGGAAAAAAAATACCTGCTCTGCCACAGTTAATAACTCTGCTACCCTCACGTTCTGTGACACATAAGCAGGGACACAGCACAGTTATTAAACTTCTCAGGTTCATTGAATATACGCAGTGCTGCCTGTTGGTGGGAAAAAACTGAAAAGAAATCTATTTGTCCAGCCTGTGTCCGTCCTTACGCCTGTGGAGACGTGTGAGCTGCGTGAAAAACATTGCTAAATCATACGCAGCCAGCTACGCTTTACTGCTGGCTTCGCCATTTGCTTTCCTTAATTGGGAAAAAAAATACCTGCTCTCCAAGAGTTATAATAACTCTGCTACCCTCACGTTCTGTGACACATAAGCAGGGACACAGCGCAGTTATTAAACTTCGCAGGTTCATTGAATATACGCAGTGCTGCCTGTTGGTGGGAAAAAACTGAAAAGAAATCTATTTGTCCAGCCTGTGTCCGTCCTTACGCCTGTGGAGACGTGTGAGCTGCGTGAAAAACATTGCTAAATCATACGCACCCAGCTACGCTTTACTGCTGGCTTCGCCATTTGCTTTCCTTAATTGGGAAAAAAAATACCTGCTCTCCAAGAGTTATAATAACTCTGCTACCCTCACGTTCTGTGACACATAAGCAGGGACACAGCGCAGTTATTAAACTTCGCAGGTTCATTGAATATACGCAGTGCTGCCTGTTGGTGGGAAAAAACTGAAAAGAAATCTATTTGTCCAGCCTGTGTCCGTCCTTACGGGCGGTGGAGACGTGTGAGCTGCGTGAAAAACATTGCTAAATCATACGCACCCAGCTACGCTTTACTGCTGGCTTCGCCATTTGCTTTCCTTAATTGGGAAAAAAAATACCTGCTCTGCCACAGTTAATAACTCTGCTACCCTCACGTTCTGTGACACATAAGCAGGGACACAGCACAGTTATTAAACTTCTCAGGTTCATTGAATATACGCAGTGCTGCCTGTTGGTGGGAAAAAACTGAAAAGAAATCTATTTGTCCAGCCTGTGTCCGTCCTTACGCCTGTGGAGACGTGTGAGCTGCGTGAAAAACATTGCTAAATCATACGCAGCCAGCTACGCTTTACTGCTGGCTTCGCCATTTGCTTTCCTTAATTGGGAAAAAAAATACCTGCTCTCCAAGAGTTATAATAACTCTGCTACCCTCACGTTCTGTGACACATAAGCAGGGACACAGCACAGTTATTAAACTTCTCAGGTTCATTGAATATACGCAGTGCTGCCTGTTGGTGGGAAAAAACTGAAAAGAAATCTATTTGTCCAGCCTGTGTCCGTCCTTACGCCTGTGGAGACGTGTGAGCTGCGTGAAAAACATTGCTAAATCATACGCACCCAGCTACGCTTTACTGCTGGCTTCGCCATTTGCTTTCCTTAATTGGGAAAAAAAATACCTGCTCTGCCACAGTTAATAACTCTGCTACCCTCACGTTCTGTGACACATAAGCAGGGACACAGCACAGTTATTAAACTTAGATAATTCATTCACTAGAGGCAGTGGGGCCTTTCGTTTTCCAAAAAGGGCAAAAATTATATTTGGCCTGCAGTCTCGCGCCAATTTATTTCCTGCCTGGGAAATCTAATCACTGGTAATACAGCATGCTGAGGGGTAGGGGTAAGCCTAGAGGACGTGGACGTGGACGTGGCCGAGGACGCGGAGGGCCAAGTGAGGGTGTGGGCACAGGCCAAGCTCCTGATCCAGGTGTGTCGCAGCTGTCTGCTGCGCGATTAGGAGAGAGGCACGTTTCTGGCGTCCCCACATTCATCGCCCAATTAATGGGTCCACGCGGGAGACGGTTATTAGAAAATGAGCAGTGTGAGCAGGTCCTGTCCTGGATGGCAGAAAGTGCTTCGAGCAACCTATCGTCTACCCGCAGTTCTGCGCCGTCCACTGCTGCCAATCCGAATCCTCTGTCTGCTGCTCCTCCTTCCTCCCAGCCTCCTCACTCCACTACAATGACACCTGCTCAGGAGCGGGAACACTCCCAGGAACTGTTCTCGGGCCCCTGCTTAGATTGGGCAGCAGCGGTTCCTCTCCCACCAGAGGAGTTTATCGTCACTGATGCCCAACCATTCGAAAGTTCCCGGGGTCCGGGGGAAGAGGCTGGGGACTTCCGCCAACTGTCTCAACAACTTTCTGTGGGTGAGGAGGACGATGACGATCAGACACAGTTGTCTTGCAGTGAGGTAGTAGTAAGGGCAGTAAGTCCCAGGGAGCAGCGCACAGAGGATTCGGAGGAAGAGCAGCAGGACGATGAGGTGACTGACCCCACCTGGTGTGCAACGCTTACTCAGGAGGACAGGTCTTCAGAGGGGGAGTCAAGGGCATCAGCAGGGCAGGTTGCAAGAGGCAGTGCAGTGGCCAGGGGTAGAGGCAGGGCCAGACCGAATAATCCACCAAGTGTTTCCCAAAGCGCCCCCTCGCGCCATGCCACCCTGCGGAGGCCGAGGTGCTCTAAGGTCTGGCAGTTTTTCACAGAGACGCCTGACGACCGACGAACAGTGGTGTGCAACCTTTGTCGCGCAAAGCTCAGCCGGGGAGCCAACACCAACAGCCTCACCACCACCACCATGCGCAGACATATGATGGCCAAGCACCCCGCAAGGTGGGACAAAGGCCGTTCACCGCCTCCGGTTTGCACCCCTGCCTCTCCCCCTGTGCCCCAACCTGCCACTGAGATGCAACCCCCCTCTCAGGACACAGGCACTACCGCCTCATGGCCTGCACCCACACCCTCATCTCCGCTGTCCTCGGCCCCATCCAGCAGTGTAGTTCAGCGCACCGTTCAGCCGTCGCTTGCGCAAGTGTTCGAGCGCAAGCGCAAGTACGCCGCCACGCACCCGCACGCTCAAACGTTAACCGTCCGCATCGCAAAATTCATCAGCCTTGAGATGCTGCCGTATAGGGTTGTGGAAACGGAGTCCTTCAAAAGTATCATGGAGGCGGCGGCCCCGCGCTACTCAGTTCCCAGTCGCCACTACTTTTCCCGATGTGCCGTCCCAGCCCTGCACGACCACGTCTCCCGCAACATTGTGCGCGCCCTCACCAACGCGGTTACTGCCACGGTCCACTTAACTACGGACACGTGGACAAGCACAGGCGGGCAGGGCCACTACATCTCCCTGACGGCACATTGGGTGAATTTAGTGGAGGCTGGGACAGAGTCAGAGCCTGGGACCGCTCACGTCCTACCCACCCCCAGAATTGCGGGCCCCAGCTCGGTGGTGGTATCTGCGGAGGTGTATGCTTCCTCCACTAAAGCACCCTCCTCCTCCTCCTCCTCCTCTGTCTCACAATCAAGATGTGTTAGCAGCAGCATGTCGCCAGCAGTCGGTGTCGCGCGGTGTGGCAGCACAGCGGTGGGCAAGCGTCAGCAGGCCGTGCTGAAACTACTCAGCTTAGGCGATAAGAGGCACACGGCCCACGAACTGCTGCAGCGTCTGACACAGCAGACCGACCGCTGGCTTGCGCCGCTGAGCCTCCAACCGGGCATGGTCGTGTGTGACAACGGCCGTAACCTGGTGGCGGCTCTGCAGCTCGGCAGCCTCACGCACGTGCCATGCCTGGCCCAAGTCTTTAATTTGGTGGTTCAGCGGTTTCTGAAAAGCTACCCACGCTTGTCAGACCTGCTCGTAAAGGCGCGCCGGCTCTGCGCACATTTCCGCAAGTCCCACACGGACGCTGCCACCCTGCGCACCCTGCAACATCACTTTAAGCTGCCAGTGCACCGACTGCTGTGCGACGTGCCCACACGGTGGAACTCTACGCTCCACATGTTGGCCAGGCTCTATGAACAGCGTAGAGCTATAGTCGAATACCAACTCCAACATGGGCGGCGCAGTGGGAGTCAGCCTCCTCAATTCCTTTCAGAAGAGTGGGCCTGGTTGGCAGACATCTGCCATGTCCTTGGTAATTTTGAGGAGTCTACCCAGGTGGTGAGCGGCGATGCTACAATCATTAGCGTCACCATTCCTCTGCTATGCATCTTGAGAAATTCCCTGCAAACCATAAAGGCAGCTGCTTTGCGCTCGGAAACGGGGGCGGGGGAAGACAGTATGCCGCTGGATAGTCAGGGCACCCTCCTGTCTATTTCTCAGCGCGTACAGGAGGAGGAGGAGGAGCATGAGGAGGATGAGGAGGAGGGGGAAGAGACAGCTTGGCCCGCTGCTGACGGTACACCGGCTGATTGCCTGTCATCCTTTCAGCGTGTATGGCCTGAGGAGGAGGAGGAGGAGGAGGATCCTGAAAGTGATCTTCCTAGTGAAGACAGCCATGTGTTGCGTACAGGTACCCTGGCACACATGGCTGACTTCATGTTAGGATGCCTTTCTCGTGACCCTCGCGTTGCACGCATTCTGGCCACTACGGATTACTGGGTGTACACACTGCTCGATCCACGGTATAAGGAGAACCTGCCCACTCTGATTCCCGAAGAGGAAAGGGGTTCGAGAGTGTTGCTATACCACAGGACCCTTGCGGACAAGCTGATGGTAAAATTCCCAGCCGACAGCGCTAGTGGCAGAAGGCGCAGTACCGAGGGCAAGGTAGCAGGGGATGTGCGTAGATCGAGCAGCATGTACATCCCAGGCAGTGCAACAGTCTTTAAGGGCCTGGCCAGCTTTATGGCTCCCCACCAAGACTGTGTCACCGCTCCCCAGTCACGGCTGAGTCGGCGGGAGCACTGTAAAAGGATGGTGAGGGAGTACGTAGCGGATCGCACGACCATCCTTGGTGACGCCTCTGCCCCCTACAACTACTGGGTGTCGAAGCTGGACACATGGCCTGAACTAGCGCTGTATGCCCTGGAGGTGCTTGCTTGTCCTGCGGCTAGCGTCTTGTCGGAGAGGGTGTTTAGTGCGGCTGGGGGAATCATCACAGATAAGCGTAGCCGCTTGTCAACCGACAGTGCCGACAGGCTAACACTCATCAAAATGAACAAAGGCTGGATTTCGCCAGACTTCTGTTCTCCACCAGCGGACAGCAGCGATACGTAAGCAATACGTAGGCTGCACCCGCGGATGGAAGCTACGTTCTCTCTCACCATCCAAAACGGGGACATTTGTGCTTCATCAATCTGTGTCTAATATTCCTCCTCCTCCTCCTCCTGCTCCTCCTCCTGAAACCTCACGTAATCACGCTGAACGGGCAATTTTTCTTAGGGCCACAAGGCTCACTCAAATAATTTTTCAGAACAATTTTTATAAGTTTCAATTAGCTTAAAAGCGTTGGAACTTTAACTTGAACCAATTTTTCGTTACACTGGGCTGCCTCCAGGCCTAGTTACCACTTAAGCCACATTAACCAAAGCGATTCACCTGCCATCTTGGTTGGGCATGGCCAATTTTTACTGAGGTACATTAGTACTGTTGGTACACCAATTTTTTGGGGCCCTCACCTACAGTGTAATCATAGTAATTTCTATGTTCTTCGCCTGCACTCATGGTACAGAAAGGTGTGTGGGGTTGGCCTACAGTTTAGCTACATAAATGTCACTTGTGCCTTGGCTATACTAAGGCTACTGAAATGGAACGAAGACTGCGCTCCCGCTATACTGCTGCTTCAGAATTGTTACTGGGGCCTGTCTTGAGTGCTACTATTGCTTACATGGAACGGACACGTGGAGAGGACACGTAGTGCCTCAAAAACATCCCCCTCCTCCTCCAACAGGGAAAACATTGTTGGCAAATGCCTTTGCATTGGTTCGTCTGGCGGCAGTCCAAGAATTTCACCTTTACCGACACTACAAGAGAGCCCCCCCACCATCCCCCCGCCACGGCCCACTTAATCCTGGCCACATTCCGAAAACCAACAAAATACAACCGTGGTACTAGGTCCGCAGTCACCACCACATTACCACCAACGCGGTTACTGTTAAGGTGCATATAACCACGGACACGTGGAGAGGACACGTAGTGCCTCAAAAACATCCCCCTCCTCCTCCAACAGGGAAAACATTGTTGGCAAATGCCTTTGCATTGGTTCGTCTGGCGGCAGTCCAAGAATTTCACCTTTACCGACACTACAAGAGAGCCCCCCCACCATCCCCCCGCCACGGCCCACTTAATCCTGGCCACATTCCGAAAACCAACAAAATACAACCGTGGTACTAGGTCCGCAGTCACCACCACATTACCACCAACGCGGTTACTGTTAAGGTGCATATAACCAGTCTGTCTGGGGCATGCAGACACCTTGACAGAATGAATAGTGTGTGGCACATAGGTTCCCCATTGCTATGCCCACGTGTGCAGCTCCTGATGGCGGTGGCACAGGATTGTATTTCTCATTGCTTCTGTACAGCATTGTGGGCTATCGCCCCGCCCCTATTAAAGAGGGTCGCTACCTAGCCGTGCCAACCCTGTGCAGTGTGTGCCTGCGGTCCCTCGTCGTGGCAGACGCACTTCTAAATAGACATGAGGGTGGTGTGGCATGAGGGCAGCTGAAGGCTGCGCAGGGACAGTTTGGTGTGCTCTGTGGGGGGGAGGGGGGGGGCGGTTGGGCAGCATGTAACTCAGGAGAAGTGGCAGTGGAGTGTCATGCAGGCAGTGATTGTGCTTTGTTGGAGGTAGTGTGGTGCTTAGCAAAGGTATGCCATGCTAATGAGCGCTTTTCAGAAGTAAAAGTTGTTGGGAGGGGGGGGGGCCCACTCTTGCCGCTATTGTGGCTTAATAGTGGGACCTGTGAACTTGAGATGCAGCCCACCATGTAGCCCCTCGCCTGCCCTATCCGTCACTGTGTCATTCCCATCACTTTCCTGAATTGCCCAGATTTTCACACATGAAAACCTTAGCGAGCATCGGCGAAATACAAAAATGTTCTGGTCGCCCATTGACTTCAATGGGGTTCGTTGTTCGAAACGAACCCTCGAGCATCACGGGAAGTTCGGTACGAATAACGAACACCCGAACATTTTGGTGTTCGCTCATCTCTAATAATGACACCACAGTGCAAGAATAATGCACACGGTGATGTCAGAGCATACAGATAATTCACCTAGTAACTAAAGGGATTGTGTCATCGGGTTCATACTGCCAGAACTGAAAGCAACATCAACTGGGAACAGCGATGCCTATTGTCCTTGTGGATGTTTTATTCTGACATGCTGCAGTAATCTATATATATAAAATTGAATGTATGTCTGTATGTGTGTCTGTCTGTCTGTTTGTCCTTTATGCGCTACTACACCATTCATCTGATCGCCATGAAACTTTGGGAAGTTGTTGAGTACACTCCTGGGAAGATTATAGGCATAGTACATTTATGCTACGATAAATGGCGCGCATGCGTGCGTCGTCGACAGTTACGACCCCCCCACGTAGATCGTTCGATTTCCATCATTGCCACTAATTCTCTCACTTCCCGATGTTGAAGAAACATGAAATTTGGCAGGAGCATTGATTATGTCATAAATAGGAAAAGCTAATGGGTCCCAACTCGATTATTCAATTCTATGCGCCAAAGAATTAGCGTCCAAATTTTACGTACGGAATCTAATTTTCTCGCTTCCCAATGTCATAGAAACTTGAAATTTGGCACGAGCATTGATTATGTCATAAATAGGAAAAGCTAATGGGTCCCAACTCGATTATTCAATTCTATGCGCCAAAGAATTAGCGTCCAAATTTTACGTACGGAATCTAATTTTCTCGCTTCCCAATGTCATAGAAACTTGAAATTTGGCACGAGCATTGATTATGTTATAAATAGGAAAAGCTAATGGGTCCCAACTCGATTGTTCAATTCTATGCGCAAAAGAATTAGCGTCCAAATTTTACGTACGGAATGTAATTTTCTCACATAGAAACTTGAAAATTATAAAGCTGAGGTAACATGTAAGCTGCGCTGCGATTGGTTGTTATATATTATACCACTGAGGTAACATGAAAGCTGTGCTGTGATTGGTTGTTATCTAGATATATAAAAACAAATGAATGTATGTCTGTCTTCGCAGCAACGCGCGACGGGTAAGCTAGTTCAGAATAAAAACACTTTGAAGTTTGACTCAGAGCTGAGCTCCGAGTCACAGGGCCGGGCCGCGCTGGCCTCTCCATGAAGATTGACAGCTCCTCTCCTTGCTTGTATATAGGGAGAGAGCTGTCAATCTGCATGCAGTAGGCGGGGAGATGTCAGCACGGCCCGCTCCCATCAGCTCAAAGTCAAACTTCACAGTGTATGTATTCTGAATCACTGCAGCATTTCAGAATAAACCATGCACGGGGTAATAGGCACACCTGTCCTGGGCTCATGCTGCCCATAGTTAACTATGATGGGACCCATTCAGCCGTCCAGCATTTTTCCAGACAAAAAAGTCCAGGACTTTTTCCTTCTTCATGCCGGATCTGCGATGGATTCTCTGAGCGGAGGCTCCGAACACAGATGTCAGCATTCTCTAACTTATTTGTCCAAATGTCAAAACTGTTAACAGTAATGGACTTAGAATACACAAAATATAGCAAATACCGCTCAGCCGTATGTTTACCAGTCCAATTAAAGGTGCTTTCCGCTGTAAATGTAGCATACAGCTGTCCAGCTGAAACGGGGAGTCTGGTTTCCTTCCTCTGAAGTAGCATTCAAAGGGAGGAATTTGCTAAACTATGGCAAAATAATCCTGTTTCTGCAAATCTAGAGACACTTAGCAGGAAGTTGTCCAAATCAGTTTGTGTATTCAGCACAATCACAAGAAATGTAGAATGTAAGCAAACAGCAGGTTACAGGCTGTCCTCCATGGGCCGCACATATACACACACTCATTGTACACTCCCTCCCCTAGAAGGAATATATATATACACACGCTCATTGTACACTCCCTCCCCTAGAAGGAATATATATATACACACGCTCATTGTACACTCCCTCCCCTAGAAGGAATATATATATATATATATATATATATATATATATATATATATATATATATATATATACACACTCATTGTACACTCCCTCCCCTAGAAGGAATATATATATACACACACTCATTGTACACTCCCTCCCCTAGAAGGAATATATATATATATACACTCATTGTCAGCACCAATCCCTCCCTTAGAAGTTGTCGGAAGGGAATTAAACTTTCTCTGTGTGATTGCAACATTGATACAAGTAAGTGATTACAATGACTGACTCCTTGAAGAAAAACGACAACTCCTTCAAGGGGCTGGATTGTTTTTAACATAGAGGGTATAAAAGAAGACAAAAGTATTATAGAGGTGATAACTTTACTGACTTACCAGAAACAATATATTGGCAAACTTTCAAGGCTTCTTCCCCTCTTCATCAGGCTGTATGTAACCAGAAGTTATTCTCCGCCTACGTCATAACTTACTGCCTGCCTCTTCCCATCTGGTCCTGTTTTATGTTGTTACTTTCTCAGGGGTTCTTAAAAGCCAATATAAAGGAAATGTATTTAACCCTTTGCAATCAGGGTATCTTGGGGGGCTTTCTCTTTCTGCCATTTTACAATGGCGCCATCTGCTGGCTAGAGCAGTACTGTGGTATGTGACATGCCGGAAAGGCCCCCGACAACAGAGAGGCCAGTAAGAATACCCTGCCGGACGTCCTCTGACATCGGAGCTGTACAGTCTTCAATCAGAATGTTAGAAGATGTCAGACAGTGGATTGGAAAGGGTTAACCCTTTCCAATCCACTGTCTGACCTTTGAAGACATTATGATTTAAGGCTGTACAGCTCCGATGTTGGAAGACGTCTGTTGGGGTTCTCTTACTGTATATTGCCAGCCTCTCTGCTGTTAGAGCCTATCCAATGTGTCACCTCATGCTGTACTGGTGTTAGCCAGCAGATAGCGCCATTGTATAACGGCAGAAAAAAGATTAAGCCCCCTAGGAAAACTAGGATACAAATTGGATTGGAAAGGGTTAACCCTTCACTGCATGAACTTCCAAAAATAGAACGAAAATGATATTCTATATAATCTGCAATTGACCAACTATGTCATCTAGTGGTTGTCCTAAGAACCACGCAGTAATACCATGGCGTGTTTCATATCTGTTACACCATGCAGTAGAGAGGCAAAACCATTCCCTTAAGAAATATATGGAAATATGTGTACTGTATCATATATGATACAAAATGCAAAGAAGGGTTAAAATACTAATTTCCATGAAGTATATTATTGAGGCTGTGAAGCCAAAGGGTAGTATTGCCCAATCTCCATGCTCTCGTGGAATACCAACAGTATCAGTGACATTCAGTAACAATGTACTAACTGCGGGAGCCCGGATGGGTGATACCAACAACGACCGTAGCACTCGCTGACAAGTCCACTTTTCTACAGATGTCATATGACGACAAGTCATCAGCTGCTCACATTTGTCACATGCACAGTCATCTGAGCTGCGCCAAACTTTCCCAGGCATTTCAGCCAATCACCTGCTTGTTGGCCATTTTGAATGTTTCTGATGCTGCATTCTTCGTCACTAGTTGGCCGCGACCTTCTGGGAAGTCACCATAGTGATTGGAAAGTGGCATCAAAAAATCGTCAGCTGTAAATAACTTTCCATTTCCTCCCACAGAGGCGTTTTATTTATTGCATCCTGAGAAATACCACTACTTGAATCAGTCCGGGTGCATCGGAGACGAGACCATCAGCGACAAGGAGACCTTTCAAGAAGTCAAAGTGAGTTGATCCACAATGTACCCAATTTATAGATATATAGTCAATATATGTGTTGATTTGATACGACACATATATTCGGATCAGCGAGGACTCTGACCCCTGGGACCACCATTGAAGTCTAGAATAATGGGTTGCAACTAGAGATGAGCGAACGTACTCGGATAAGCACTACTCGTCCGAGTAATGTGCTTTATCCGAGTACCTCTCCGCTCGTCCTGAAAGATTCGGGACGCGCTGCGGAGCGGGGAGCTGCAGGGGAGAGCGGGGAGGAACGGAGGGGAGATCTTTCTCTCCTTCTCTCCCGCCCGCTCTGCCCCGCTCCCCGCTGCGACTCACCTGTCAGCAGCGGAGCGCCCCGAATCTTTCAGGACGAGCGGAGAGATACTCGGATAAGGCACATTACTCGGACGAGTAGTGCTTATCCGAGTACGTTCGCTCATCTCTAGTTGCAACACATGGCTTTGCAGTAGCACCTCTACTGGCCCAGTGCATGCTGGGACTCACAGACTATACAAGTGAAGGCAGCTGCGTTGCAGTTACATTTATACAATTGCTGTTCATTCTGGGCATCATTAGTGGTGTACCAATCTGTGGCTCCTTCGTTCTAGGGATTGGCAAGGGTCTGACTTTTGATTAGGCATAGAGTCATATATCATACTTAAAGGGGTTATTCTACTTCTAGCTATTGATGTCCTGTTCTCAGGCTGTGGGTCCACCATTTGAAATCCCCAGGGATCAGCTGTTCCCTCCCCAGGTCATTGTCTTTGTGTACTGAGCTGTTTTACTGCAAGAAGCAGACGGCTCCATGCATTGCACAGTGGTGCGGGTTGGTATTGCAGTCAGACCCTATTGAAGTGAATGGGACACAGTCTGCAATAGCAATTTAGACAACTGTGCAGTGTACTGAACGGTCTGCTACCTGTAGCAAAACAGCTACAAAGAGAGTGACCCAGAGGGTCCCAGGTAGTGGACCCCCATCAATCTTCTCTTGATGTCCTACCCTGGGGATAGGTTATGAGTAGCTAAAAGTGGGACAGCCCCTTTTAATTGCATTGTCACAAGTTTTCTAACATAAGGCCGAATTCAAATGGCCGTTATTCTCACAAGGGTTTTGACATACATTGAATGGGGGGGAACATAAATTTCGGGATGTTTTCCAGTTTTGTATCAAATCCCCATGAACTTTGCATGGAGCGGCAGTGCAGGTGCTCAACACAGTTCCATCGAACTCCTTCTCATCACATTTCTGCTGTCATGAGGAACAGAGGACTCACCACCCCTGTTTTAGGTTGGGGTCTCGCTGGTGGGGTCCTCAGTGATCATTTACCACCTATCTTGTGGATGACTGTTAAAAACTTTTGTGGAAAAACTCCTTTTAAGTGGCTTCAAGTAGCTTTACCTCACCACTGGCAAAAGTGGTGAAAGACATGAAATGTCTGTCACAGTCTCTAGAAACTCCGACTGGATATTTGTATCTACATTTTAGGATACTTTGTAACACAATCAGTGGAATAGGGATCCCGTGGACAGATAGTATCTCAGGACCAAATTTAATACTTATCTTAATTAATATTCTATTAATCATCTTTTAATCTTAGCACTCGTAAAAGAGACTGTATCATTGAATCAGCCGCCTCCTCCGTTCAGCTGTTTGCCGATGTCCTCATCTTTCAGCTCAGTCTCCCATTAATCATACTTTATTAAAGTCCGACACATTAATGACATCTTCCAATGTTGTTTATGTTGCATATTCTCCTGTAGTGAATATTTCATAACGATCTGTGAGAAGAGATGGCTTCATTTAGCGGTTCTTAATTTTTCCTCGAGTGCCAAGCAGCGTTACATTACTGCCCATATTTCAGACGTAGCTTTTCCCTGAATCAGCTCCTCCGCTCCTCAACATTAATTTGCATTCATCAAAAACATTGAACTCGTGCCTATGTTGTTTCACAAGAGTTTGGGCTAAGATGATGACCACGATAAGCTGCACATTGTGTTCTGTATATTGCATTAGAATGGAAGGTATTTGGGAATCTATCAACAAAGTACATTATATGGGGTATATAAGGAGAAGTGGTCCTAACCTAACACCCCTCCCCTCATCCTTGGCCTATAAGAGGCTCTCGGAGGCCCGTTGTGTGTAGTGGCCTCTTCTTCCGCTTGTATAGAGCTTGTTGATCACCAGTACCCTCTACGGCGCAGAGAAGAGACTTCACCCCGTTACCAGAGTCTGAGATGGGCGCATTTCTTACATTATTAGGTCACATGTATGATCTGCGATACTCCGGCCTAACAGTGTGAGCGTAGACACATTACTGGGAACAGGTCACTGTCACACTCAGAGGAGGTCCTGTTGTTAGGGGAATCATCAAAGGGATTCCATATAGTGTTTCATCGCCTACTCCAAACTCCATGTGAGAAGTTGTGTACACAAATCACTGACACATGACAAGTATCGTACGACAATGAAGCTCTTCTGTTTTATTAACATCAGCATGGTACAAATATTCCCTAGATTATGCAGCATCAGAAATACACGCCCCCTTAAAATATAAGAACTCATGATTGGCTCTAGGTGCTAATGGTTTAACATATGTTAACGCCTTAAGGTGTGTGTTACTACTAAACATGTGATTCCTAAGAAACGAAACTTAAGGAGATTGAAGGGAGCAGTAGTCACACATGTGCAGTGCTGCTATATTCATTTCAATAGGGCTAATGGAAATAGCTGATTACGAGAGCTTGGCGATCTCCAGCAGTCCCATTGAAAATGAATGGAACGGGGACGCAAATGCATACAATATCACCGACAGTCCGGATCCGCATCAAAGGCTCTTTGTTCCAGGATCCTGCCAATCAGCATTGATATTTCACTGGTACAACATCTGTATGACTGCAGTGCATGCTCTGATTTCTGTCTAGTAGCGCCTCTCTGCAGAACAATGCAGTACTACATGTGCTAGGACGAGCGGTGCCTTTAGTCACCAAGTCAGGACAGCTTTACTTTATATTCCTGGTACACTGGAGCCTGCAGAGGCTCCTATCCGCTACATAGAAAGCGATTTACAGCTTCCAGCAGCTCTCTCTGACATTACTTTATCTGTACTCTTTAATGTTTTCCCTCTTTTTTTGTGTTACTTTTGGGTGACATTATGGGGGCTTTAGATCCAATCACCAGTCTTCCATAGAGTTGTAACAATATTTCCAATGACTGTTCTGAAGCCAAGTAGTATCGTATGTTGGACTATATGTGATTCTGTAATGTTGCCTTGTTTTGCAGACTGCTATGCAAGTCATGAAGTTCACTTCTGAAGATGTCCGGGAAATTTTTAGGTTGCTTGCTGGGATTTTGCACCTGGGAAACATAGACTTTATAACTGCTGGGGGGGCGCAGATCTCTACAAAGACAGGTAAGGAGAACATAGGGGGTATGCGTAGTGATACAGGGATGAGGAGTATGGGGTCAGCATGCAGCCGTCAGCCCCTGCGACCTTATCAGACATTTATGTACATTTCAGTTAATATTAAATGAATCATTGTATACATTGGTCACTTAGACTAAAGCTTGTTTGATGGTTCGGAACCCCCTGACTGCTCACAAGAGTAATAATGTGCAGATGGAAATAAGGAAGATGAACGAATACCTCTGCAGTGCCACCTGTTGGATGGCAGCATTCCTTCAAATCAATGTACGACTTTTTAACAAGTCTGTAAAATCAGTATTGGGAAAACCAAGCTAGAATCCATACACAGACAGCTGTTTCGGGGTGTGTGCCCCTCATCAGTGTGCAGTAGGATTCTGGTTTGGCTAGTGAGAGGCCTGTAATGTGGGTCAAGAGAAGTGTCATCTCTCCTTAAGGAGAGCACTCAAAAAGTTAGTGGAGACACCTAGGGGGTGACTGGGTTGAAGAATGGCATTGTCTCTCCCAAAGGGGAACACCCAGAAGGGATTTGAAAAGTGAGTAAGGAGACTTTATAAGGCCATGCACGCTCCTCTGGGTAATTTATGCAAATAAGGTGTGCAGATGGAGGCCTGGAGAGAAGAGCCCAGCAATCATATGCACTGACCACATGGTATTATGAACCGCTCGTAGGACGTCTTACATGATCAGATAGACCAGCATGCACTGTGTTTAGTAGCTACATGTGTAACAATATGTAGCTTATGGAGACGTATTCCATTCTCATCAGCACTAGGGCGAACTTCGGATTTGCTGGGGCTGGACTCTGAGCAAGTCACAGAAGCACTGACACACAGATCCATGATCCTCAGGGGAGAGGAGATTTCTACTCCACTCAGCAAAGAGCAAGTAAGTTCCCAGACTGTCAGTAGGCTTTGTTGGGGGGGCGGGGGGTGGGGTTTATATTTCATGGTTCACATTAACCCCTTAGTGACACTGCTTATTTTGGCTATAAGGACGTAATGATTTTGGGGGGATTTTCATCTCCACTTTTCCGAAGCCATACGTTTTTATTTTTCCTTTGACGTGGCCGTATGAGGGGTCGTTTTTTGTGTGGCGATCACAGGCCATGGCAGGCCCGGATGCCAGACCATGGTAGCCCATCAGCCCTTTGCGATTGCATAGCGGAGGGCCAATGATGTCACAGGGGGAGTGCGCTCCTTCTGTGACCCCCTTACATGTTACAATATACATTGATCGTGGCATGTAAAGCGAGGATCAGTGTTCTCACTGCTCTCGCTGTTGCAGCAGGAGGCCATCTGTCAGTCACACTGTGGTATGGTGCGGGCACACTTCTGGACCTGTGCCATCCACAGGCCATAAATTCACATCCTGTTGCGTGAGGTGCCACCCAGCCAGGACACAAACGTACATCCCGTGGCATTAAGATGTTAAAGGGTTATCCCGCTTCTAGCCGTTTTGCTGCAGGAAGCAGACAGCTCCGTGTATTGTGCGGTGGCCCTAGTTGGTACTGCAGGATGACTATTCTTAGCACATCACCATAACTAATAGGATTAATATCTTGTAGTCGTATGTTCAAGATGAAAATATCAGACTTTGTATTAACCCATATTGTTTCTTGGGATTCCGCAGGCAATAGATAGCAGAGATTCTATGGCCATGGCTCTGTACTCACAATGCTTTACTTGGATAATCAAGAAGATCAACAGCCGTATTAAAGGAAAAGATGATTTCAAATCAATTGGCATACTGGACATCTTTGGATTTGAAAATTTTGAGGTATTGTATATCTACATCCCCTTTGGTTCTCACCCACTATTATCCATTTTAGTATCTGGTCCTCAGTAGTTGTAGAAGTGACATTGGGCCTTCGGTTTGCGGGGGTCATATTATGGGGGTCATATTAGCAACTGAGTGAGTATGATTAAAATAATGTGATCTTACGATATGTTCTTCCGTCTAAATGCCGGGCAGCTGAGCAGAAACTGAATGGACCCCAATATAGTCAATGGGGTCCGTTCGGCCGTGGGGATTCTCCTTTCCTGCTCCCCAAACGGAACAGGAGAACTAGGCAAAATGGGTTAGGCGGCGCTCCAAAGGTGGAAAAGGAGGAGAAATCAAGGTGTAACAAAAGGACACACTCAAGGTAATCCAGTGGTTCCTGGTCCACCCAGTTCATCCTTCTATCAAAGGATATTAAAGTAGTTAATCGTACTGCTGGAGAGATAATCCAGTCGGTCAGCAGTGGAGTAGACCCGCCGAACACAATGGTATCCCGTGGGTGGGAGAGCGGCTTGAGTGTGCTCTGGGCATACAGATGGCAGAAAGAAAAACAAAAGTACAAAAGAGAAAAAACTCTCAGCGCTCCAGCGGTGTAATATTAGTCAAAGATAGAATAACCAGGCAAAGAACTTACTTCACAGGGGTGCCCGATCCCAGCACCCCCAATCCCAGACGGCATATATCCCAAAAGTACTTTAAAAAGGCCTATGTTGCGGAGGCCGAAACACGTTGTACTAATAACACCGTGGAAATTGGAACATCCTCGCCCATAGCGATTTCTATACACCGTCTGGGAATGGGGGTGCCAGGGATCGGGCACCCCTGTGAAGGAACAGGAGAACGGGATTCCCACTGCACATGTGAAATCACCATCAGTTCGTCTTCTCACTCTTTTAGCAACAAAAAAGGGAACAAAGATGTGCCTAACTGTGTCAGAGAGCACTACAGAACTTTGAATAGTTGTCTCCATGGGCTACTAGAGGTCATATAGAATAGTGATGACAGCAGCAGGCTGTGATATTCCTCTCTGATGTCACTTGTAGCCTCCGTGCTTCTACCATTCCCAAACACACACCGAACCAAGAAGTAATAACCTTTCATTCTGCTTCCGCACTATTGTACCCAGA
Organism: Eleutherodactylus coqui; assembly: GCF_035609145.1. Lineage (NCBI taxonomy): Eukaryota > Metazoa > Chordata > Amphibia > Anura > Eleutherodactylidae > Eleutherodactylus > Eleutherodactylus coqui. The sequence goes on along the minus strand of NC_089845.1, from coordinate 30,759,963 downwards.
ATACTGAATATTATACACTCTTTGTGACAACATCCGCCCCCAGAAGAAGTTGTCATTTAGGTGCAAAACCCGTCCTGCAGCTCCAAATCAGACAGATGTGTAAATGATGACAGTTGTGGTGATTAGATGGACGGTCTTGTCACCGGAGGCCCTAAAAGTGTTTCCCCCCTTGGCCTATAAGAGGCTCTCAGAGGCTCCTTGTGTGTAGGGACCTCTTCTTCTACTTGTATAGAGCTTGTTGACCACTAGACGCCTCTACGACGCAGAGAAGAGATTTCACCCCGTTACCAGAGTCTGAGAGGGGCGCATTATTGGGATGGGAGAAGCTGGATGGTCGTATTGCCGAATTGTCCCCCATCGGCCGTTCTGACCAGACTGTTAGGAGGTGTTGGGACCAGTGGATGTGTGAGGGCACACAAGGTGACCGGGCTCAGGACGCCCCCTACAGACCACCAATAGGGGGCTGGACTCAGAACACCCCCTAAAGACCACCAGTAGAGAGGAGCGTTTGAACAGACTGTTAGGAGGTGTTGGGACCAGTGGGTGTGTGGGGGCACACAAGGTGACCGGGCTCAGGATTCCCCCTAGAGACCACCAGTAGAGAGGAGCATCTAACCAGACTGTTAAGAGGTGTTGGGACCAGTGGATGAGGGCTCCAAGGTGACCGGGCTCAGGATGTACCCTACAGACCACCAGTAGAGAGGAGCGTCTGACCAGACTGTTAGGAGGTGTTGGGACCAGTGGATGTGTGAGGGCACACAAGGTTACCGGGCTCAGAACGCCCCCTACAGACCACCAGTAGAGAGGAGCATCTGACCAGACTGTTAAGAGGTGTTGGGACCAGTGGATGAGGGCTCCAAGGTGACCGGGCTCAGGACCCCCGACAGACCACCAGTAGAGAGGAGCATCTGACCTGACTGTTAAGAGGTGTTGGGACCAGTGGATGTGTGAGGGCACACAAGGTGACCGGGCTCAGGATGTACCCTACAGACCACCAGTAGAGAGGAGCATCTGACCAGACTGTTAGGAGGTGTTGGGACTAGTGGATGTGTGATGGCACACAAAGTGACCGGGCCCAGGACGCCCCCTACAGACCACCAGTATAGAGGAGCGTCTGACCAGACTGTTAGGAGGTGTTGGGACTAGTGGATGTGTGATGGCACACAAAGTGACCGGGCTCAGGACGCCCCCTACAGACCACCAGTATAGAGGAGCATCTGACCAGACTGTTGGGTGTTGCAACCAGTAGATGTGTGAGGGCACACAAGGTCCCACACTTAAGTGCATAGAAAAAAACGCATAATATCCCATTGATTTCATGTGTAAATAGGCAACGGATAGGCAGGTTTTATATTTACAAACGCTTATTGATTCCACTGGGTTATTAGGGTGTGTATTACACACCAACATAGGCAAATAAGGAAGATGGATCAATACCTCTGCAGCGCCACCTATTGGATGGCAGCATTCCTGCAAATCATTGTCTGGCCTTTTAGACAGGCTTTTGTAACAAAGATTGGGAATTTACAAAGTTACAAAGACCTGAAGGAATGCCGCCATCCAATAGGTGGCGCTGCAGAGGTATTGATCCATCTTCCTTATTTGCATATATTACCCAGAGGAGCACGCATGGCCTTATAAGTCTTCTTACTCACCTTCTGGGTGCTCTCCTTAAGGAGTGATGCTACCCCTCCCAACACCAAGATAGGACATGCTGCCTATTTTTTTCAAAATCGAAAGTTGCCTGAAAAATACCCACTGTGAATGAGCCCACTGAAATCAATCTGTCACTGTGTATCACAAGTTTAAAAATACATGTATAATACGCTGCGTCAATACATTCGTGTGAATGCCGCCTAAGGGCGCCCACCCACTAGCGTTTTTTTTCCCTGTGAAATTCGCAGCATTTTTTTCTCTGCAGGGGTCTATGGGACTTGTAATGTTAAAATCGCGATTTCGCGGTAAATTGCAATTTCGGTTTTAACATTACAAGTCCCATAGACCCCTGCAGAAAAAAAAATGCTGCGAATTTCGCAGGGAAAAAAAACGCTAGTGGGTGGGCGCCCTTAGGTTTTTTTCTGCAGGGGTCTATGGGACTTGTAATGTTAAAATCGCGATCGCGCAAAATTGCAATTTCGATTTTAACATTACAAGTCCCATAGACCCCTGCAGAAAAAAAAACGCTGCGAATTTCGCAGTGAAAAAAAACTGTAGTGGGTAGTCACCCTGAGGGTGGAATGCTTCTCTATGGTGCTTATGTTGTACCTGCACCCTCCTGTTTCAGGTGAACCGCTTTGAACAGTTCAGCATCAACTACGCAAATGAGAAGCTGCAGGAATATTTCAACAAGCACATCTTCTCCTTGGAGCAGCTGGAATACAGCAGGTAAGGGTCAGCGCTTGGTGAACGGTAGAGGGGATATCCCTGCGATGTAATACAGAACCTGATTGACAATCCTTCATAAAGCATCACTCCGCCTCTGTATGTAACACTACTTGTACCTCTCTTCACTGTAGAGAAGGACTTCTATGGGAGGACATTAACTGGACAGACAATGGGGAATGCCTGGACTTGATAGAAAAGGTAAGTAAGTCTCATAAGTAATGCCCATCTATATGTCTACATCCAGCAGGAACACTAAGGCCTCTTGCAGACGGGCGGAAATTCCACGGTGGGATTCCCCGTAGAATTTCCGCCCGGACACGCCTGCTTAGGATTGCATTACAATACGCAATCCTATACAGACGGCCGTGGTTTGTCTGCACGAAATCACGCGCAGAAAACAAACTGCGGCATGTTCTAATTCTATGCGGGGCTCGCAGAGCCCCGCACAGAAACCTCACTCCCCGGCCACCGGCTCCGCTCTGCGCATTCGCTGGCTGCCCGGCAGCCGGCACATGAAAGAGCCGGAGCTGCGGGAGCGGGTGAGTTCAGCGCTGCTCTCTGTAGGCACTCGGGTCGGGTCCTGCTGCGAGAATTCTTGCAGCCGGATCCGACCTGGCTGTCTGCAGGCGGCCTTAAAGGCGTTTTCTACCAGGCAAAATACAAATAGTGACCTGCCCTCAGGTTAGGACATGAATAGTTGTTCGGCTTATGGGGCACAGCCCAGGACCACGGACGATCAACTGATGAGCCACCTGCTCAATCCGCAAATACATCAGGGTTGGAGCATAAGCCACTGCGCCGACCCCTGTGTAGAGGCCAGCGCTTGTAACTACAGGCCGTGGTCTCATTGAAATTAGTGGGCGCTCCATCTGCAGTTATAAATGCTGGTTGCCACACAGGGGTTGGAGCAGCAACTTCCACTGCAATCCCTGTGTATTTGTGGAGCTGATAGCAGGCGCCCCATCAGCTGATCAACTGGGGTCCTGGGCGGCGGACCCCAGCTGGTCAACTATTGAGGACCTATCTTTGGAAAACCCCTATAATAGGGAACATATGAAAAAGCAAAGCTGTAAATACTCGTATTCTAGATATTACTAGCAGAAGGGGGAGGGGAGAGGACTTATTATATCATGAAAAAATTAAACTGGCATGATAACTTTCTTACTTCTTGGACGCTTTGTTTCTTCGTGAGCTGGGGACATCCTGGAGCTCCAAAGCAGAATCTGAACTTCCACAGGGCTGCTCTTTGCAACTCCTTCATCTATAGACGTCTTCAGCTGAGGAAGAAACCGTGTGAGACGTCTAGAGACAAAGGAGGCTGATTAGGTACAAAGTGAGGAGGTTTAGATTCTCACACAGCACTGTGGACCAAAACAAAACTATTAGGCCGCCTGCAGACGAGCGGGTCGGATCCGGCAGCGAGAAATCTCGCCGCGCGATCCGACCCCAGAGCCTGCAGGGGCGAGCGCGTACTCACCCGCGCCTGGCGGCCCCGGCTCTTTGATGTGCCGGCTGCCGCGCAGCCGGCGCATGCGCAGACCGGAGCCGGCGGCCAGGTGAGTGCGTGCCCCGCAGGAAATTAGAACATGCCGCGGTTTGTTTGCCGCGCGAGATTTCGCGCGGCCAAACCGCGGCCGTCTGCATAGGAGTGCGTATTATAATGCACTCCTATGCAGACTTTCAGCGGCGGAAATCCCGCGGCGGGATTTCCGCTTGTCTGCAGGCGGCCTTAGGGGTCTTCGAATACAGCGATACAACGAAAAATTAAATGTGAAAAAGTTGAAAAGTAAAACTATATAAATGTATATGATTGTTCATACGTATCAGTTTACTTTATTATGATAGCCCATCTCTTGTTTATAAAAGGGGGTGTGCCGCCAACAAACTATCATTTGTATGCAATAACTAGACGTATTTACTCTGAGCAATTATTAGAGCAAACATTTGTTCAGTCATCACCCCGTGTAAAAGGGCCTTTAGTGGCATGAGCGGTCCTCTTTCACCAATGAAGTCATAAATCACCCAAAGCAATCAGGGAGAGACCCTGCGATCTCAGCATTGCATTACAAGACCTTAGGTCAATAATATTGTGAAGGAGGAGGCATTGGCTCCCCTCAGGACAAAGCTAAACTTTTAGTTGTTGTCTTGAGAGTTTTCCTTTAGGGCTTATTCAGACGACCGTATATCGGCCGGGTATTCACGCTGGCCGATATACGGCGTCCCTCTCTGCAGGGGGAGGAGGCTCGAAGAGCCAGGAGCAGTGCTCTGAGCTCCCGCCCCCTCTCTGCCTCCTCTCCACCCCCCTGCACTATTTGCAATGAGGGGAGGCGGGATGGGGCGGCGCTAATTCCTCAAACTTAGTCCCATCCCGCCTCCTCTCATTGCAAACAGTGCAGAGGGGGTGGAGAGTTGGTAGAGAGGGGGCAGGAGCTCAGAGCACTGCTCCCGGCTCTTCCAGCCTCCTCCCCCTGCAGAGAGAGACGCCGCATATCAGCCGCTGTGACGGTGTGAATACCCAGCCAATATACGGTCGTCTGAAGCCGCCCTTAAAGGGGTTGTCTCGCGGCAAACCTCAAAATTTTACCTTACCCCATTCCCCCTGTCACCCCCCTGGCATAAAATAGCAAATTAAAGCGGTTTTTAAACCGCTTGCTACTCACCGATCCGATGAAATAAGGACTTTAAAAAATCTTCTCCCAAAGATGGCCGTCGGTCCTTTCCCAGGGATGCACTGCGGTTTTCTCCCATGGTGCACCGCAGGTCTTCTCCCATGGTGCATCATGGGCTCTGTGCATTCCATTGCCGGTTCCAGCCTCCTGATTGGCAGGAATTGGCACACGTGACGGGGCGGAGCTACGATGACGACGCGGTGACCAGCTCTCCGGCATGAGCGGCCCCATTCACCAGGCAGAAGACCGCACAGCGCAAGCGCGTCTAAAAACGCCAGAAGACATCAGAATTAGACGGAGCCATGGCGACGGGGACGCTAGCAACGGAGCAGGTAAGTGAATAACTTCTGTATGGCTCATATTTAATGCACGATGTACATTACAAAGTGCATTAATATGGCCATACAGAAGTGTATAGACCCACTTGCTGCCGCGGGACAACCCCTTTAAGGCTGTCAGGAAGGTTGTTTTTGTTTCTGATTAGCACAGATTCCTTGATCGCCATGTGCATCTACTGCTCCAATCTACAACTAATGTGTGTATGAAAGGTGAATGGGACTGCATGGTATACAGTGTTGCAAATAGGATATTCCTGGTACAAACAAGAAACTTTGTAGACAGATCTCAAAGAATGAGCAGTCAGAAATATTGGATACAAACACAAGCAGCATGGCTGACATCACTGATTTGTTTGCATCTCTTTTTCTTCACCAGAAACTTGGTTTGTTAGCGCTAATCAATGAAGAAAGCTACTTTCCGAAAGCAACCGATAGCACCTTGCTAGAGAAACTACACAACCAGCATGCGGTATGTTGTACTCCCACCGTTCTTTGGTAGAGGAACGATTCTTGTAGCGTGCATAGTACATTGTGGCAGTTTTTTAAACATTAGACCACACCCATTTTATGCTAAGCCACACCCCTTTTCTCTACTCACAGTAAGAGTGTCCATTACTCACCCCATCATAGTAATAGTGTCCTCCTCACAGAACTAGTATACCTCTAATTAGTTGTCAGATTCCATCTCTACACAATGAGGCTTCTTTCACACAAGCGCTTTATCGTGGCTATATTGGAAAATTGCCACCATCTGAAGAGTTGGATTTCACTGCGTTTGTTTAGATGGGCAATTTTCCCTTGCGTAAAATCAGCCGGCCCGGCAAAGATAGCGCAAGCGCCCCCCTCCCAGATGAGGTAGGACTTGTCCTTTCTTTTGCCGGAATACGCAAATATGGGAGCTGCCGGAAAAGGGAAGGGGGAGGGAGTTTAGCAGTGGCTCGCATTGCTAAAGTCCCTCCCTCTCCCCTTGCTGACAGCTCCCATGGGCTGGGGAGGGATGGGGAGGGAGTTTAGCACAACTAGCTAGCTAAGCTCCCACCCACTCCCCTTGCTAGCAGCTGGCAAGCGGTGGAGAGGGGGAGGGAGTTTATCACACTAGCTCTGCTAAGTTCCCGCCCCCTCCCTTTGCAGGCAGCTGGCAAGGGGCGGAGAGGGGGAGAGAGTTTAGCAGAGCTGCACTCTCTTTCCCTGGCCGACGGTATTCTGGGCTGAATATACGCCGCAGCCCAGCTGTCTGACTGGGCTAGAAAACGGGAGATGCAGCCACGACTTGGTCATGGCTACCTCTTGCTGTTGTGATGTTCGACCGTGATGTGGGCGGTCGAAAGTTGCAGTGCCTGTGTGAAGGAGCCCTGATAGTGATTACAGGGCAGTTACCTCCAGTGATCACAAGATACATCTCCTCTGTTCGGACTAGATCATTTTTCTTCTCTGCTTGGCCCAGACAGCCATGGCGACTACTTCCAGTTATGACTTGCCCTTGCACACTCTCCTCATCCTGCCGCTATCCCTAATGAACCTCTAAGTAACCCCTTCCTCAGTACTAGTGCCCCCACTGTGGACCCACAAAATGATAATGTCCCCTCCTGTGTCCCTAATTACTAATTGTGTACTTTCTATGGACTCACTTAGTTATAATGTCAACTCTGCGCCCCCACTTACTAATACTGCACCCTATGTGACCCCACTTACATATATTGCCACACTGCCAACTTTTATGGCCCCACTTACTAATGGCATATCCTTTGTGGCTCTGCTAAGTTATAGCACCATCTCCATGTCCCCACTAAGTTATAGTACCCCTTCTCTGGCTCCATTTAATGGGATATGTCTGCTGTGTAGATCTGTGCAGCACATACATAGAGGACTACAGGAAGTAGTCCTGGATATTCATGAGCTGCAGGCTGGCTACACCAAACCCCTCCTGCCAATGATTGACAGCTGTCTGCCTATGATTGGGCATTGCCTATGAGAGTTGCTAATCATTGGTTGGAGGGTGTGGTGGGTGTGGCTAGGCTGCAGCTCATGTGTCTGGCTGCTACTGATAAAATGCAAGTTTCTCCAAAACTCCTGCACAGATCCACACAGCAGACATATCACTGTAATCAGTGTGTCAGCCACTACCTTATGCAGCTCTCAGAGAGGAGGGAAAAAAGATGGTAACCGATTCCCTTTAAATCCACTGAATGCAGAGAACAATCAGTTGTATTTAGAAGTACAACAGACACAATGGAGACAAATCTTCAGCCCTTTCTGCCACTTTTTTACCACTGTTCCACATTCCGGTGACCAATGACCACGATGTCCGATATTTGAGACTTCTGTTGTTGCCTCTGGATTGGTTGTTTTGTTTACTGTGTGTTTATTTCCTATAGAATAACTCCTTTTACGTGAAGCCACGAGTCGCCGTTCACAACTTTGGCATCAAGCACTACGCTGGAGAGGTAAGCTTTCTGTGAGCTGTAATGATAGAGGATAAGGGTCCGACTCCTGCAGATGGTCATATATGGAATTCGCCATCACATTCACATTCTCTAGTTCTTCTTCATCTGACATTTTAGAAAGGTCATAAAATAATGTCCTCTTGTTTCAATTTAAAGGTCCTGTATGATGTCAGAGGTACTTTGGAGAAGAACCGAGACACTTTCAGAGACGACCTTCTCAACCTTTTACGTGAAAGCAGGTAACGCCCCACTCCTCCTACATGTACTCTACAGTGACTCTCCACAAGGCATATGTTAGAGATTAATGGCAGCCGTCTATAGAAGACGGGTAGAGACGGCCGCACCAAAATCCGTGCAGTAGCAATGTGGAATATTCCATTACACGTGGAAGCACCCTACTAGTTCTGAGTTTTAAAGTGGGTTTGAAGAGCATGAAAGGGCTGCAAAGCAGTCGGAAAGCTCTGACACTTGTGTTAATCTATATATATAAAATAGGATATATATATGTATGTATATGCCAGCATTACTCATCAACGCCTGGAGCAATTTCAACCACACTTGGTACATATATAAGTCATCCCATGGGGACAAATTTGTTAGGGGTAACACAGCCCCACTACCCCTGGGGGGAGGAAGGGGGGAATGTGTGTGTTTGCTCCCACCAGTACTGAGCCACCATCTACCACACAGCTTCCGACCAGCACTGAGCCACCATCTACCACATAGCTTCCGACCAGCACTGAGCCTTCATCTACCACACAGCGTCCAACCAGCACTGAGCTACCATCTACCACATAGCTTCCCACCGGACTGAGCCTTCATCTACCACACAGCTTCCGACCAGCACTGAGCCTTCATCTACCACACAGCCTCCAACCAGCACTGGGCCACCATCTACCACACAGCCTCCCACCAGCACTGAGCACCATCTACCACACAGCTTCCGACCAGCACTGAGCCTTCATCTACCACACAGCCTCCCACCAGCACTGGGCCACCATCTACGACACAGCCTCCCACCAGCACTGAGCCACCATCTACCACCCAGCCTCCCACCAACACTGGGCCACCATCACTGAGCCACCATCTACCACACAGCCTCCCACCAGCACTGAGCCACCATCTGCCTCACAGCCTCCCACCAGCACTGGGCCACCATCTACCACACAGCCTCCCACCAGCACTGAGCCACCATCTACCACACAGCCTCCCAACAGCACTGAGCCTTCATCTACCACACAGCCTCCAACCAGCACTGGGCCACCATCTACCACACAGCCTCCCACCAGCACTGAGCACCATCTACCACACAGCTTCCGACCAGCACTGAGCCTTCATCTACCACACAGCCTCCCACCAGCACTGGGCCACCATCTACCACACAGCCTCCCACCAGCACTGAGCCACCATCTACCACCCAGCCTCCCACCAACACTGGGCCACCATCACTCAGCCACCATCTACCACACAGCCTCCCACCAGCACTGAGCCACCATCTGCCTCACAGCCTCCCACCAGCACTGGGCCACCATCTACCACCCAGCCTCCCACCAACACTGGGCCACCATCACTGAGCCACCATCTACCACACAGCCTCCCACCAGCACTGAGCCACCATCTGCCTCACAGCCTCCCACCAGCACTGGGCCACCATCTACCACACAGCCTCCCACCAGCACTGAGCCACCATCTACCACACAGCCTCCCACCAGCACTGAGCCTTCATCTACCACACAGCCTCTCACATGGGCAATGCAGGATAATCAGCTAGTAAAATATAAATTAAGGCGTCCTTCAAACGAGTGTTGCGATTTCATGTTCCACACCATATAATTGCACGAATGAAGAATAGCCTTTACAAAGTCACTAGGAGTCTATGGAGGCTCCAGCGTTGTTCAGTCCAAAGATAGGGCAAGGTCTATATTTTTGCGCGAAAAATACATTTTGGTCACTGAAATCACGCACTTCAGATGGTCGCGATTTTTTTGGACTGCTCAATTAGTCGCGGTATAATGCTCGTGTGAATAGGGCCTAAAGGGAATCGACTTTATTAGAGACACCTGCCCTTTCATGATTGGGACTTCCGCGTATGGAACTTAGAGTGCACCATAAAATCAAGTGGCCAAGTTTTTTTGGGATCAGTTTCAGTATGAAACCACATTAGAAACGGAAAACCAAGCAATCTGAGAACTTTGAGGCATAGTGATCATGGCGAGACCAGTCAGGGCCAGGATGCCAGAAACTGTCAACCTTGTGGGGTTTTCTTTTGTAATTCTGTTAAGAATAGACCGAGAATAGTGTGATCAAGGAAATACATCCTGTGAAAGGGAGCCTGAGGATATGACATACTTGTCAAGATAAGGGGTCCAAGGAGGATGTCAAGAGTCGTTATGGTTGGCGTCGGCACTGGGTCGTTTTCTTTTTTTTTGTATATTTGTAATTTATTCAGTAATTTTTAACTTATTTTTGTAAATATTTTTTCACCACCTGTGTCCCCCATGATGTCATATAAGAACTCTGGGGGTCATTCACACTGTATTTTTTTATATTTCACACTTCCTCTGCAGCTGAGGCATCCATAGGAGCAGCAACCATAGGATCCCCAGTTACAGGAAAAAACATCCCCCTAGTGTAATAGTAGTCACTGTCACAGATGGTCAGGGTCTGCTAAGACCCTGGAGTTCTGACATGCCGTTGGTCATGTGATCCCTGAGTCCCGTGCAGGAAACAGCAGTGCTGTGTCCTGCGTTCTCTACATAGCGCCCACTAAGTGTTATGTAGTTTGTAAAGGAGAAGGTAGAAGCCATTATAAAACGCTTCTCCCTTCTCCTCCGGGTCTTCTGCCGGATCTGACAGCCGAGGAACCATCCTACAGCTGCTAGATTGTGGGAGCAGAAGCTTTATACCCGAGCTCCATATGTCCTATCGGCTGGGAATAAAGCCCAGGACCAAGCGCTGTATATTCACGGCACTCGGTCCTTAATGGGTTAATGCCGTATTGGCCTACTTTTGGTCTTGCTGGCTTACTAACTTTTCCCGCTAATCAGGTGCCGTTATTGTTGGGTTTCTGAAACTAAACTTTTGTCTTCTTGCGTTTGTTTTCCTTAGATTCGACTTCATATATGACCTGTTTGAACATGTTTCAAGCCGCAACAACCAAGATACTCTAAAATCTGGAAGTAAACACCGGAAGCCTACCGTCAGCCTGCAGTTCAAGGTCTGTATACAAGTAGAGCACGGTGCTTCAATGACCTCTTACTGCCAGCAGGGGGCACTGCTGGGAAGCCTAAAACCAATATTCTGTACACTTCTGTAGAACAGCCGACCTTAAGACCCCATGGGGGATCAGTTATGTGTCGTCTGACAGTAATTCTAAGGCTGTCCTTTATTTTAGGACTCTCTGCATTCCCTGATGGCCACACTGAGCACCGCCAATCCTTTCTTTGTGCGCTGCATCAAGCCCAATATACACAAGGTAAGTCTGCAGCAGTAAGTCACACTGGGTTGTCATCTTGTAGTCTATGTAGCTGCTGTCAGTCTGGACGTATATAATGGTGGCATAGATCTCTCATTTATACAAGATTTCACATATTGTATCTATTGTAATGAGATTGCCATTAACCCATTAATGACCGGCCTATGTGCCTTAAGGACCAAGCGATCTTCATTGTCGCCATGCAAGAGTTATAACTTGTTGACATATTCCGTATTCACCAATCACCCCCGCTCATTCGGGATTCCTGGCTCCTCGTCTCTTGTCTTCAGTCTGACAGTCTACGTACCTGGAGTTACTAAATCTGATGGACATACCTGATATATGTATAATTCATGTTTGTGTTCCCTTGGCATGTTTCATACAGCTTCTGGCGTGTCACCGGTCTCTGGCCTCACAGCATGGGGCTCCTTCGTTAGCAGATGTGCAACGTGCATTTTTATTAAGTGTTAATTATGTAAGATGAAGCATGACACAGAGTGATTGAACCTGCTTTTTCTATAATTATTTGCATTCCATATTGTTATCTCCTGTAGTGTAAAGGCTCATTTACACGCAAAGACAATCTTTCAGATGATTGAAAGATTGATAGTTTTAGCGATCATTTTGCATAAAGTACTAATAGGCACTAATGCCTATTAGCACTTTATCAGCTTAATTTGCATGCAAATGAGCCTCCAGCAGCTCTTTGCAAATCCCAGCATGTGGTCTGGACTTTGCACTCAGCTGCATTGTCTTTGCATGTGCTGTTGGCAGAGCACAGTGTGCGGTCCCTGCTAACTCCAGCTGAATAATAGACTTTATGCTCACCTAAAGGCCCATTTAGACACAACGCTTATCGCTCGAAAGCCATCTTTTGAGCGATCATCTTTGTGTCTAAATGCACATTAAAAATAATCATTCAGGCAAAGAGTGAAAAATGGAAGCATTTACACGCAACGCTTATCACTCAAAAGGCATTGTTTGATGGGCTGCAAGTAAGTGCCTGACTGAGTCCAGTGATTGAGCAGGTCACAATGTAGTCCACCTGTTCTAATTTTATAATGGGAGGACTACTTAGCAGCGCTGCTCAATGCACTGAGCAGCTTCTTCCAGCCCTGACACTAGGTGGAAAAGGTAAGTATAAGGCCGGTCTCACACGACCGAGTTGGAATTGCGGAATCCGTGATCATCACTTGCATGAATGATCCACGGCATCCCGCATACATTCAAACAATAGAACATTTGCATGTCCACTCATGTGATTGGGAAGTCAATGGAAGTCATCTGACCCGCGGCCCACCCACAATTGACATTGCGGATAGGTCGCAGGCACCCACATCATCGCCTAGCAATGATGTGGGTACCTGCAACGCAGGAAAAACAACGTTTTGCAAAAAAACCTGTGATGTGCATGTCTGACAGATAAATCCTGCTTGGGATAGATTCCAGAGGTCTGTATCTCCGTGTTCAGTACGGTATTCTAGAATACATTCTAAGTGCAAATAGAAATCCAGAGCCGCAGCCAAAGTTCTGCATGGAGCCCCCCACAACTTTCTTCTGCATCTTTGGGTCTCTTAAGAAGCTCATCGTTGCCACACTAGAATCAGGGGTATCATTGCTAGAATCTTAGAAGATTAGGCCGAAGCTAAAATGTAGGGGGGCCCAATGTAAAATCTGTAACACCGCCACCAACCATCATTGTGCCATGTGCTTAAGGCTCCAGGGCCCGGTAGTGACTTCTACCTCTGCGCCCCCTATAGCTATGCCCTGTAGAAATCTAAATAATGTATGAATGTGGAGCTAATTAAAATACACCTACAGTAATGGGGTTTTTTTACCATTGGCTGATGTTTTCTTTCATTTTCAGTACAAGGAAGTCAGATAGTGATTTCTCACTAGATCTGCAGCCCGTCTCTGGTAGTCCAGGCCAATTATCTGTTATTACGTACACTTCTAGCCCGGCTCCCTAGACTAGCGCTGAACTGTCCCTTCATCATTGTTCGTGTCCCGTCATTGGGCTCTGTTTAATGTAGGGCAGAATCTTTTGTCACCACTTTCTTTATAACTGGGGCGCTCTATTTGTCAGATATCTCTTTCAGAGTGCTGCAGATTGTTTCGTCGCTTCTCTCTTTATAAAGTGGGGCAGCCTTTATTTCCTCTTTGTAGGGCCTTTTTACATAACATGTTCCTTGCTGGAGTGAATGATCATTTGACAATAACAGCATGTGATGATGCACACATGTATACAGTAACATTGTATACTAGGCTGAAAAAAGGAAAATGTCCATCCAGTTCAGCCAATTACCCCCCCAGTTTTGATCCAGAGGAAGGCGAAAACCCCAATGAGGTAGAAGCCAATTTTCCTTATTTAAGGAAAAAAAAATCTTTCCCGACTCCAATCGGGCAATCAGAATAATCCCCGGATCACCGACCCTTCAGAGTAATCAGTGATATAACATGTAATATTGTAACGCTCAAGAAAGGTGTCCAGGACCCTCTTGTACTCCTTTATCGAGTTCACCATCACCATGTCCTTCAGCAGAGAGTTCCACAGTCTCACTGCTCTTACAGTAAAGAACCTCCTTCCATGTCGGTGTAGAAACCTCCTCTTTTCTAAACGTAGAGGAAACACATTTACTAGTACAACCAGAGCATACATTACCTCCAGAGCCCATTTGAATAGCACCAGCTCTGTATCTTTATGGGCAGGGGTGTCAAACTCATGTTCACCGAGGGCACAGTTTGGGTGTGTGAAAATATTGCGCATTTCACCTACCAAAATTGCATCCGCCCGTGTGAATGAGCCCCAGATATACCCACTCCTTACCACGGCTATGGAGCTCTATGCACTATGATGGGTTTCTCCCCTTCCGCCTCTTTAGCACCGAGCTTCCTACCTTGGAGGGTGGCTGGGGTTCCCCGGTAGTGGGTTGGAGCTGTGTGTCCTTCTGCATTGCGGGCCACATAATCGCCCGGTGGGCCATATTTTCGGCCTGTGAGCCTTGAGTTTGAGACATGTTTTACTTTTATATTCCAGTTCTATGTAGCGTTCTTCCTAACCATCCTATCCTAATGACACTGCACTGCGTTCTCATAGACCTTGTGAAGAGCCAATTATTGATACGAACTCCTCCGAAAGTCACTGGAGTTGACGTCCAACAGACCAGGTTGCCTTGGAAATGGTGTAAAAAGACTTGCAATGCCCAGAGAGCTCTCCCGTGGTGCCCGCCTCATTAATAAGTATTCACGGGCAGGGCTGACCTGCAGCAGGTTGTCGAGTTCTTTAGAGTTAACTGTTCCAAGAAAGCTATTTGTTTTAACCTCAAGAGCTTTCCTGCCGGCACAAGTTCCTTAAGTACACAGTTCTGGTGGCTCTGCTTCTGCTGCTTGCTGCCAGTTCCTTGTGTATGCTGATACACTCAACCTGCAGGGCTATCGTCCAAGCCCGACTTCCTTTAGGCACAAGAGGGAAGGAATCAAACAAGCTCAGCCAAAGATATCACATGGGGGACTTGAAATACCAGCCTGCATAGAAAAGACTTGTTCTGTGTGCGCGGAGCCTTTGTGCGCTGCTGTCCAGTCGCTGCTAGCATGCAGGCTCGTTAGGAAGAAGCAAAATGAGCGAAGAGAGGACTGAAGGAAAGGTAGGTGCTGGCCTCCCTATATACACCTGCAGCTCTGCATTTAATAGCTAGGCATTAAGAGTTAAGATCCATATACTCCATTCTACTAGATTGGAGTGAAGTAGTAACATAGTAAGGTTAAACAAGACATCATTCCATCAAGCTTCAAACATCTGTAAACAATTGATAAGCAATTAGCCAGTGAGCTTAAATTGAAACTAAGTTTTCAAATAACTTGTGCCTATATGATAGCCACTGTGATCACTAGCAATATTCCGGCCGCAGTGGAAGAGCAAGCTGCTGGGCCGCTTCAAAGCCGCCGCGGATTTTGCAGCAGCGGTTCTCCCGGCGGAAATCTCGCAATTTTTCGCTGCGGCCGAACCGCGAGATTTCCGCCGAGAATCCGCCCCGTGAGAGCCCAGCCTAACAGAACAGAGGGTACGAAGGAAGCAGAGAGTCACACAGATGTTGTCTTTAAGCTATTATTAAGTCACTGTGAAGTTTACAGACATCACATCCCCACTGCTCGCTCTTGCTGTACATTTGCCCACAATAGGAATTTGTTTGTGTGTGTTACAGACAGTTAGAGAGCAGGATCTGTAGTATTCTGTGTACAGTCTATAGAGCATAGCTGCAGCTCCTTTCACCAGTTTTGAGAGAACTGAGAATCAGATATACGATTTGCAGAATAAAAATATGGAAAAATATAGGATGCAATTCATATAATGCTAGGAAATAGTGTTATTCCTCACGTACACAAGGCAGCTTATACTGAAAAGTCATCTGAAAAATTAAGTATGCTTTAACTCTGCTACATCTCACAAACTCAGACATTACAAAAAATTATTTTGAAGATGACAAATTGACTTCAGAGTAACATAGACGAAGTATGGCTTCCTTCTTCATTCTTTGTATTAGCATTTGTCAGTACAGAAACATGCTTCATAATAGATAGGAATTAGAGATGAGCAAGCGTACTCAGTAAGGACAGATACTCGAGGGAGTATCATCCTTACCGAGTACCTGCCTGCTTGCCCACAAAGATTCGGGTGCCGGTGGTGGGCGAGGAGTGGCGGGTGGAGAACAGGAGGGAGATCGCTCTCTCTCCCCCACCCCCACCCCCGCTCCCTCCTGCTCACCCCCGCAACACAGCGCTCACGCACGCTGGCACCCGAATCTTTGCGAGCGAGCAGGCAGGTACTCGGTAAGGATGATACTCACTCCAGTATCTCTCCTTACTGCGTATGCTCGCTCATCTCTAATAGGAATCTCAGAAATCTGATAAGAGTTTGATTCAAAACCAGTGAAAACCCAGTTATAGGGCTGCGGGATGGTTTTTTTCCTCTGCCATTCTGGCACCATCTGTATAACAAACCACTTTATGGGATATATGGTAGCTCTGGCTATGCTTCCTTCTACACTACGTTTTGTTCCTATGTGTCCCATACGGTGCTGAGGGCAGGCTGCTCCTGTGATATCATGGCAGGTTGGCATACTTAGGGATGGTGTATGTGTTCGTAGCGCTCCCTCTGGTGCATAAGGCATAATCCAAAGAAAGCAGGTCGCCAGCAGCACAAATTGTATATCCCTCCAGGGGTTGGGCATAGGTTATGCAGTAGCCAAAGAGACAGGTGATTGAATCCTTATCACCAAAATCACATGCAGCAATAAAAAAGACTTCGGCAGCATCCTGGGTGCAAATTGATATCCAAAGTTTTATTCCCCCATCACAGAAAAACAGGCAACGTTTCAGCCATGTTGGCCTTTGTCAAGCTTGACAAAGGCCAACATGGCCGAAACGTTGCCTGTTTTTCTGTGATGGGGGAATAAAACTTTGGATATCAATTTGCACCCTGGATGCTGCCGAAGTCTTTTTTATTGGTGCATAAGACATGGTGCAATGTCCCAGAATCCCTCTTTTGCGGGCTCTCTCAGATCCAGTAGCACATAATTGGATGGCACACACTGGAGTTCTTTTAAAATGCTCATAAGGTTTATTGACACAATCCAGATGTTCACAATAGTTTGGGCTGGTGCTCTTTGTCAAGCTTGGCAAAGCCTCAGGTACAAATCCCCAGATCCGCTTGGACACAGAAGACAATCAAAAATAGGACAAGAGAGGTTATCTACAGCGACTTTAATCCATCTTCCTCTCCAGCAAAATTGGAGGTCCTCTACAGCGACTTTGGTCCATACTCCTCTCCAACAAAAGTAGAGATGCTCTACGGTGGCTTCGGTCCCTCTTCCTCTCCAACAAAAGTAGAGATCCTCTACAGCGACTTTGGTCCATACTCCTCTCCAACAAAAGTAGAGATGCTCTACGGTGGCTTCAGTCCCTCTTCCTCTCCAACAAAAGTAGAGCTCCTCTACAGCGACGTGGGCCATCCTCCTCTCCAACAAAAGTAGAGATGCTCTACGGTGGCTTCGGTCCCTCTTCCGCTCCAACAAAAGTAGAGGTCCTCTACAGCGACGTGGGCCATCCTCCTCTCCAATAAAAGTGTAGGTCCTCTACAGCGACTTCGGTCGTTCTCCAACAAAAGTAGAGATCCTCTACGGTGACTTCGGTCCCTCTTCCTCTCCAACAAAAGTAGAGGTCCTCTACAGCGACTTCAGTCCCTCTTCCTCTCCAACAAAAGTAGAGGTCCTCTACAGCGACTTCGGTCGTTCTCCAACAAAAGTAGAGATCCTCTACGGTGACTTCGGTCCCTCTTCCTCTCCAACAAAAGTAGAGGTCCTCTACAGCGACTTCAGTCCATCTTCCTCTCCAACAAAAGTAGAGGTCCTCTGTGGCGACTTTGGCTCCTCTTCCTCTCCAACAAAAAGGCTGTTCTTACATATTCTCCTATATTTTATTGTCTTCTGTATCCAAGAAGATCTGTGGATTTGATGCATTTGCTTCTCAGGCTTTGCTGCATGCTCGATAAAGGGCGCTGGCCGGAAACATTAACGCTGCAAACTACAAACTATTGTAAACATCTGGATTGTGTCAATAAACCTTATGAGCATTTCAAAAGAACTCTAGTGTGTGCCGTCCGATTATGTGCTACCAGCTTTGATTACATAGCTGGTGTTGCGAGGTGTCAGCCAAGGTGGTGCAGCATTAATAAGTATGTTACTCAAATAGTTCTTTACTGAAGACAAGTACAAACGGTTGGACGCTGGTATTGACTATCTGGCAAAAACAACGGCGTGGGCTTACTGGGGTTGGCACTTGCTTAGTTTGTACTTCGGTCAGCCCACCTGCATACTATGAAGAAATAAAAAAAACTTGTCATGGGGTAAATGTACTAAAGAGATACACTCTTCTGCCAGTCATTAGCCGTGGTAAACCAGGGAAAGATGCTTCAAATTAATTAAAAGGTGGCGTAAATTTGCACTTTTACGCCAGATTCTGACCGAAATTATAATAAATGTGTCGGCCCACGGGAGACCATACCCCTTCCGTTAAAGTCCTCCCACTTTCCTAAAACTTTGGAAAAGTAGTAAGAAAAGTGCAAAAAGGTCAAAGTGACAAATTATAGCACACCTGTGGTGTATACCCTACAATTACATCCCTCTGTGGCGTCTATAGCCCTGGTGTACCATAACCTGCACTCCTATACATAACCACCTATATTGCTGGTATGATTTGTGCTGGATGAAAGGGTTAGAAACTGTCAAAGGATTGAGTCCCCCTCACACAGACCTACATACTACAATGAGCGGTTGAACACAAAACCCTGGCTTTGTGATTTCGGAGGTTTCGTATTCTTGCCTTGAATGGTTGCCCTGAATGTATCAGACAGATAAGAATAGGATTCCCTGTTCGGTTAATAGCGGCAGACAAAGAGCGGACAGTACACTGTGTTTTCTCCCCTGAAAGAGCTGCTATTGACTGTAACCACAATTTCTGTTAAAGGTGAAATCTCATAATTTAGGTCCCGAGGACATTATTTGTTCGATAAAAGTAAATATTGCGTGTTGTATTTAGTAGGGCACATACAATGCTCTCCACCCCCAAGAAAGGGGGTTATGTATCCTCTGGTCTAAGACTGTGCAGAAGCCCACTTCTTCACATTGCCGCTGACCTGTATAAGTGCATGTCCTATGGCTGCCAGGCTTAGGTCTGAAGAAGTGGCATCACATCAGCAACTTGTGCAGGAAAACCTGTGACTGATAGCCGGCCTCCCGCTGCAACAGCAGGGATGGCTGAGAACGCTGATCTCCCATTTAACCGCACACATGCCGCAATCAGTGTAGATTGCTCACAGAGGGAGTGGACGCATCGGCCTTCTGCTATGTCATCGTGGAGGGCCGATGGGTTGCCATCTCGGTCTGCTATAGCCTGTGATTGCTATTGGAAGTGATAATGCATTGCAGTTTAGAAGTACTGCAGTGTATTATCATAGTGATAAGAGTTTCTCATGTTCAAGTCACCTACAGGGACATAAAAATGTAAAAAAATAAACACTTAAGAAAAAAACTTTTTTTCCTGCACTTTCCCATTTATGTATTTAAAAAAAACCCACATAATTGGTCTCATCGTATCCATAACGACTTGTACAATATATTGAACACACTATCTATCCCGGCAGGCAAAAACTGTACAGAAGAAACAAACTATAAGACGGAGCCAAAATGCTTATTTTGTTCATTTTGCCTCTCCCAAAAAAAGCAATAAGGGTGCATTCAGACGACCGTATATCAGCCGGGTATTCACGCCGCCCGATATACGGCGTCTCTCTCTGCAGGGGGAGCAGGCTGGAAGAGCCGGGAGCAGTGCTCTGAGCTCCCGCCCCCTCTCTGCCTCCTCTCCCCCCCCCCCCCTGCACTATTTTCAATGAGGAGAGGCGAGACGGGGGGCGGAGCTAATTCCCAGAATTTAGCCTCACCCCCATTCCGCCTCCTCTCATTGCAGAGGGGCGGAGAGGGGGTGGAGAGGAGGCAGAGAGGGGGTGGGAGCTCAGAGCACTGCTGCCAGCTCTTCCAGCCTCCTCCCCCTGCAGAGAGAGACGCCATATATTGGCTGGGCGTGAAAACCGAGCCGATATACGGTGGTCTGAATGCACCCTAAAAGTAATCAAAAAAGTCGTATGTACCCCAATAAAAACTACACAAAAAACAAGGGCTATGTCGAGGAAAAAAAACGTTATGAACGCAGCGATGTTAAAGAAGTAATAATTAAGAAAAAGGGGGGTTTTATTGTGCAAAAAAAAGAAAAAACAGAAAAAAAAGATATACCAACCAGCAGAAAAAATGTATCGTGTCATTTATGCTGCATAATTATATAATACACTCTAAGAAAAAAGCAATGACAGAATTGATGCCCTCCTCTCCTCCAAAGAATGACTACAATGCATTATATATATATATATCTAAACAAATGTACCAATAAAAACTGCAGCTCACCGTGTAAAAAGCGAGCCTCGTACGGCCGTGTCAGCGGGGAAGTAAAAAGGTTGTGGCTTTTGAAAAGTGGAGATGAAAATCCCAATAAAACTATTGTGTCCTAATAGCCAAAATAGGCCTATCCCTTAAAGGGTTAAACTCAGTACAAGCTTCTGCACCGCAGAGGATTACTGATGAATCGGTGACGGCCAGGGCCAAACTGTAAAGGGAAGGAAGGAAGAGAAGGAAAGGGAAGGGGGAGAAGAAACTACGAAAAGGAGGGGAGGAAATCTTCTCTGGGAGAACCGGGGCTTATAAGGCGGCCATGGAACAAGGGTTCCCTTCTTAAGATAGACCATAAGTGCCTGAACAGTGGGGGTCTGACTCCTGGGATCCTCGGCAATCAGCACATTGAATGGGCCATCTGTGGCGCTCCTGCGAGCGCTGCGTACCATTCACTACACATTTAGTACGTCTACAGCTACACGGGATTCATTGAAAGTCAAGCAGCAAAGTGTTTAATTCTATGTATCAATTCAGTGTATAGAAAGTGTCAATAGTGAAGTGTGACATACACAATAGGACTGTTCTCTGCATCAGTTATGCCCTTGACGTGGATTTCACGGTCTCTGTAATATCCACAAAGCCAATATATAGATGGCCGTACAGTGCAGTCCTTGGTGATCCCTCCGGCAGTGTAGACTACGTTCTGGTGCATATTGTGTAAGCGACGTGAGGTCCTACTGAGCCGGTCCCCCATTACTGTGGTGTCTCCCAGCATAGTGCACACAGCGAGCGTGGCTCTTTAGAGAAGTCTCTGCACACACACCCAGTGTTCGTGCACTCCGTTCTGAAAAGAGGCATGCTCGCTGTGCGCACGCTGGCTTAATCGGGGGGTTCTTGTTAGCCTCAAGGCTGCCATTGATGGTGGGATTTTGTGTTAGGATGATAGCAAATGTTGCGAATCACTTTGGGTCCGTTTATACTAAGCAACGGTCCGGTGTCGCCAGTAGAGCAAAATGTGATTGTTCTCAGCAAGAGAAACCAAGTCATCTTGTAGATATGATAGCTTTTAATGTCTAACAAGAAGGCATGATGTTCTAGCGAGCTTTCCAACCTACTAAGGGTTCTTTATCAGGCTTAATGAAACAGCTCTGGATGGGGCATATATATATATTTACACACATATGAAAAGGCACAGGCATGAAGTGATTAATTTGCATTTAAAACAATACCAGACAAGATGAGCAGAAGAGTAAATACTCAATTAGTGCACTGATAAGATTTATGGTCTCTAAATTGGTGTTAGGGGGTCACCAGGACAGCGTGTTATCTGTACTTCAGATTCCTCATATTCTCCACTGATGCAAAAAGCCCCCTCCGAGGTTCAGTCCATTCTTAAGGGTATTGAAAATGGTCATAGTTTTGTACTCTCTAATTCTTCTGTGATGCTGCAACTTGAAGTTGCCTTTCAGTATGATACGCGGCGATGAGATCTCATCCTGGCTTCCAGTTTTTGTCCTGTTTCCCCAACACAAAGCCCCCCAACAGGAAATTCCCTGCACAGGATCAGGTACACAACATTGGATGTGGAACATGCAAATGTCCCAGGAAAATTATAGTCCTACTGTGTGTTGGGGATTTGTATCCTATGAGAAATCTGAAATAGAGATAACTCACTGGCCTGGTGACCACCTAACACCAATTTAGATAGTGTAAAACTGTCACAGCCCTTATCAGTGGACTAAATAAGTATTTACTCCTCTGCTCATCTTGTCTGGTATTGTGGAAATTAATCACGCTATGTCTGCGCCTTTTCATATGTGTGTGTGTATATGTATATATATACCCCATCCAGATCTGTTTCATTTAGCCTGATGAAGAGCTCTGCTTAGGTTGGAAAGTTTGCTATACATCATGTATTTTTGTTAGCCATTAAACGGTATCATATCTAGAAGATTACTTGTTTCTCTTACTGAGGACAGCATGCCGCACTATTTCACTCTGTATTTTACCGGAAATCGGCAATGGAGGCTCCAAACGGAACCTCAGACACTAATGGGGACAAGCCCTGATTTATCCACACATCGATTGACATCTCTGTATTTAAACACTCGTCTTTTGTTTCCGAGCTCTACCAAAGTCAAGTCAAAAAGTAAATCTTTATTTGATGAAAGATCTGGATGTAATTTATGTGTCACCGCCAAGTCTGTTTGTTCTCTGTGCTTAGATTGTAGCTATTGTCTGCAGACACAAAGAGACACATAGTAGCTTGACATGTTATTACCATTCAGACATCTGTCATCAGGACAATGTAGACCGTCACCAGGAAGATGTTTTCTAAGATACAGGTGAAGAAGTTACATTCTGGCTGAATTCTCTGGTAGTTGTGTATCCGAAAGAAACCAGAACTGGAAATATCCGAGTGCACAACTTTATCAGGGCTGTACTAGAACAGAGAAAATGTGATTCCTGGAGTATCTTAGCAACTTGGAATTGCTTCTACTCAGGGAAGTATTTTATTGTGTTCCCTAGACTGCTATTAAGAGGGGTCTGTCAACAGGGGGGTCTCCTCCAGACTTAGGCAAATATCCTTTGAAAACCAATTTCTGGACAGACAGACAGATATGAGAGATAGATAGATATGAGAGATAGATATGAGATAGATAGATAGATAGATAGATATGAGATAGATAGATATGAGATAGATAGATAGATATGAGATAGATAGATAGATATGAGATAGATAGATAGATATGAGATAGATAGATAGATATGAGATAGATAGATATGAGATAGATAGATAATAGATAGATATGAGATAGATAGATAGATATGAGATAGATAGACAGATAGATATGAGATAGATAGACAGATAGATATGAGAGATAGATAGATATGAGATAGATAAACAGATATATATGAGAGATAGATAGATAGATAGATAGATATGAGATAAATAGATAGATTTATCTAGATAGATAGATAGATAAATAGAAGATAGATATTTATCTAGATAGATAGATAGATAGATATAAGATAGATAGGTAGATAGATAGAAAGATAGATATGAGATAGATACGAGATAGATTGATGGATAGAAAGATAGATATGAGATAAATAGATAGATAGTAGATAGATAGATTTTCCTATCTATCTATCTCACATCTATCTATCTCATATCTATCTATCCATCTCATCTATCTATCATCTATCTATCTCATCTATCTATCTCCTATCTATCTATCTATCTATCTATCTATCTCTCCATCCTATCTATCTATCTATCTATCTATCTATGTCTGTCACATCTATCTATCTATCTCCTATCTATCTATCTCATATATCTATCTATCTATCTATGTCTGTCACATCTATCTATGTCTGTCACATCTATCTTTCTATCTATCTCCTATCTATCTATCCATCTATCTATCTCCTATCTATCTATCTATCTATCTATCTGATATCTATGTATCTATCTCCTATCTATCTTTCTATCTATCTATGTCTGTCACATCTATCTATCTATCTAACAATCTATCTCATATCTATCTATCTATCTCATATCTATCTATCTATCTCATATCTATCTATCTATCTATCTATCTATCTATCTATCTATCTATCTATCTCCATCAGGCTGTACATGACACATTGTGGTGGAAGATCATATTTCAATGTAATGCATCGCTTGTATTTAAATAAACTAAGGCCAGTGCAGTCCGTTGTATTGGAAGAAAGTGTAGAGGCAGATGCCATGTACGAAGCATCCAGTGGCCTGTTATCATGTTAATGTATCCCTCATCTAGGAGACAGATTTTTGGAGAAGAGATAATTGTAGACAATGGATGAAGAGGGACAGCGCAGGGGCCATACAGTGCTGAAATTAATTATTCAGAGAGCTTAATTGGCTTGACATTAGACCATATTATTAACACATTATAGGGAAGCTGCGGCAGAGTCCCTACAGATCTCCTCATAAAAGACCGTTATAAATGAAGTGGTCATGCTGTTGTGGAAAATCTGCTGTTATGCGAAACAGTCAAGTGTATAGAATAGATGTGTCGTTAACCACGGTGCAGATGTTCTAGAGCAGCTCTAGAACTGCATACATTAGAGAGTCTGTATACATTGATGTAGTCTTGGTGATGATAGATAGATATGAGATAGATAGACTGAATGACGACAATGTCCATCTAGTTCAACCTGTATACCCTTTATGATCCAGAGGAATGCAAAAACCCCAAGAGGCAGAAGCCAATTAGCCCATTTGGGGGAATAAATTCCTTCCCGACTCCATAATGGCAATCAGAATAATCCCTGGATCAACGCTTGATAGGTCCTACCTGATTGTAAGACCCGGAACAATAACCCGCTGGTCACCTAATGTCTATATCCGGTAATATCACAGCGCTCTAGATAGACGTGTAGTTCCCTCTTACACTGCTCAATGGATTTTGCCATCACCACGTCCTCAGGCAGAGAGTTCCACAGTCTCACTGCTCATACAGTAAAGAACCCCCTTCTGTGTTGGTGATGAAACCTGTTTTCTTCTAGTCGTAGAGGGCGCCCTCTTGTTACCGTCACAGTCCTGGGTATAAACAGATAGATAGATATGAGACAGATAGATATTATGTAGATAGATGTGCGAGGACTGATTTATAATGGCAGCCGCGCTCTGGTAGTAGTGGTTCCGAGCTGCGTAATGTCATAATAGAATCGTGCTAGTGGGAGGCTGTGTGGTAAATGGAGGCTCAGTGCTGGTGGGAGGCTGTGAGGCAGATGGTGGCTCAGTGCTGCTGGGAGGCTGTGAGGCAGATGGTGACCCAGTGCTGGTGGGAGACTGTGTGGTAGATGGTGGCCCAGTGCTGGTGGGAGGCTGTGTGGTAGATGGTGGCTCAGTGCTGGTGGGAGGCTGTGCAGTAGATGGTGGCCCAGTTGTGGTGGGAGGCTGTGAGGCAGATGGAGGCTCAGTGCTGGTGGGAGGCTGTGCAGTAGATGGTGGCCCAGTGCTGGTGGGAGGCTGTGAGGCAGATGGAGGCTCAGTGCTGGTGGGAGGCTGTGTGGTAGATGGTGGCCCAGTGTTGGTGGGAGGCTGTGTGGTAGATGGAGGCTCAGTGCTAGTGGGAGGCTGTGTGGTAGATGGTGGCTCAGTGCTGGTGGGAGGCTGTGCATTAGATGGTGGCCCAGTGCTGGTGGTAGGCTGTGTGGTAGATGGTGGCCCAGTGTTGGTGGGAGGCTGTGTGGTAGATGGTGGCTCAGTGCTGGTGGGAGGCTGTGAGGCAGATGGAGGCTCAGTGCTGCTGGGAGGCTGTGAGGCAGATGGTGGCCCAGTGCTGGTGGGAGGCTGTGTGGTAGATGGTGGCTCAGTGCTGGTGGGAGGCTGTGCAGTAGATGGTGGCCCAGTTGTGGTGGGAGGCTGTGAGGCAGATGGAGGCTCAGTGCTGGTGGGAGGCTGTGCAGTAGATGGTGGCCCAGTGCTGGTGGGAGGCTGTGAGGCAGATGGAGGCTCAGTGCTGGTGGGAGGCTGTGTGGTAGATGGTGGCCCAGTGTTGGTGGGAGGCTGTGTGGTAGATGGAGGCTCAGTGCTAGTGGGAGGCTGTGTGGTAGATGGTGGCTCAGTGCTGGTGGGAGGCTGTGCATTAGATGGTGGCCCAGTGCTGGTGGTAGGCTGTGTGGTAGATGGTGGCCCAGTGTTGGTGGGAGGCTGTGTGGTAGATGGTGGCTCAGTGCTGGTGGGAGGCTGTGAGGCAGATGGAGCATCAGTGCTGGTGGGAGGCTGTGCAGTAGATGGTGGCCCAGTGCTGGTGGGAGGCTGTGTGGTAGATGAAGGTTCAGTGCTAGTGGGAGGCTGTGTGGTAGATGGTGGCCCAGTGTTGGTGGGAGGCTGTGTGGTAGATGGTGGCTCAGTGCTGGTGGGAGGCTGTGAGGCAGATGGAGGCTCAGTGCTGGTGGGAGGCTGTGAGGCAGATTGAGGCTCAGTGCTGGTGGGAGGCTGTGCAGTAGATGGTGGCCCAGTGTTGGTGGGAGGCTGGGTGGTAGATGAAGGCTCAGTGCTGGTGGGAGGCTGTGTGGTAGATGGAGGCTCAGTGCTGGTGGGAGGCTGTGCAGTAGATGGTGGCCCAGTGCTGGTAGGAGGCTGTGAGGCAGATGGAGGCTCAGTGCTGGTGGAAGGCTGTGTGGTAGATGGAGGCTCAGTGCTGGTAGGAGGCTGTGCAGTAGATGGTGGCCCAGTGCTGGTGGGAGGCTGTGAGGCAGATGAAGGCTCAGTGCTGGTGGGAGGCTGTGTGGTAGATGGAGGCTCAGTGCTGGTGGGAGGCTGTGCAGTAGATGGTGGCCCAGTGCTGGTGGGAGGCTGTGTGGCAGATGGAGGCTCAGTGCTGGTGGGAGGCTGTGTGGCAGATGGAGGCTCAGTGCTGGTGGGAGGCTGTGCAGTAGATGGTGGCCCAGTGCTGGTGGGAGGCTGTGTGGCAGATGGAGGCTCAGTGCTGGTGGGAGGCTGTGCAGTAGATGGTGGCCCAGTGCTGGTGGGAGGCTGTGTGGTAGATGGAGGCTCAGTGCTGGTGGGAGGCTGTGCAGTAGATGGTGGCCCAGTGCTGGTGGGAGGCTGTGTGGCAGATGGAGGCTCAGTGCTGGTGGGAGGCTGTGTGGCAGATGGAGGCTCAGTGCTGGTGGGAGGCTGTGCAGTAGATGGTGGCCCAGTGTTGGTGGGAGCAAACACTCACATTCCCTCCTCCCCCCAGGGGTAGTGGGACTGTGTTACCTCCACAAAATTTGTCCGCATGGGATGAGTTATAAATAAATATATATATATATATATATATATCTCACATACATAGATACATCCTATATTATATATCTAGATATATCACACTGCATATATATATATATATATATATATATATATATATATATATATATATAATTACACTGCATAGACAGTTCACTGTATAGACATCTTCCACTATGACAAGTATGTCAGAAATATAGAGGGACAAAGTGAGAATCGGCGAGGTTGGATGGCAATCATTCAATGCCCACTGACTTCTCTGGGTCAAAGAGGCCCCTGAGAGATGATCACAGTTTATACAATAGCTGTCCTCAGACGGGGAAATGTTACTATGGCTACAGAGACATGTAAAGCATGGCCCTAGTGTTCATTATATCCCAGCCTCTTCATTTCACTGGCGCAGGTCACCCTACAGCCTGATCTTCATGTAAATGTTTGTCCGGGGACACATTCAGCGCCAGATGCTGCCGGCGCTCTACTAGTCATGTACTCTCTGGATGCAGCGCTGGGAGAGCTGCAGGTGAGCTGGGGCTGTCGTTGGGTAGGATGCTACAGCGGGTATACACATACCATGAGGTATAGGCTTATACATAGTCAGGAATGTTCTATTTGTTGGGTGGAGGCCATATTATCAGTATCAAAGTCACAGATATTGTCTGTAGTTTATGGACATTACAGTCTGTACTACTCTTAGGTTTTACTTTACATTTTCTTCTCTTTTTGCATGTACACGGCTAAAGGATTGCCTTTGTGTCAATGACAAATTAAGAATTCTTATTTATCATTGACAAGACTAGTTTTTCTTCTTTTTCTTTCTTTCTCTTTTTTCTTTCTTTTTTCTTTCTTTCTCTTTTTTTCTTTCTCATTGTTTCTTTTTCTTTCTTTCTTTTGTTGTTTTTCTCTTCCTTTCTTTGTTTCTCCTCTTCTCTTCCTTCATTTCTTTCTCTTTTTCTTTTCCTTCCTTTCTTCCTATCTTCCTTCGTTCCTTCCTTCCTTTCCTTTCTTCCTCTCCTTTCCTTCCTTCCTTCCTCTCCTTTCCTTTCTTCATCTTCTTTCCTTTCTTCCTCTCCTTTGCTTTCTTCCTCTTCTTTCCTTTCTTTCTCTCCTTTCCTTTCCTTTCTTCCTCTTCTTTCCTTTCTTCCTCTCCTTTGCTTTCTTCCTCTTCATTTCTTTCTTTCTCTCCTTTCCTTTCTTCCTCTTCTTTCCTTTCTTCCTCTCCTCTCCTTTCTTCCTCTCCTTTCCTTTCTTCCTCTCCTCTCCTTTCTTCCTCTCCTTTCCTTTCTTCCTCTTCTTTCCTTTCTTCCTCTCCTCTCCTTTCTTCCTCTCCTTTCCTTTCTTCCTCTCCTCTCCTTTCTTCCTCTCCTTTCCTTTCTTCTTCTCCTTTCCTTTCTTCCTCTCCTTTCCTTTCCTTTCTTTCTCTCCTTACCTTCTTTCCTTCCTTCCTATTGGTCTCTTATATGTAGGGGTCACTAACAGTAATTCACAGTGTGTCATAAACTTAGAAGACTCATTTGTCTTGATTACCTAAATCTTGGATCTCCAACCTTTGTTGTAAGTGCCCTGCTTCACAATAGCAGCTCCTAGACATTTATTTTTTCTCTCTTTATTGAAAGTTCTATTTCTTCATGGACACGTTTATTTTTGTCCTGATGAATCTGCCTGGTGGTCGTTCAGTGTTTGAGTGACTCCTGTTTACTGTGAATGGAAGCGATCCCCAGCTGCTTCACCTCCATTCACTTGAACAACTAACACTCATGTGAAGAGGCACAGGACCGATAGCCAGCAGACTGTGGGACAGCTATCAGGTGCTTGTGTGCCCAACAGTCATCCCGTGTAAAGGTAGACTGAACTCAATATGTGCCACATTCATCCCATGCTAGGTGATACATCTGACACATCTTTAGACTATCTAGTTCGTGCCAGAAAACGGGTGTATTTTCAACAGTAAATCTGCCAATAATTGTTTCTTCATCCGCATTAAACAGATCGTCGAGGAGTTAAGAAAAGTAGCCTAACATCGGCAACTGTGATAAAAGTAGCCATTAGTCACCTGTTACGTTCCCCACCACTCCAGCGCCAGAGCTTTGGTGGACCCTGTTTAGTTTTATGCAACAATGACATACATACATCCACATGACATCTGCAACCAATCACCAGCCTCAGCAGTGATACCCACATGTGACCGCTAAGGCCAGGGATTGGTTGCAGCAGTCATGTGTATGTACGTGACGCCATAATGGCTGGACAAGTAAAGAGCCGAGGGGACCATGAGAAGGTCAGCTCTGGAGCACGTGGGAATTCAGCCGGTGAGTTGTGTGCTTATTTTTTATGTGCTCACATTTGCTGCTGTTTAGGTTACATTTACAATTCCCAGCCAACGCCTTGAACCTGCTGTTTTGTGCTTATTTCTGCAGATGCCGGACCAGTTTGACCAGTCTGTGGTTCTCAACCAGTTAAGGTACTCGGGAATGCTGGAGACTGTCAGGATCCGCAGAGCTGGTTTCCCAGTCAGAAGACCTTTCCATGATTTTTGCTTTCGGTGAGTATGTTGCATTTCTTGTATTTGTGCTCCTGCATTTATATGTCGAAGACCTGTGAGATGTTTCTGTGATTAGCTTGTAATTATGATTGCAGCCTGTTGTGTGGTGTAGTTAATATTATATTGGTTTCTGCAGATGATAGGACCTCCAGACCTGCGTGGTATTACTATGGCATTTACATTTCTATCTCCCAGCCTGAGCGCACTTTTGTCTTTAGTGGATGCTAATTCTACTCTAGGAGGTCATTGATGTCTATGAGCAGATGTCTGACCAACACTATGTAGACACCGGATATGCTTGGGCTGCTGTTGCCTGGTGAGGAAATGCTGCAGTAGACTGTGCTATTATTGATCTGAATGGCTGATCAGGGCTTATGCATTTGCTGTGCAGCGGACATCTGCAACCCACTGACATCAGCAGCCTCTGCGTTTCTGACCTAATGCTTGTTTGACCCCTACAAGGTGACAACCCTACTCTTGGGTATGTTGTAAATTCTGTGCTGCAACCCAGATGGCTAGATACATTCTTCCCATTGTTAGGGTCCTTATAGACAAGCCAATTATCGTTTGAACGAGCGAGTGATGTCATCGCTGGCTCGTTTGCTTGTCCATTCTGTTTATGCAGGCAGACACATTGTTGGCTCGTTCAAACGAGATTGGTTCAGCCTTTCACATTCACTGTACAAGGGATAAGAACGACTAAACGATCGCTGTTTACACCAAATAATTAGTAAACAAGCCAACGACCAATGAAAAGGGAAGGATTATTGTCCGTTGGTAAGTCATTGCTGCGTTTAGACTGAACCAATATATCATTCACTTTCGCTCGTTTGAACGATTTTTGGAATGACGATGGTTCCATCTAAAAGCACCATAACTTCTATTAACCCTTTCCAATCCAATTTGTATCCTGGTTTTCCTAGGGGGCTTACTCTTTTTCTGCTGTTATACAACAGCGCTATCTGCTGGCTAAAGCCAGTACTGCATGAGGTGACACGTTGGATAGGCTCCAACAGCAGAGAGGCTGGCAATATACAGTAAGAGAACCCCGACGGACGTCTTCTAACATCAGACCTGTACAGCCTTAAAGGGGTTGTCCCGCGCCGAAACGGGTTTGTTTTTTTTCCATAGCCCCCCCGTTCGGCACGAGACAAACCCAATGCAGGGATTAAAAAAAAAAAAACAGATAGTACTTACCCGAATCCCCGCGGTCTGGCGTCTTCATACTTACCTTGTGAAGATGGCCGCCGGGATCTTCACCCTTGGTGGACCGCAGGGCTTCTGTGCGGTCCATTGCCGATTCCAGCCTCCTGATTGGCTGGAATCGGCACACGTGACGGGGCGGAGCTACGAGGAGCAGCTCTCCAGCACGAGCGGCCCCATTCAGCAAAGGAAGGGACCGGACTGCGCAAGCGCGTCTAATCGGGCGATTAGACGCTGAAGATTAGACGGCACCATGGAGACGGGGACGCTAGCAACGGAACAGGTAAGTGAATAACTTCTGTATGGCTCATAATTAATGCACGATGTACATTACAAAGTGCATTAATATGGCCATACAGAAGTGCTGAACCCCACTTTGTTTCGCGGGACAACCCCTTTAAATCATAATGTCTTCAGACGTCAGACAGTGGATTGGAAAGGGTTAATCGTGTTACCCCTTTTTTCGGTTTTGCTTCCTAACTTTTTGCCATTTTCCAGGTATAAAGTGTTAATGAGAAATCTGAGCCTTCCTGATGAGTTGAAAGGCAAGTGTGAGACATTGCTACATCTTCATGACACGACAGATACTGAATGGCAGCTTGGGAAGACGAAGGTAATACCCTACCCTCCGTATTCATAGGAAAGAACATTAGCAGATCATGGCTGTGACAGTCATGGATTACTGCGGCGTATGGATGTTTATAGAATTCATTGATGGCTCCGGGGCTCGCGTTGCAATGCAGTATAATGTCTCCGTCCACTGTAGACCTGAAATCCTCCTGAACTATTCCTACCTTACGCCTTATTAGGGGTCCGTGTGCCGTTCATGGTAATTCACGGACAGCACATGCACCCATTATAGCCTATAGGGCTATGTACTCTACCGTTTTTGCATGTTCTATTCTTGTTCACATCGGCGATGAGAAGTAGAAGATGTAAGTGCGTGACAATGTGCGGCCGTCCATGTGTAGATCAGCATGGGGACAGGTATCCGTGCGGTATCTGATGTGAGTTTCATCTGGCCTTAGCGCCCTTTTACGCAGGCTGATAAATCATTCAGATTTCCACAATCCAGCGAGAATCTGAATGATTATCATTCAGTGTACAATCCTGCCCCGACTGGACTATGAATGAGAATTCATCCACTTCTCCATCACCATTTTTCAACTACACTTTGCACTGCTGTGCTTGGCCGGCGCTGACCACATGAGCAGCACTAGCCAATCACAGAGCAGGTATATGGTGTAGCTGTAGCACTAACACTACTAACGAGCTGTCAGTGATTAGTTGGTCTGCGGATGATGATGTCCATCTTGGCCGCCTGCAAACTGAGGCTGGATCCAGCAGAAAGGAGCGATGGGTAATAGAGTGCAGATCATATACAGCCTCCGACCCGGGACATTTGTCCTAAAGCAGAGGGTGGATTTGATACTCTATTGGCGCGGATTCCTCTTCCAGTACAAAGCATAATACACCGTGTGAACAGCGCTTCCTGGGCAGCAGCATCGGCGTAGCATCCTGTACAGACTAGCCGTGTCTGCAACCAATTAGTGAGCGACTTAAAGGGGTAGTACCACAGTTATATTCTATCACCTATCCATAGAATCGCTGATAAAAGTCTGATCAGTGGGGGTCTCACTACTAAAGCCCCCACCATTACCAAGAACAGGGGCCCGTTTTACACTCTTCTCGTCACAGCAAGCTCACTGCAGCCCCCTAGTGGGGAGTAGATTAGGTAGTGCGGCGGATGCACACGTGTGGTGCTGCTCCTTTCACCTTACATGGGATATCCAGAGGTAGCCAAGCGCTTGTAGTCAACTATTTCCGCAAGCCATATTGACATAAATGGGTGCCGCGCCATGTTGCCAATACGCCATTCTATCTCCACGTCACTGTGGGGACTGCAGCGAGCCTGTAGTGGCAAGAAGAAGAGGGGGATATGGGACCCTCATTCTCAGGGTCACTAGGGGGCTTAGCGCTGGGACCCCACCGATCAGTCTTTCACCAGCTGCCCTACGGATAGGTGATAAGTCAGTTGTGGCAGATGATTATGAATAAACATTACTTCACACAATCATTGGGTCGCGTGAAGAGAACAAACAGAGAGATGTGCAATGGCCGCCAAGATAGTAAGTAGGATCCGGCACGTCCAACTAGAGCTGGAAATAGAAGATCTGCATTTAGGAGGAAACCTCAAACAGGGGATATGTATCACACAAGTCCCAACGACCCCCATCCAGATCTGGCTGCACCTATTGTAGGGAGCAATAAGCAGTATGGAGTAACAATGTATCCTTACAGCACCAAGGTATCTGCGGAGGGTGAAGAACCCAACATGTATCGCCCTACTGCTGCCTTCGTCAGGAGTCGTAGCTCTGTCGAACCCCTGTATGACTGTTCTATCCAATTGATACATACATAGTATCCGCTGAGTGGTGTATATCCCATCTGCCCGATGCTCCAGCCGTCGCTCTCGTACCGCATTCATGTATGGGTGGTAATATCAAAAACAGGCAGCGCTCCAATCGTATAATTAGCAGGAACTCATGGGGTGTGATGGTCCTACCCTACTTCTACACCACTACGCCTGCAAGCCAAGTGGGCCTATATCTGCAGTGAATGGAGGGGAACGATCCGTAGAGCACCAGAGACCCTCGGATCCGGTGACAGGAGCAGACAGCGCTCCGGGACCACCACCTCCTCAGATACTGAAATGTGGAAGATAGCAGGGGTGCACTTACTCATAGAGAGCCCGGTGGAAACACGGTTTCTCACTGCCTCCCTATGTCCAGGCCAGCCTTCACTTAACCCTTTAACGACACAGGACATACAGTTACGTCCTTTGCTTTTTAGGTTTGCATAGAGGTCATCGGGAGCCAATCACACTCTATACGACGCGGGTGCAATCTGCTTCAACAGCTGACACCTGCAGGCAACAACCGAGTCTAGCGTGAACGATGATTGCGGCTGTTAACCCTTGAAATGCCGCCTTCAGATCCCGCTGATCAGCTGATCCTTCAGCCCTCTGGCAATGCAGCAGGCCGGACGTTTTCATCGCTGGCCAGCGCCAGAAGTGTAATATCTAGCGTGCCTGGAATTGTGTGTGCAGAATTGGACGTCCGACCCCGACGAGAGTGAAGAGCCGGCAGTGTAACAGGAGGCAGCGATCCCAATGATTTCAGTGGCAGTGAAGTCGGCTACTACACTTCTGGCTCTGATCGCCTGCGACAAAGTCCCTCCCTGCAATGACAGTGGTCCCAACAATCAGGTGACCGTCAGAGTTACTGAGCGGCGGACCCCCATCACTCAACTACAGATGACCTATCCTGAGGATAAGGCATCAGTAGTTAAAGTCCAGGAATACCCCTTTAAAGGGTTTTCTGTCATTTCTTTCCACTGATGACCCAGCATAGATCATCAGTAGTTGATGGACGGGGTCTGTTGCTCACTCCCAATGAAATCACTTTGCTCTTACATTTCGTGCGCAGGATGGGACGTGACGTACTGACCGCGGTCCTGAATAGGGAGTGTAATAGCACCGCGGCACTCCCATTGATTTCAATGGGAGTGAAGCCAGAGCTCCGACATCTTCTGGTCAGAACCAGTGATGACAGACTGTTAGCTGATAGATGGAGATCCCAAGACACAAACCCCTGTCCATCAACTAAAAAAGCCCAGAAAATCCCTTTGTTTCCCCTGCAGTGCCCCCACAGGAGTGATAAAGCATTACATAGTTCTCATTGCGATCCATTCTGCCTGGTGTCCCATTATCCCATATCCACATCATGCTCCAGTGTGGGATATAGAAGCATATAAACCCCATTCTGCACACAGCGGCCGTCCTTAATCCCATCGCTGCCTTCAAGGCATAAGGAAGCTAGTGATGTATTGTCCTGCCGAACAGGGGATAGCTGGGGAAAAGAAGAGGGGGGGAGAATGGCTGCATACGGCAATGCACAACAATGCTCTATGATCCCCTTTATAATCTCAGGTAGGTCATTCTTGAGGCTATGAGGGTCTATAGATCCCCTTTATAATCTCAGGTAGGTCATTCTTGAGGCTATGAGGGTCTATAGTTTTGGCTGTAGTTCGGTTTGCTATGGCAGTGACAGCCACCATTGCCTTTAAGGGGATTGCACAGGATTTAAAAAAAAAAATTGTCTTTTTCCAATGGCGCCATCCTGCCTAAAGGTTGTGTCTGGTATTGCAGCTTCCCTCCATTGGAGTAAAGGCCCTTTTACATGTAACAATTGTTGCACAAAATTTGTTTAAAGATCATCGCTGGTTCGCTCACTTCTCAATGCTCGTAAACTCGTGCGCTCGTTTAGCCAATAGTCGTCCCGTGTAAAACTCTCTTAAGTGGTGCTGAGCTGCAGTACCACATATAAGCTGTCGACAGGGGTGACACTATTTTGTAGAGGAAACCAGCCACGTTCCAATTCTGGACACTCCCCTTAAGGGTACTTTTGCATTGGATAACTATCAGGCACTTAACCCCTTCACCCAAGAGGATGTACATGTATGTCCCCTGGGTGTGTGGTTTGTATGGATCGGTAGTCCCCATGGCTTCTTGTTGCACCCTGTGAACGCCACCCCCGTAGTGCATTTCCTATTTTTATATGAGACCCCCTGCTGTGTCTTCTGTACTCAGTTGCTCTTTTCGCAGTCTTCGGTCTCATTCAGGTAGTCTGTTGTGTAGATTTAAGGACACGGACAATGTTAGCACCCCCATTAGAGTTCACGCTATTCACATCGGCCCGTGTGAGCGTGGCCTAATACAACTAGTATAAGATTATCAGTTTTGAGTGTGCGAAGGAAGAACACGGATCCCTGGAATATCCCTGCAATGTTTTCTGTTTGTTCAGGTATTTCTGCGCGAGGTTCTGGAGCACAAACTAGAGAAGCAGCGTGAAGTGGAGGTGTACAAAGCAGCGCTGACCATACAATCACACATCATGGGCTTTGTAGCAAGGTACGTGAACAATATCGCTCTGAAGATATGGTGACCTTTACTGTGAGCTCCGGTGATAATCGCCCCGTGTGCATGCCGCCACCGTCAGGGCACCGAGTAAGATATCACTCACTGGTCAGAGTTGCATTGCTTTTAGCAGAACTAAGAACCAACTGTTGGCCGTGTGAACAGGCAGCGCATCATGTATGACCAACTGCCTGTTTACAATGAATGCAGGTGGGCGGCCAGATGAGATCCCCGTTGGCTTCCCCTCTATTCACAGAACGACTATCCTGCAAGAAGCACAACAGCGATAGTCGGGCGTGAAGTGACCCATGAGCTTTATGGGTTGGGAAACACTTTTAATAGAAGTTTGTTGAATTCAATAAATTACAGTTGAATGCAGAATTTAAATGGCGCAGCTAAATACCTGAAAGGTAAGCTACATTCAGAGCTCCTGTGCAGCTGCGTTCAGTGATGGTTTGGGGAAGAGGTACTTGGCATATCCACTCTAGCACAATATCAGGGTTATCACCCTAAGGTGGGCTTCATACAGCCGGGTCAGATTCTGCACGCAGGATCCCATAGTGGATTCCGCTGTGAAGCCGGCCGGTGACCCCCCGTACCTGTTGTTTCTGCATTACGTATGTGCAGTACAGGTTTAAAAAAATATATTTTTATTTCCTGCACCAATGTTAATTGCGTATGGGCCGCGGGTCGGACGGCCTACATTGGCTTCAATGGAGGTCGTCTGTGCAGAGTCCGCAGCAAATAGAGCATGCAGCGATTTTTCCTCCGCTTGTAGAATACGCAATTTGTATCCTTAAGTGTGAGCGAAAAAACATAAAGTCCCTGCCTTTCAATGCATTCGGTTTCCTGGGGATCCTCTGATCACAGATTCCGCAATCGGAATCCGGTCGTATGAAGCTGAGTTCACATTTGCGCAGAAACCTTGTAGGTTCCATCACAGATCCGGCACAAAATACTGGAAGAAATAGTCCCGCATGCAGAACTTATTTGTTCGTTAAAGTGCCGGGCAGCTGAGCGGAAACAGAACGGACCCCATTATAGTCAGTGGAGTCCGTTCGACGCTGTTCTGCTCCGTCATAGGTAGGATCCTTTCAGCCAGGGGGATTCCCCTTTCCTGCTCCCCCCCGCCCCGCAGATGTGAGCGCAGCCTAATAAGATTATGTCTGGCTCCCGAAATGTCATACATCATGTATTAAGCCCAATAACTGGCATCTGTTTACTTTTGTGTGTCTTCTCAAAGTCAATAGTAGCCAGCTGAATAGCTGTTTGCATAATGAGCTGATCCCTTTTCATGTGCATATGAGTCCTGGCGGTACATATAGGCCCGTATGTCACCCAGGCATCCTGCTGGCTGTCAGTACTTCTTCTGTAAGCACAGCGTACATCACAGCTTATTCTCTCTCTCCCCATGTCAGGAGAAATAAAGATCCGGCTGTGTTTAACATCAGCGTAGCCGGGACCCCGCGAGGAGCGCCCCGCTGTGGAGGTCATGTGTATTGGGGCTCATACATAACTAGGAGGCATTATGTCTTACGGGTCTCCCCTCTCTCCATAGGAAGCAGTACAGGAAGGTGCTCCGCTGCGTCCTGCTCATACAGAAGAACTACCGGGCCTTTCTGGGAAGGACCAAGTATTTACGTCTTAAGAAAGCAGCGGTGACCTTCCAGAAGCAGCTGCGGGGGCAGAGAGCGCGCCGAACTTACAGGCAGCTCCGGGAGCAGAAACAGAGGGAAGAGGAAGAAGAGCGGAGAAGAAGGGAGGAAGAAGAGCGGAGAAGGAAAGAGGAGGAAGAACGACTGAGGGAAGAGGAGGAGAGGAAGAGAGAGGAAGAAAGACTGAGGAAAGAAGCAGAAGAAAGGTAGGAGATGCAGGAGGTCCTGAATAGCCAGGGAATCAGAAGAAGAATATATATATATGGTACTGGTACCTAGCCAGTATATAGCAGTCATTATCCTGTAGGGCTGCTGGATATTCCGGTCGCTCGCGTTACACCCGCTCAGAGTCAAGCCACCCCACGTCTGTAAATGTGTATTGATTGAAATAGTCAATTGAGCAATCTGGTGGGATCTTCTAGATACTTTAATAAGTAATTGCTTCTCAGGCATTGGTTGTACAATGAGTGGAGCATTCTGTATGCGCCCGGCGTAACAACTAACCTTAAGCTTCCTCTTACAGGGAAAGACAAAGACAAGAAGCAGAGCTCCTCGCCAAGCAGGTAAAGCGATCAGCCGATACAGAATGTCTGTTCTCTCCATCGGGGGTGCGGAGAGGAACTTGCATCTAAAGTGTGACGACAAAAAAGCAATTACCACTGACATATAGATACTACATCTTATTTCATAGTTAGTAAGCCAGCAGACAGACATTGTAGCTTACGAATGTAACACTAACCACAAATCCGGCTTTAACCCCTTAAGGGCCAGACATTTTTTAGGGATTTTACCCATGTAGTGGGTTTACTGCCCTATTTTCCCCTTTCTTTGGCTACCCCCAAAAAATTTTTGTTGCATTTTTTTCCCATGGGGCTATTTTTCAATATGTCTTTTTAACTTATTTGCAATTTTTTGTTTTATTGGGGGTAAAAGCTGTAACAGGGGGGGCGGCGGGTCAAATATTGAAAACAGCACTTCTGCTTTCTCTATTGATTACATAGTACTCAGTGAGCGCTTTGTAGCCCAAAAAAGAAAAGGCAAAAGTAGTTAAAAACTTCTTCTGTCTTCTCCTCCAGGTCCTCGGCTGTCACTGACATCTGAGGACCCGACCTGGGAGATTGCAGTATTTTTAATCCTGTGCTGTTTTTTTTTTACTGTGGCACTAGATTAGAGCCCAGGGCCAAGCGCCGTATATTTACAGTACTTGGCCCTTATTGGGTTTAGCGGTGTTTATGTACATTTTTGTTTCCTCATTTTCAGTTGTTTGAACTGACCCTAGACACATCTAGTATCTGCTTACTGTCCAGATATTACCCCATAGAACGCACTCTGGCACAACACTATACTTGGCACTAAGCTAAATGTAATCCTGGCTTGACCTTTACACATAGTAACACGGCTTCTGGGGTATTACTTGCCTAATTCAGCAAATGGGCATCGCAAAGTGGGAAAAGTTGAAATCATGATTGCCAAGCAGTAGTGATAAATGTTCACACAGTTGTACATCACTTGGTGTCCTCACCTATTATTATGTTTTTGGAGTGTGAGATGAAACCCATGCAAACACGGGGAGGACATGCAAACTCTATGCAGATGTTGTCCTTGGTTGACTCCAGCACTGCAAGGGATCGGTGCCAACCACTGAGCCACCTCTATGGAGGACGGAGAATGTAGCTGCGTCCGCCAACTGTTGCTTGTGCTGCAGAATCTTCCTGATAGTTCTAACATCCCTATAACCATTGGTGTAATAGTATATAACATCTCCCTTCCATAGATGGGCAAAATATGTGATACATTTATTAAGAGGTGTGTGCCTTTTAATTCATCTTATACCAGAATATGTTATATTAAAGCGGTTTTCCAGGCAGCACCTGCTGTCATAGCCAGGATACACCGGGGTCTGAGTGGAAGCCACTACTCCAACACCTGTGTAGTGGCCGGCGCAGCTCTCATTGAAGTCAATGGGAGCTATGACTGTAATTGCAGGCTAGAGTCCCAATGATTTCAATGAAACTGCGCCTGCAATTATAAGCACCAGCCATTACATGGGAGTCGGAGCAACAGCTTCCGCTCCAACCACGAAGTATCCCGGCACGGACAGCCGGTGCTCCCTAGAATCCCCTTTAAGACAGATGTATAACATGCCTGTCTTAATTAATTTCGGTCTATATGTAACCAAAAATAATAAGGGAAGTCAAGGGCTTCACAGTTTTTTGGGTTTATGCTCATGGAAAAGAATAGTTCAGCCCTCACCATCGTCCTCTAAATAGGCCTCGATCAGTCCTGTATGTACCAGCTTATATCATTATATACTGTATGACAGATACAAAGTAATCCTGTCTATCTGCTGTCATCTTATAATAGATTTATGATACAGTTTATCTAATTCCAAAACTTTTGCTAAAGTTCATACTGATACTATTGGTAACATGTTACGAGGCATCAGCGAGGCATCCAGTGGCGGTAAGGTCTCGTCTTATCACGCTCGCTAGGAGTTGACCTTGTTTACTTGCAGTCCATTGTTCTGTGTTTTCATGTCCCGTCTTGCGGTCTGTTTCATATTCCTATTAAAGCTGTGTTTGCTGAACTAATATGTGGATTCCTTCTCATCGTTGTGTACAGGAACTTATTACGGTCGGACATAATAGTGTATTATACTCTTCATTGTGTGAATATTTAACCTTTGCTCTTATTTGTCCATGTCGAGTCTAACGTTTCCATCTACTCAACTGTAGGCTGAAGAAGCAAAGAAGAAGGAAGATCTCGCTGCCATGTTGGAAGCCAAAAAGGAGGATAAAGAAAATCGAGAAATCGAAAAGCAGAAAGAAAACAAACAGGTGGAAGAAATTCTCAGATTAGAGAAGGAAATTGATGACTTGCAGCGCATTAAGGAAAAACAAGAATTGTCCTTAACTGAAGCGTCTCTACAGCGGCTGCAGCAGCTCCGGGATGAAGAGCTGAGGCGTCTGGAGGAAGAGGCCTGCAGGGCAGCCCAAGAGTTCCTTGAATCCCTCAACTTTGATGAGATTGATGAATGTGTAAAGAACATTGAAATGTCCTTATCTGTAAGTGATGGCTATCCAGAGGACTTCAAATGTATTTCCAGCTCTGAGAAACCCACTTTTAATTTTAGTCAACCTTATCCTGAAGAAGAGGTTGATGAAGGCTTCGAAGCTGATGATGATGCATTTAAGGACTCTCCAAACCCAAGTGAACATGGTCACTCCGATCAAAGAACAAGTGGTATTAGAACCAGTGATGACTCTTCAGAAGAAGACCCTTACATGAATTATACTCTCGGACCAGCAGCTGAACTTGGCCCCAACAATATATTATTACCTCCCGGTCAAGACCCTAAGACAACAAAGAAAGTGTCCAGCGGAGAGTCTACATACTGTGTACCAGAAGAGCAAGCCAATCACCTGCCGGGTCTGGAGAACCTCATCATCCCTGATGGAGATTGTGACTATGACCATGACGATTACCAAGATGGGGCCATTACCTCCGGAAGCAGCGTGACATTCTCCAACTCCCACAGCAGCCAGTGGTCTCCAGATTACCAGTGCTCCATAGGAACGTACAACAGCTCATCGGCCTACAGGTTCAGCTCAGAAGGAGCTCAGTCATCGGTAAGTCCCTTCTTATAATGCATTCTGCCCCGTTCCTACAATTGGAGTTTTCTCTGCAGCTTTGGACATATTCGAGAAGTTTTATAGACACAGTGATGTTAGTATGATGGATACTTTATCACTTTACAGTGATTTATGTGTGACTTACTCAAGACTTCTAAATTACTGTAGGTACTCGCCTACAATTGGGCTCACATCTGGCAGTTTTTGCCTCCGTTGTTCTGCAGAAATGACAGGAAGAAGTATTTTCTTGTACGTTTTACAAGACAACACGGCCGAAATGTTCTGCATGAGGAGTAAACAGTCAGTGAATGCAGACCTTCTGTGATTTGCCTAAAAGTGTGTAGAAAAGGTACAAAGCCGTTGCGCAAACAGCCGTCAGATGGAAAATCCCATTTTATAGATGCAGAAGCTCAACTCCAGTCCGCGCCGCGGCCCCCGCACTGTAGAATGGGCTGTTCTGTACAATGTCCCGTGTGTAGGTGCTGCAGATAGATATTCATGGATGGGGGGGGGGGGGGCTTGTGGGGTATTTACATGGATATGAGTCTTTAAGTGAAAACAACACGGTCCTGCAGCACTGGACCCACAGACAAAGTTAATGGTAATTAACCCCTTAAAGACCGTAGTGTTTCAGTCCTAAAGGACCACACACTTTTTAGCAATTTTACCCATGTGGTGGTTTTATGGCCCTTTTTTTTTTTTTTTAACCTGGCCTGCTAAAAAAGTTTTCGTTGGCTATTTTTACTACCTTTTTTTCACTGTTTTCTTTTTCCATTTTTTATGTTACATGGGGCAATGCGTACAAAGATTGAAAAAAATCAATGTATAGTTCAGCATTTTGTTTTGGACTTTTTGCTATATAATTTGTATAGTCTTGGATTACAGGGCGTTTACGGCAACGGTTTAGGTTGGCTTCGGTGGTGGGTTGTTTTTTTTCTTTATAATTTTATATATATACCGTATATCCTTTTTTTTTCTTTTTCATTCTGTAACTTTTGTTTACTTAATTTTGTAACTTTTTTTGTAACATCGATGTCCCCCATGACATTATAGAAGACCTCTGGGGGTCATTTACACTGTATTTTTTTTTTCCTTTTTTCATTTCACACTTTTCCTCTGTAGCTGGGGCATCCATAGCAGCCGCATCCATAGGAGCCCCAGTTACAGGGGAAAGCAACCCCTGTAGTGACAGGCCACAACTTGGCCGAAACGTCGCTGCCTGTAACCCTTATATCTTAAGGATGAAATAAAGGAAGTGTCTTATACTTTAGTGACTCTACTGCTGATCTTCCTATTCGCTCCTCTAGTGACAGTAGTCACTATCAAATCTGGTCTTGGGTCTGCTATGACCCTGCAGCTCTAACATGCCAGCGATCACGATCGTTGGGTCCCATGCAAGAAACTACACTGCCGCTTCCTGCATTTTCTACTTGCCGCTCACTCTGTGCTATTTAGCCTCTATATGAGAAGGCAGAAGCCATTCTAAACTATGTTCTCCAGCTGCCTCACCTCTTTCTTGCTGCCTGAACGCGCCTAGGCCTTTCACTGTCAGTCACCTACCTCCCCTAAGTACTTGCAGTCTTAGTTGCGTTTGGGGGTTCCGTTTTCCTGTTTCGGACCTCATTGACCATAATGGTGTCCATTCAGTTTCCGCTCAGCTGACCGTCATTTTGCCAGTCCATAAAGTAGTGCATGCAGGACTCTGCCTTCCAGTATTCCGTGCCAGTGGGGGATCCCAGCGCAGATGTGAACACGGCCATACTGCACAGTCAGTAGATTAACTGCAAAGGGGCTGGGAGGAAAATGAAGACAACGCCGCATCTGCTCTGCGCAGCAGCGTGTCGGTCACTGGCAGGCCGGGCGGCCCTCCCCTCAGCCATTAACTAAACAGCACCTGATATATTGTGTATTTAGCGAATAGCTGTACTGTTGCTGTAATAGTAATATCCAGCTGTAGACCTGCTGTAACTCTGGAGGACTTGTAGTCCTGTAATACAAATGGCCGCAGGGGAATATTACGGTTGCCTGCAGGAGCTATTCAGACACGTAGCTTCCTGCAGTCGTACGTCCGGCGGTCTGCGCTCCGGCGGAGGGTCACACAACCCCTTCAGAGCTGCATACTATTCTTCATGAACCCCAAGGATCACATACTATCCATGAAGGCAGTCATCCATATCCTTCAGGCAGATAACAGCAGATCTCACCACCCCAACAGACTGGATATACACAAGTGCAAGTTGTCAATACCAACTCATAAGGGATGTAAATATCTGAGGAGGAGAACCGTCCTTGATACATAGTAGCACTTAGTGATCCCGTACAAGAAGGAGTCTCAGCAGACATGAGATCTCAGGTTTGGCTTTTCAGACTTTAGGCTTTTTATAGAAAACGATCCCAGTGAACTCAATGGCTTCTACTCTCTGCGTATTGTGTGTGCGCCCGTGTGACACCGGTGTTAGGCCGCCTGCGCACGGGCGGGTCGGACCCCACATGCAGGATTCCCGCAGCAGGGTTTGACCTGGTGCCTGGCTGTTGACCCCAGCTTACCTGTCCACGTCTTTTCCTCTGCTGTGAATGTGCCAGACGGCGCACATGCACAGTACAGAAAACGCCGTGCTGTTGCTATGGTGATGACATCGCCTCCTCTGCTGCGAATGCACCGGCTGGAGCACCAATGAGCCCATGCGCAGTTGAGAGGACGCGGCCCCGGCGCTATGGCGATGACGTGGCTCCTGCGGCCATTCTGCAATGATAGAAGCCGGCCATGTGTAGCCTGCAGAAAATCACAGCATGCTTCGGTTTCTCCCCTGTGAGCGGAAAATCGGATTGGAAAAGCCGCCCTTTGTTGTGTGGGTTGCTCTGCTTAGGAATTGGCAGAATATGCTTGGAAGTCATATATGATTAGGATGAGGAGTAATCGAATCGTTCTGCACTTATTGTATAACTCTTATGTATTCTTCATTGTCACCTGTGGAATATTTGGGATACTTTATATTAAACTCCAAGAATAATTCCCATACCTCTGAATACTCATGAGCCGGACGCCGCACTACATATACTAACGGCCGTGTCGCAGGTTTGTAGAGCACAACGTCTAGGATTCCCATAAGGTCTCTCAATGCTTATGTATTGCAGTTTGAAGATAGTGAAGAAGACTTTGATTCCAAGTTTGATACAGATGATGAACTTTCCTACAGACGGGATTCGGTCTACAGCTGTGTTACTCTGCCTTACTTCCACAGCTTTCTTTATATGAAAGGTAAGTTACTGTGAAG
This sequence comes from Eleutherodactylus coqui, assembly GCF_035609145.1. Lineage (NCBI taxonomy): Eukaryota > Metazoa > Chordata > Amphibia > Anura > Eleutherodactylidae > Eleutherodactylus > Eleutherodactylus coqui. Next base: position 30,715,587 of record NC_089845.1, on the reverse strand, counting down.
AATGTAAAGGGTAATTCTACACACTATCAGAAACACAATCCGCCCCTAGAAGAAGAAATTGTCATTTTGCTGCAAAACTCAGCATGCAGTTCCATCTCGGGCAAATGATGAGAGTTGTGGTGGGATTAGATGACAGTCTTGTCACCTAAGACCCTAAAAGTGGTTCCCTCTTTGGCCTATAAGAGGCTCTCGGAGGCTCCTTGCGTGTAGTGACCTCTTCTTCCACTTGTGTAGAGCTTGTTGACCATTTGACGCCTCTACGACGCAGAGAAGAGATTTCACCCCGTTACTAGAGGGGTGCATTATTGGGATGTGAGAAGCTGGATGGTCGTATCGATTAATTGTCCCCCACCGGGCCGTTCTGACCAGACTGTTAGAGGGTGTTGGGACCAGTGGATGTGTGAGGGCACACAAGGTGATTGGGCTCAGGACGCCCCTACAGACCACCAGTAGAGAGGAGCGTCTGATCAGACTGTTAGGGGGTGGTGGGACCAGTGGATGTGTGAGGGCACACAAGGTGACCGGGCTCAGGATGCTCCCTACAGACCACCAGTAGAGAGGAGCGTCTGACCAGACTGTTAGGAGGTGTTGGGACCAGTGGATGGAGGCACACAAGGTGACCAGGCTCAGGATGCCCTCTACAGACCACCAGTAGAGAGTAGCGTCTGATAGTATGACAAGCACCAGCAGCTCCAACTGTTTAATTGTCGGCCATCCAGAGACAGGGGGCGCCATCGTTACACCCTGATGTCAGTTGGAACCATTTCCAGGCACTTGGCTGAAGGACATTCTCACGGCACCCATTACATGTACGCCCTCTGACAGCCACCATCGCTGCTGTTAGTAGTGATCTCATGAACGATGAAACTGAACTTCTATGTAGGGAAAACTGCGTTGTCTTCGGGTTTAGTTTGTGCGCTGACGGCGGTTGTGTTTGTGTCTGGAGATCTCGGGGTGAGCGCCTCAATCCTGCCTTTGCTGTGGAGCGGCACACTGCCCCCTGCTATCGTGATGGTGTGATGGTCTGGGGGGTCATCACATACAACAGTCGGTCCCCCCTATTAGTGGTACGAGGGACAATGACAGCTCAGTAATATGTTCAGGACGTCCTGCAGCCACATGTGTTCCTCTCATGGGGGCTTCCAGCAGGATAATGCTCGGCCGCACACACAAGCGGGTCACAGGAAGCCCCCACAACATTGTCCCACTCCTGTGGCTGCCCGGTCACCAGATTTATCACCAATAGAACATGTATGGGACCATCTGGGATGCAAACTTCGACAGCCCATGAGTTTTTATGATAGCAGTTTGGGTGCGATACAGGATGTCCCGTTGAATATGAAGTCCAAAGACTGAGAGCTTCCATACATTTGGCTCTCCGGTTTTGCATATGGCTACCCAGCTGTCTGCTATATACAGCGCAGTGGAATTGCATTTAGTTGTTTTTCTGCACAGGCATGTACACATTATTCTGATAGTCCGGCTGTTCTCTTGGCCTTCTATCAGACTGATGTAGTTGCAGTAGAACTACTATCATGTATTGTAACCATATTGGCTCTTCCACCGCATCTAGGTATGTAATATGTGACTCTTCCGTCACTCTTTGCTAGGTGGCATGATGAATACATGGAAGAAGCGTTGGTGCGTCCTAAAAGATGAGACCTTCCTGTGGTTCAGGTCCAAGCAGGAAGCTTTGAAGCAAGGCTGGCTGTATAAGAAAGGTGGCGGCTCATCTACATTGTCCAGAAGGAACTGGAAGAAGCGTTGGTTTGTTCTCCGGCAGTCCAAACTGATGTACTTCGAAAGTGACAGTGAGGAAAAACTAAAAGGAGCTGTAGAACTTCGAGAAGCTAAGTACGTTCTTCATCAAGTGAGCTGTATTATGTCTTGCTGACCTAAATCCTCAACCCCCTACTAGGACATGGAATCTTACGCTCTCTTTAACTTACCTTTGCTACAACATCCTCACCAACTTAAACCTTTAATAATAGATAAATAAAACATGGACAACCAGGTTGGAACAAAAAGGCCGCTGTCTTTATTGATGGGATTTTATTAACACTTGGGGATCAAATGAAACAACACCATTAATAATAAATACCGTCTTTAAGACGCGCTAAAACCAACCACAATCCCCAAGTCCCCTTGCCCACCCGCCTAATGCGGGCTACAAATCCCCATCAATCAACCGCAACAGCCTGCAGGGAGGGAGGGAAGCTGCTTTACAGCCAAAGATGCCCGGGACCTCTTTGCTGATTCCTTAAATGCCCTCTGTTCACAGCCCCCTCCACTCCCGTTATCCAATCACATAGGCTTCCACCACACCGCTCCTGCCCAGCAACGGGCAGAGCTTCCCGCTCTTTTTAGGCCACCAATCAACGCCCGCTGCCAGCTTTACCTCAAAACAGCCTGGCAACGACACCCCGGCCAATCACAGCGGGAGACCATTACCAACAGAATGACCTGAGAGCCAAGTTAATTAACCTTTTAATCACCATAGCAGTATACATTATGGTCCCACATAAACCTATTGTATAACACCAGAACGCTCCCAGATCCCATGCGGATCTCCCTCCTGAGCGTCACTCGATCCGTACATTTGGCAAAGTTGAATATTTCGACTAGTTATTATCTTTCAGCAACAAGTATTCCTCCCAAGCCCCCCTTAAACATCACGCTGAGCTCAGTAGAACATACATGTGTCTTCAATGAGGAGAGACAGATGATATCTGCTCGTCTCCTGTGAGAAGTGAGGATCAAGCATCTTCAAATAAGATATGCCCAGTTTTACTTTCCCCCAACATCTGCCAACAGGGGCGAGTCTGGGCACCCTCAGACACATTAGATGGTCGGCCAGTCCCTCCGATATCAGTGCGTTTGGTTGACATTTATCTAATGTGTATGGGTAACTTTAGAGAGAGCTCCTCCAAACCTATCTGTTCAAGGCAGGAGAGAGAGACAAGCCAAGAATAACTAATGATAGGACATGAAAGACCTGTAAAACTCCTTTAAAGGGATTGTTTCTCAAAGACAACCCCGTCAATACAAAGAGGACATCATAGAATAGATCCAACATTCTTAGACCCCCCCCCCCCCATAGGAGTGGCCTCTCATCTGCATATAATTTCCAATCTCAGTCGAGTTCAGCATTATTTCACAAGATTGGGCTTTCTAATAGCAATGGGGTTTATTTGCTATTAAGAATTCGCACAAATCGCGCCCCAAAAAATGCCTTCGATGTTTTGTCACATTTACTGGGTTTTAGTCAAACACTTTTTGCTGCTTCCAGCAAAGACCAAAATTTGCTTCAAAAATTCACCTTGCTCCAAAAAGTGGCACAATTTTTGTCCCAACTTAACTAAACAGCAGGCACAACCATGAAGGCGCACCTCAGACATTCATGCGCAGCGTTACATTACTTCGTCTCTCGGGAATCCGGGATTACCTCCGGCTCCATCGTGAAGGTTAATGTCAAGGGACGTCTGCCTGAAACTGCTTCACCTATAAGGTCTGCCGTCAGACTAGACAATCTTAAGACTTGAGACGTATCCTTCAGTAGAGCCACGGGGATACATCTGGTGTGACGCGGAGACAGTCTAACGTGTAGTCAGTGGTAGTAAATAGCCCGATGAGTTTGGTTAACAGAACGCCTTACATTCTACATCCACTTCTTCCAGAGAGATCATCGACAACACGGGCAAAGAGAACGGCATTGACATTGTAGCCGAAAACCGAACATACCACCTGATTGCAGAGTCCCCTGAAGACGCAAGGTGAGAGCATTTATGTACAAACGTATCAAAGCTACTTATAGAGAATCATCTATATCTCTTCACTCATTAAAACCAGATCCTACAACTCGGACAGCCCCTTTAATAAGGCGTCTACTCAGAAAATCTAGTAGTTTGAGGTATAATGTAACGGTTTACAAATTGCGTTATCATTCAGATGTTGTCTGTTTGTTAAAGGTGGGAAAATCCTGATTTTGGCCCAATGTGGGATCCCGCAGCAAATACTGCCCATAGACATGCCTTGCAAAACACTTTTCCATGCCCATGTTCGGAAACTGCAATTTTCCACTCGTGGGGGAAAAAATCACAGCATGTCCTATTCTAGTGCGAGCCTCGCACGGACACCTTCCAGTGCAGTCAATGGAAGCCGTCTGTCCTGCGGTGAGTCACCGCGGATCCATGTGTCCACTGGAGTGTCATTCACTGCACTGCGCATGTGCGACGGCTCGCCCCCCAGCACATCCGCAGAACAGAGAGAAGACAACATGACAAGTGGGCACCGCGTGGGAATTCGGCGTAATACCTTTTCGTTGAAGAAGAGTTATATTTATTCTTCTAAACTCGATATAAGAAATAACAATAAAACATCCGAAGTTGTAAACATGTTAGAGGTCTGAAAACAGGATGGACGTTTTGCCTGATTTGTTGCTGTTTCTTCTATAACATCCCGGCTGGCAGCTTGTGAGCAGCCAATCCCTGTACGGCATAGGAAGTTTTGCAGAACTCATCGTGAAGTAACAGCGCCACCTGCTGGTAATATTTCAGTACCGCAGCTTAGAATCGCCTTTCCAGAACCTATTTAGAATGACGCTGAACATTTTTTTTCAGAATGTTGAATTTCTGAGTTCATCCTTGCACGATGAAGTCTGTTTTTAACCCCTTCATTTCCAGCATTTACATTAGTAAATAACTGTTTTAACTAAACACTCTGAATCAGTACATACCTAACTTAATAAAACATTAGAAAATTATGTTTTTGTGTGGATGTAAATGATATAGCAATCCATGTAGGCGGTACGTTAGGAGCGAGGTCACACCCAGAATTTATTAGGATTACATGACTTTTCTTCTGCCAGCAAGTCACGTTGTAAGTTTAAAGAAACAGTAAGAATTACATTATCAGATTAGATATAAAGAAATGTGGAGGCAGTAAAGCGGTAACTCCTGTGTTCAGTAATGCCCCATGACATGACCAGTGGGAAGTAAGAATCAGCAGAGACCCCCACTCTGGTGGTCTTCATTGCAGAGATCAGTGGGGAGGGGGGGGATTGGGGCCGGGGGGGGGGTCCCAGTAATTCTGTAGGCTAAGTTTCTATATTGTGACTCTGCAGAGATCGGACTTGCAGTCTAGTTATGGGGGATGTGCAGTATGTACCCCAAAAAAGAGAAGGCAGAGGCAGTTAAAAATGTCTTCTGCCTTCTCCTCCGGGTCCTCGGCTGTCACTGAGTTTGCAGCAGCAGCAGCTTTTTCCTGCACCATATTTTTACTATCGGCCAGGATTAAAGCCCAGGACCAAGGGTTGTATATTTACAGTACTTGGCCCTTATCGGGTTAATACAATGCTTGTTTAAAGGCAGCAATTTCTGCATAACTTTCATTGTATGGGAGGTCTATGATAACAACAGGTTGGCTTGTCAGACAACTAAAGCTCTTGAGATGTCAAACTTGTATAAACCTTCAGGCAACCTATAAGGCTTGTCTATAGAGTCTGACATCGGCTTGCAGGAATGCTGCCTTCCAATAGGTGGCGCTGTAGGGGTATTGTTCCAACCTCTTTACTTGCATGTTACCAGAGGAGCATGGATGGCCTTATAAGTCTCCTCCCTCACTTCCTGATACCCTTCCTGACTAACTTTTCCAAAACATCAGAGGATATAATAATCTCTGTACTTCCAGGAAACAAACTCTACAACTCAGGTCACTTCATCAGTGCAATGATGTAATACAGCTGAGGTGTGATAGCAGAATAGCCATCACCCTGCAGGCTGTATGAATGTGACCAGTAATACTGTAGTTTATGCTTTCTGTAAGGGAGAACGTGCAGTAACTAATGGGTTTATATTACTTGGAAAGCCTACAGGTGATGGGCAAAAATATGGAAACACCTAACCAATGGAGCCTTGTCGCTCGGGCAGATGTTCACTTCTGCCTGGCAGCATCTGTGTCATGTTACCTCCACTTAAAATCAGTCTCTACATGTATTATTGATATAGTTAAAATTTACTGGCAGTATTGTAAAAATATGATCAATCATCCCATGTAATTTAAGGATGCATTTCGTATGGTGTTTCCATATTTTTGTCCACCCCCTGTATGTTATAATGAGATCTTGTGGTGATCTTGTGTATGAAGTCTCTGTCTTCTCCCTGCAGTCAGTGGTTCAGCGTTATGAGCCAGGTCCAGTCATCCACCGAGCAGGAAATTCGGGAGATGCACGATGAGCAAGCAAATCCTCAAAATGCTGTGGTAAGTGGGAATCCATTCATCGCTCCGCCGAGTGGATTATCCAGTGATTACTGTAATCCCACTAAGGCTGGTTTACGTTTTAGTGCTGGACAACAGATATCTGTCCGGTAATGATTCATTTTTTTACATAAGAGTTACTGTGTTTCCCTGAAAATAAGATCTGCCCTGAAAATAAGCCCTTCCCAGAATTTTCAGGGAGGCTTGAAATATAAGCCCTAGCCCGAAATAAAGCCCTAGCTGCATTACATACAAAAAAAAACAATACATTACCTAGCAGGCTCAGTCCGGGCCCTCCCACTGCTCTCCGGAGCTCCAACGCACTTGCTTTAGTCCTTGGCCGCCCACAGAAGATCACTTCCTGGTTACGGGATTCATACATCCCGCCTCCAGGAAGTGATGGCTCTGATTGGCTGAGCAGCGCTGGATGAACCAATCAATGCAGCTCTCGATGAACCAATGCGATGGCTGTGATTGGTTTTATCGAGCGCTTTATTGATTGGCTCAGTAACGCTCGAGAACCATTCACAGTCATTGTGTTGTGGAGGCGGGATGTATGAATTGGCCAATCAATGCTGCGACTAAGCCAATTCATATATCCCGCCTCCACAAAGCGATGGCTGTGATTGGTTCATCGACTGAATTGATTGGCTGGACAGCTCTTGAGAACCAGTTAGAGCCATCACTTCCTGGAGGTTGGTTTTATGAATCCCGTAACGAGGAAGCAATCTTCTGTGGGTGGCCGAAGACTGAAGCAAGCAATCTGGGGCTCCGGAGACCAGCACGAGGGCCTGGACCGAGCCTGCTGGGTAAGTGTAATAAGACATCCCCCAAAAATAAGACCTTGTGCCTCTTTTGGGGCAAAAATTAATATAAGACAGGGTCTTATTTTCAGGAAAACTTGGTAGTCCTATGGATGAATGTGCTCCTAAAGACTGTTGTACTGGAAGGGCAGGATGAATGTAGTAATACAATTGAGATAACGAGCTTTCTTCACACTCTGCTGACCTTGTCGGGGTCCCCAGCAGGAAGATAACATTCAAAGTATTAAAAAGAATAAACTTTGCTTGGATGAATAAAGAGGCGTCCAGCTGTAAACTACCGTACATATGGACCATCCTCAGGGCCCTTTTACCGGGCATCCAGCTGTAAACTACCGTACTTATGGATCTTACTCAGGGCCCTTTTACCAGCTGTCCAGCTGTAAACTACCGTACATATGGTCCGTCCTCAGGGCCTTTTTACCGGCCGTCCAACTGTAAACTACCGTACATATGGACCGTGCTCGGGGCCCTTTTACCGGGCGTTCAGCTGTAAACTACCATACTTATGGACCGTCCTCAGGGCCCTTTTACCGGGCGTCCAGCTGTAAACTACCATACTTATGGATCTTGGGGCCCTTTTACCGGGCATCCAGCTGTAAACTACCATACTTATGGACCCTCCTCAGGGCCTTTTTACCAGCCATCCACCTGTAAACTACCGTACATATGGACCGTCCTTAGGGTCCTTTTACTGGGCGTGTAGCTGTAAACTACCGTACTTATGGATTTTCCTCAGGGCCCTTTTACCGGCCATCCACCTGTAAACTACCATACTTATGGACCATCCTCAGGGCCCTTTCACCGGCCATCCAGCTGTAAACTACCACACTTATGGACCGTCCTCAGGGCCCTTTTACACGGTCCAGCTGTAAACTACCGCACTTATGGACCATCCTCAGGGCCATTTTACACGGGACAGTTGTGCAGAAGTGCTTGACAGTCGTCCCAGGGGTAATCACCCCTCTGCTTCTACACAGGCCCGATGATGGCTCAGTGATTGGAGGAGAAGCGCGCCGGAGATCGCTTCCACCCGCCTCCATTCACAGTAAACAGGCAGTCGGTCAATTGTCAAGCGAATTTATTTCTCGTAGGTCCTTCAGTCGCTGCAAGCATTTACACTGGATGATTATCATTCAGATTCTCGCGATCCAATCAGGATCATTCACTGTTAACCCCTTAAGAACCTAATAAAACTAAAAATGGGGGGAAAAAGTCAGCAAAAAAAAGATTTAAAAAAGCCATATATTCAGGGGAAAAACATAGCAAAAATAATTTTGATAGTTGAAAAAAAAATCCCTACCAACTGTGTGATCCTTTAAGATCAAAACACCCTGGTCCTTGAGGGGTTAAAGGGCTCTTCGGATAGGCCATCAGTAGATTGTGGCCCCTGCTGATCAGCTGTTTGCTGGGCAGGTGCACTCATGCACTGAGCTGATTTTTCCAGCACACAAACTGCTCCGTTTTCCCTGCAGTGGCCAAGCTTGGTATTGTAGGCCAAGTTCCTATTCATTGCATTTCATGCGCAGAAGACATGATAACAGCAGTCTCCTCCCATCAGCTCAGGAAGAACTGAAAATTAGAGCTGAAGCCTGCAGAGGTGAAAACTGCTGAAAATACAGGATGCAAGTGATATAATGACCAGAAATAGTGCTATGTCTGATATACACACGGCACGTATTCTGAAAAGCATATGAAAATGCGCGGACGCTTTAAGTATCGCTGCAGAGAATAATGCATTATACATGTCTGATCGATTCTAGGCTGAAGTCACACGGCACGTAGGTGTATAAGTATAGCAACGTACATCAGTCACAGCTCTGCCAGGAGGACCGGCTCTTGGCATATCTTCAGCGAATGAAAGTCTGTTGGCACGGAAGACCATCAATCAGGGAGCTAACAATGCCCACACAAACAGGGAACACGGCCAAGTGTCCGATATCTGCCCATTGTGATGCCATCTTATTGCACCTGTCATTCAAACACAACATTCTCCTTGCTTTATATCCTTTGTCTGTAGTAAATGTCTTGGCATCAGACCTGCGGCGGAGTGGGGCGCCATCCGTGCCTTACGAAGTAACCTTTTTATTGCGACTTTCTGGTTTTGGGACAAAATTCTGTCCTGCGACTGGCGAGTGAGGGTGTTGGGGGGGGGGGGGGGGCGGTGTATTACTTGCCGTGGTTTATCATATAATAGCATTAGAAAACATGTATGCTACCGTGTTTCCCCCAAAATAAGACAGTGTCTTATATCAATTTTTGTTCAAAAAGGTTTAACTTTTTTTACATGTATAGCTGCCTGGACACTATTGAAATTGACTTTTTTAATTAACTGTTAGCAGGGCTTAATTTTGGAGTAGGGCTTATATTTCAAGCATTCTCAAAAAGCCTGAAAAATCATTTTGCATCCTCACAAATTCTGGAAAATCATGCTATGTCTTATTATCAGGGTATGTCTTATTTTCAGGGAAACGGGGTATCATGCATAGTCCCGTTTTTTTTTTGCTTATATTTTCCGCGTGGTCGCTTCATGACTGCACATATACACGCCCCCCATACCCAATGTAATTGTAGAACAATGGTCTATATCATGGCAAAATAGAACATGCCGCGTTCTTCCTTGCCACTTATGCCATTCTGACACACTAATGTGAGCGGATTATCACCAGAGCAATGTAATGGATGCGTATCACACCGTTGTACAGCGCACGCATATTACAATGTAATCTTATACCTGTGTGAGCCTGGCCTTATGGTCAGAAGAATTCGGTGCCTAATGTAGACTGAGCAATCCTCTCCTATTGACCAGTGATGATCATGTGAACAGCTCTGGCCAATTGGAGAGCAGCTGCATTGCATTGGTAGTCTAACACTATCAGTGCGCTGTGGAGACTAGTCAGTCTGAAGATCGCATCTGCCATCTTGAACGGCCAAAATTGGGTCCTGGAATCTATAGATGGGAAGGAGGGTAGAGAAGAACTGCAGGCAGTAGAACCCCCGGCCCTGCGGTCCTCAGACAGAATGTTGTCCAGATGCGAGAGGAAAGCTTTTAGGGATCTTTTATAGCTCAGTATAGCTTCTACAATTATTATGAGGCAATTAGTATGTACTTAATCACAGTCTGAGAACACACAAAACTAAAGTTCCTCCCCCCCCCTCCCAGAGGAAATGACCGACCCTCCATCTACGCAGAATATATGTACATCTTGTTCTTATCACACAAAATACATATCATCAAGGTGGAATCGAAAGTGACAAATGACTGGATCCAAATAGGGCTGCTTGGACCTTTGGGGCTCATTCTATCAGACCTCGCCCCCTGTAGGATTCACTTGGTACTCAGTTGGGCAGACCAGCCCCGAAGACAGACCTCGGTCCACTGTAGGATTCCCTTGGTACTCAGTTGGACAGACCGGCCCCATAGACAGACCTCGGTTCACTGTAGGATTCCCTTGGTACTCAGTTGGACAGACCGGCCCCGTAGACAGACCTCGGCCCACTGTAGGATTCCCTTGGTACTCAGTTGGGCAGACTGGCCCCGAAGACAGACCTCGGTCCACTGTAGGATTCCCTTGGTACTCAGTTAGGCAGACTGGCCCCGTAGACAGACCTCGGTCGACTGTAGGATTCCCTTGGTACTCAGTTGGGCAGACTGGCCCCGTAGACAGACCTCGGTCTACTGTAGGATTTCCTTGGTACTCAGGCAGACCGGCCCCGTAGACAGACCTTGGTCCACTGTAGGATTCCCTTGGTACTCAGTTGGACAGACTGGCCCAGTAGACAGACCTCGGTCTACTGTAGGATTTCCTTGGTACTCAGGCAGACCAGCCCCGTAGACAGACCTTGGTCCACTGTAGGATTCCCTTGGTACTCAGTTGGACAGACTGGCCCAGTAGACAGACCTCGGTCTACTGTAGGATTTCCTTGGTACTCAGGCAGACCGGCCCCGTAGACAGACCTTGGTCCACTGTAGGATTCCCTTGGTACTCAGTTGGGCAGACTGGCCCCGTGGACAGATATTTGCTGTTGTACTTGGTAACTGAGATGTTTCCTCTCTACAGGGAACTTTGGATGTTGGATTGATCGATTCTGTCTGTGCTTCTGATAACCCGGATAGGTAAGTCCTTACAGCCACTCTTAATAACCAAATCAGAGGAACCCTTCAAAAATGGCACAGAAAATATGTAATGATTGTGCGGGTCATATATATATATATATGTATATAGCACCATCATATTCCCAAGCACTTTGCATTTATGTAGAAGGTTACACGACCCATCATCTGGGCATGAACGTTTGCTAGAATGGTCATTTTCCAAGTCCTCTGGTTGTGTAAAACTACAAACAACCAGCTGATTGCCTCCTGAATGCAGATGTAAAGTTTCTCAGTAGCGCCTCTCCTGATATGAGAGATCAGCCACCGATCATCGTAAGGCTGTATTAGAGGCAAACCATCATATTAAGACCTCTTTTACATGGGCGTTGCGATCTTCGTCTGCATCGTAGACTAAAATCTCATGAGCGAGAGAAAGCCGCAACCAGGTGGAGGCTAAATCTCCTGCTTTCTCACACGTTCACAAAAATTCCCTCGACCGAGAGAAATTCTTCAACTGACTCAATAGAGCCAGCTGACATGGTTGATCAGAGCTAGCCGTTTCTAAACTCCCTACCCCTCCCTTTGCTGGCAGCTCTCATAGTAGCCTAAGGGAGCTGTTGGCTGATTGTGGTCGAAAGATAGTGCAAGACCTATCATTTCCATCTGTGTCAAAACATCGGCCGGCGTATTTGGCTGCGATGTCCTATTATCGCGGCTGGTTGTTTTTACGTGGCTAATAATTGGCCATGCGAATGAATGCATTAGAATCCAATGATTCCGATGGTCACGGTGGTAAAAAGGCTTGTGTGAATAAGGCCTAGCACTCATGTATCTCCAATACAGCTGCCATCGGCTTGTAGAAAAGAGCAGATAAACAAGTGTCCGTATAAAGGCTCATTGCGGTAGAGTTAGTAGACAAGAATGAAATGCGAACCCCCACTTATCTACTATGTACTGACCTGCACAATGATGGTAGATAATCCGGGGGTCATCGGCTGTTGTGTATATAATGTAACAGCATTTCCCCCTTTTTTTACCAAATTCAGACCAAATTCGTTTGTAATCATCACTGCAAATCGTGTCCTTCACTGTAACTCCGACACCCCGGAAGAAATGCATCACTGGATAACCTTACTGCAGAGGTCGAAGGGCGACACCCGGGTGGAAGGGCAGGAATTTATTGTTCGAGGTGAGAAGCAAGTTCTGTTTATTACACCTTAAGGCCCATTTAGACACAACGATCATCACTCAAAATCCGCCCAAAAGCCGTCTTTTGAGTGATAATCGTTGTGTAACTGCACTGACATCGTTCGGTTTTCGTTAAGCCGTCGCTCATCGTTGTCTTTCAGCGTGCTGACCATGAGCCTTATCAGGGAATCACAGCGGAATATATTGTTTCAGCTGTATCCTGCTCCCTGATGACAGGCTGGGTATGAAGATCAGAGCGGTCCAGCTCTGTTCTCCATACTCCGCACGGAGCGCTCGGCTGTATAACAGCCAGGCGCTGCGAATGAGGAACAGCTGGATGCAGAAGACGAGCGGAGACACCCCGCTTGTCTTCTGCATCCTCCGCTCAGAGCGTCCAGTTGTATAACAGCCGGGCGCTCCGAACGGAGAACAGCTGTATACAGAAGACAAGCGGAGACACCCAGCTTGTCTTCTGCATGCTCCGCTTCAAGCGCTCGGCTGAATAGGAGCTGGGCGCTCGGAGCGGGAAACAGCTGGATGCTGAAGACAAGCGGGGACACCCCGCTTGTCTTCTGCATCCTCCGCTGGCAGCGCAAGGTAATCGCTCATCCTGAGTGATCATCTTGCACTGTAAATGACACAACGATTATTGCTCAAAAGTCGCTCAAAAGACCTCTTTTGAGCGATTATCGTTGTGTCTAAATGGGCCTTTACTGAAGTACGGATTTTAGTGCGGAATTCCCACCCTCATCTAGAAGAGGCGGACTCCGCAGCGTATCCGGGGGTGACATTGACATGTATATTCCAGACTCCGTGGCAATTTCTGTGGCGGTTTTGTGCAGATTTTTTTGCATGTAGGCGATTATGAAAATGTCATCTACTTTGCAGCTACTGTATATACCGCAGAGGGTCCGCACTCTGCCAAACGCCTGTGTGAGGTTATTACAGATGATCCTCCCGATATGAAGCCCTCATTACTCCCAGATACATTTATGTAACATCAATAGATACAGAAAATCATCCTTTTCATTTTGCAAAACTGTCCACCATAAGACGTTCTTAATGCTCAAAACAGCCAATCACAGCGCAGTGTTCATCTCTATTTTATATATATATAAAATTACTTTTTTTTTTTTTTTTTTATTATACCTATTATTATTTGCATAAGTGTCACCACAGCATAATCTAACCACAACTACAATGGACATTATTTTGTATTTCATACTTTGGTTTAATATTATTTTATAGGTTGGCTGCACAAGGAAGTGAAGAATAGTCCTAAGATGTCTTCACTGAAGCTGAAGAAGCGTTGGTTTGTCCTTACCCATAATTCCCTGGACTATTACAAGAACTCTGAGAAGAATGCCATTAAGTTGGGCACGTTGGTCCTCAACAGTCTGTGCTCTGTGGTGCAACCGGAGGAGAAAATCTTTAAGGAAACCGGTGATTAATCCTTCCTTCTATTACCTCTGACGTATGAGAAGTCAATATATATACATGTATGACTAGACCACGTTCACTTCTTTAACAGGATACTGGAATGTCATCGTCTACGGACGCAAGCACTGCTATTGGCTTTACACCAAGCTCTTAAACGAAGCTACAAGGTGGTCCAGTGCTATTCAGAATGTCATCGACACGAAGGCGCCTATAGACACCCCAACACAGCAGCTCATACAGGACATCAAGGTGAGCATCGAAATAACAGCAACTGGTGGCTCTAAAGCCGGCGGTGCTTGCCGATGATATAGGTGCAGCATTCTGTAGGGTGACCCCGGACACATGGCATACGCTGAGGAGCTGGGAGGACAAGATGCTGGCTTGTCACGGCGGCACTTACCACGCTCCCTCCCGGAGGGACTCACATAGCGAAGGCCAGGGCAGCGCTGGGCCTCTTCTGGACACCCCCGGCATGGGGATGCCCAATAAACAGAATCACAGGTGTAGAGAGATTTGTCACAGGTGATGCCACCATTCCGGTACCCCCGGCATGAACATCGGCGGGGAAAATAAATGAACCAGACAGTTTAAATACCTCAGGTCCATGGGAACAGCCAGGGCCTGGAAATAACTTTACTGGAAAACTTCAGCAATACAAGGCACACTTTGAAGAACAGTCAGTGCAGGCAATTCAATAAACTTGACAGTAGTACCTCCACACGGTGACCCAGACTTCAGATTAACACGTGCGTGGCTAATTAAAAATGCGTACCTTCATTCAGCGGGTTTCAGACTCACGGACGCTTGAGTGTGACCAATGACTATAGAGTACCTCCACCAGGTAGTCCCAGACGTCAGGACACACGAGTGTGTAAAACAGATAATTGAGTACCTCTGCACTGGGCCCTGATGCGCACTTGCTCACAACTGCTCTTGCTCTCACTCCTCTCAGGGGGGACTCACTCCTCTTCTCCTCACAAATACATCCACGACGGGAAACCTCTCCTCTTCTTCCATGCTTCACTACATGAGGGCTGAAGGTGCTCCATGTAGCTGGACCTCCCGACTACCAGCCCTGAAGACATGGAACTCTCTTCCCACTCTCAAGCACTCACATTTATAGCCTCTCTCATACCACGTGACAGGATAGAAATTGATACGTTACACACAGACAGCTCATGCTTTGCAGACATTAACCCATCACATGCTGCAGCTGTGCAACAACACACAACAGAATGACAAGACATTTTGCACAGCGCACCAACACAAGACATTACATGTATGGCATTATGGAGGGGGCCAGGAAAGCTTGTGCTGGGCCACTAGACAGGAGCATGAATGTGGAACCTTGAGAATAGATTTTACTAACCACAATGAAAAAGATGATAGCGCTATAAATGATGCAATACTTCTAAACTTTTCATTGCTGACCATTGTTGGACCTCGCCCCGATCTCTATGTAATTGCAACTTTGTATTCTCTTTCAGGAGAACTGCCTGAATAACGAGGTTGTGGAGCAAATATACAGAAGGAACCCAATTCTTCGTTACACTCATCACCCTTTGCATTCTCCTCTGCTGCCGCTGCCTTATGGAGACATCAACTTAAACTGTACGTCACTTCATATCTGTGTGGTGTATACATGTATATCTGTACAATCTCATCACAAGTGTTGTAGAACAGGAGGAATTCAGCAAAGTGAGATTTAGATTTGCAGGAGAAGATTCTTTGTAACTTGCATTTCATTCATTTAAATCCCTGCTTAGTTTAGGAGGAGGCGATCTGATCAGTGATTGACAGTCACATAGTATGCTTGCTGAAAAAGCTATATGCCCATCCAGTTCAGCCTATTACCCCCCAATGTTGATCCAGAAGAAAGCAAAAACCCCAATGAGGTAGAAGCCAATTTTTCTCATTTAGGGCAAAAAATTCCTTCCTGACTCCAGTCTGGCAATCAGAATAATCCCCGAATCACCGACCCTTCTGAAGTAATCAGTGATATAACGCTCAAGATAGACGTCCAGCCCCTCTTAACCCCTTAACTCCACAAGACGTAAGCTTATGTCCTGGCAGCGTGGTAGTTAACGCAACAGGACTGTAAATTTACATCTTGTGGCTGTTGCTTACTCAGAAGTGAGCCTGCACCATCCTGCAGTGACTCATAGCCAGCGCCTTGCTGCAACTGCAGGTATCGATGATAACATCACTCTTAACCCCCTTAGATACCCGACCAATGTACATCGTGGCATGTAAAGGGTTCATAGACGGTACCTGCTTCCTCTGTGACATCGGCCATCTGCGACTTCATACACTGCTGTCCGGGCCTGCCATGGCCTATGAGTGGTATCGTGAGCGAAAATGCATTGCAGTAATTCTGCAATCCGGGGATGCTATGGTTCAAGTCCCCTTCAGGGACAAAAAATGTAAAAAAAAATAAAAAAATTTAAATAGTGTGAAAAAAACGTAAAAGAAAAAGACCTTTTTTCAGCTTGCATAAAAATAGTCGTTTGGTAGTTTACTATTCGTTCTATTCAAATGGCTTTTGTTCAGTCTTTGAGCGGATAAAACACAATAACTAGTTTACTCATGCCAGCAGAAGACAATCGCTTTTTTTCCACACTAATTTAAAATCCTGCCAGCCAGTTTTCCTCACATAAACACACGCCCGCCTTAGCAAACAACATACACAGAGTTTACTTAGGGAAATAGAGATGAGTTCAAGTGATTATCTGTAAGTTTAAATGCTCAGCATAAAGCCAGTACTGCATGAGGTGACACGTTGGATAGGCTCTGACAGCAGAGACGCTGGCAATATACAGAAAGAGAACCCCGATGGGCGTCTTCCAACATCGGAGCTGTATAGCCTTAAATCATAATGTCTTCAGAAGTCAGATAGTGAATTGGAAAGGGTTAAACGATAATCGTTGTGTGTAAAAGGGACTAATGAACTACTGCTTTGCACCATGATGGTTACACATTACATGCAGGTTATGGGTGACCGTCAGATTCCAGTTTACCACACACTGGCCCCGCACTATCTCTGAGTTCTATTCCATCGTAGCGTTATCTCAGTGTCAGCAGAGCACTTTATGTAATTACATAGAATAGGCTTTTAATTAGGTTTATTTAAGCTTCCATTATGGTGGGAATATTATCAGATCCGCTGGAGAATTAATCAGCCGTGTAATTCCTTGTTACAGTGTTAAAAGACAAAGGCTACACAACACTCCAGGACGAAGCCATCAAGATCTTCAATTCCTTGCAGCAGCTTGAGTCTGTCTCTGATCCGGTCCCCATAATCCAGGGGATTCTTCAGACCGGCCACGATTTACGACCCTTGAGGGATGAAATGTACTGTCAGCTCATTAAACAGACCAACAAAGCTCTACATCCGGGCAGCACTGGCAACCTGTATCACTGGCAGATCCTCACTTGTCTGAGCTGCACCTTCCCACCGAGTCGCGGTATTCTGAAGTATCTCAAGTTCCATCTGAAGAGGTGAGATAGAAGTGCAGTTGTGATGAGTGCTAAGTGATAGAATCTAGGTAGAACTTGGCAGTAGGGGACTATAGATAATGCGAGGTTGACAACTACTTGATGTAGCGTCTAATCCTTCAGATGAGTGAGTGCGGCGGTCTTAGGGCGCTTTTAGGGAAAGTGAACGATAATCATTTGGTCTATAAGTGATACATCGTCCGCACAACAAATGGTAATCGGTCACTTTATGCTCATCGGTCATCGGAATCCAGCACGGAATCCAGCCCTGCCTGCAGATGGTGAGCCCTATATACCTGTATTTCCCCAGGAGCGGGATTCCCAGCATCCGCGTGGACCCCTCCACTTCTGGGTTCTCTGTACTGCGCATGGTCCTCGCGGCTCGCCGTTGGACATGCGCAGTACAGTTTGTTTTTTTTTTCAAATCTCCTGCTTTCCCACCAGATCCGCGGACGTGCCGCGGATCGGCCGGCTTCCATTGACTTCAGTGGAAGCTGTCCCTGCGGGATCTGCAGAAAAATGGAGCATGCTGCGATTTGTTTTCTGAACCAAGTGATGGAAAATTGATTTGCGGACACCCATGCATCCCTATGGGTGGCTTGATTTACGGATCTCCCACATGGGTGTCCCGTGCGGGTTCTGCAAATCAAATCTGCCCATGGACATGAGTCCTAAGGGAATTAAATTCCCTTTGCTTTTCCTTGAAGTCAATGGAAATTAATAATAGTCTGTCGTTCTCCTATTGCTGGCCATACAATAGCTAAACACTCTAATGTCCGACATCTGTTTCCAATGACATCATAAATGTGCAGGCTTAGCCAAACGTACCTGCTTGAGTGAGGAAATGAGAATAACTTAGTACCGGGTGTCTATGGCGCTGACTTATCTCCTGCGGGAGGCCTGCTGAAATCAAACATGCATGATATGTCCTTCCGTCGACATCCGTCACTGAGGAACAGTCGAGAGCCTCCAAACCCATCATGTTCTTAGCCGAAACTGGCAAGTTTGGACACCTTTTGTCTCCTATACGGTCAGCTTGTAAAGTCTATAGGCTGTAGGAAGACATATCTGTAGCTCGCTGATACGGTAGGTGACGGATGGCCACAAAGTATTCAGCAGGTGATCACCCCACCATTTAAGGAGAGTCCTGCTGCTATTACCAGTATGTGAAATACTACATATTAGATAACAGAAGCTGTCATTGCGGAGGCTTGTACACTATCTAGGATGGACTGATTGATCTCTAGAAATATGGCTTCACCTAATGTTTTCCTTGATGTAAGTAAACCAGCTGACGCTTCTTATGGTTCCCTTTTATTCTACATTTGTAGAATCCGTGAACAGCTCCAAGGCTCAGAGATGGAAAGGTACGCCGTGTTTGTCTACGAATCATTGAAAAGAACCAAATGCAGGGAGTTTGTACCATCTCGAGACGAAATTGAAGCCTTAATCAAGAGGCAGGAAGTTACAACCACAGTATATTGCCATGGAGGAGGGGCTTGCAAGATCACCATCACCTCCCACACCACAGCCGGCGAGGTGAGACTTAGACATTGATGGACCATTATGGACAGGGAGGAGTTAAAAAAATAGTAGAGAAAAAAGTTGGACCAGTTGTCCTCCGCGACCAACAACCACGTTCCATTATTTATAGGCTCTTTGGAAATGAAAGTAAAAACTTGATTGGTTGCTATATAAACAATGTGAAATGCTAGATAATTGTCAAATCGGTTGATTGTTTGGAGCAAATTTATAGTATTATACTTAATTGCCTTCTTAAAGGGGCCAACCCACTGGGGCAGCAATGTTCATATGCCAGTTCTCTTCCTCCCTCTGATAGCCGCTCTATAGAACTTGGCCCAACCATGTACTAGATACTTACCCATTGTTACCCATGAGTGGCTACATTGTAATGTATGAACATTCATGGGGAAAACCAATTGTCTCTTTGCAGGTTGTAGAGAAATTGATCCGGGGCCTGGCCATGGAAGACAGCAGGAATATGTTTGCCCTCTTTGAGTACAATGGGTCCATAGAGAAAGCCATTGAAAGCAGAGCGGTTGTGGCAGATGTACTGGCTAAATTTGAAAGGTAGGTGTAACCGGTTCAACATTCACTAGTGATCTCAAATATGCGAAACCTCTCTGATCATCATACATCCAGTATGCGGATGTATTTTCTATTAAAGGGCCACTCCAGCGAAAACACATTCTCTATCCCTGGACCCCTCACCTGATTGTCTGTCACGTTCTGGAGGTCTCCTGTGTATTCCAGTCACTTCCATGCAGTGCAGCCTCCTGTCTGATACTTATCTGTCACCAATTTGATGCTGAGATTTCTCCCTGCTCACTTTCTCTATACTCTGCTAACATTCCCATGACGAATCAGCACAACATCACATGACCAACTAGAATTAGTACCATCTCTGCCTGCTGGGAAGACACTGGCATTATCTTCTGTAGTCTATATCCACTTAAATAAGCTGTAGAGCATAATTGCGCAGTCAAGAGGATGAGCTGTGATCTCCCTTATTATAACTGTGTGACAAGAGCCTGTAATCATCATAGCAAAAATGTCCATCAACCAGGAAGTCCCGGCTTTATTAAATATCACCAGACATAATCATAAAACCGGAGCGACAATGAAAAAAAAAACAACCAAGCGTCCTTAGTCATAGCAAGTCATATCCATAATTGTAACACCATGAAAAAGACTGTTATCCAATTACATCACAATATGCAAGCTCAGTATTAATTAGCATAATGAAAGGCATGATACAAACAAAACCTAATAATAAAATGACGTTACAGACAAAACCTCTTATGCCGTATGTGAACTGCGCTAAATATCATAGAGGTGCTAATAATATGGCAATAAATCCCTTTTAAATGTAAACCTCATGCAGCGGCGGTCTGCAGGCGCAGGATCCAACAGGCCTCACGGTTTACTAGATAGTCTCTTTGTGACCTTTACATTTTTCCGTGACTCAGAAAACTTAATAGACGGATTATGTTGTGAAATAAGGTGTTGAGAAGCTCCTGACCATATGATCGTGGTCAGTAGTAACGTTTGCCGGGTGCCGCAGTGTCTGTAGCTTTCTTGACGTAACTCAGACAATGCAATAAATCACGAATTCAGTATAGCAATTTATGTACTTGTTGATGAAAAATCTCTGATTGCCAGAACTAGCTTCAACCTCTTAAGGACCAAGCGTGGTAAAGATACGGGACTTCATCCTGGGCTTTAATTCTAGCCAATAGAAAAAATACAGCTCAGGATTAAAGCCTCTGCTCCTACAATCAAGCAGGTCGGGACTTCAGCTGCCAGCACAGCTGCGGACCCAAAGGAGAAGGAAGAAGCCGTATTAACTTCTTCTCCTATGTACTAAAAAGTGAAAGTTTTACATTCACTATGTGACCCAGCGATCACATGATCACCGAATATTCCCTGTTACAGTAGAGCTGCAGGGTCCTAGCCCTGATCGACTCTGCCAGTAACTATTGCCACTACAGGGGGATGTTTTCCCTGTAAGTGCAACATCCAGCTCCAATAACCACGTTGACTCGCGCGAGAACTGATACCCCGCGGCTCTCGTTAATATTCTTTGTTGTCTGAACAATTCCGAGGAGCTGGCATACATTCACCTACAGGTACCGCATTGGACAGAGTGAATGAGGTCACACTAGACGCATGTAGAGTAGGGTTACCCGAACCAGGTGTTCTGGAAGTGGAAGTACAGATGACATCACAGACCTCACTAAATTGTAAATCCAAAAACGATACTTCAGTTTTGCCTCCAAGTGGAATCAGATATGATCAGACTGTTCTCTAAGACTGATAACACTGATTATAAAATATGAACAACTTCTGGACATTAAGGAGAAAATCGCTAATATTGAGGCTGATTAGCAACAACCCCATGAAACAATATATATAATATATCAAAAATAGAGGAGGACATTCTTGAAATCATGCGATATGTTTATGGCCAGACACATGATCCGGTTTATGAGGGTCACCTTCTCCAAGTTGTTCTGCGCCCCTGGCTGGGAAGTTTGGTGTCACCAGAGGATTTCTTTCCACCCCTAGCTTTTGGCACCAGTACTTCCTACCCCTGCGGTCAGCTGAGCTGGCAGCCAGCTTTACCAACACTTGAGTTTGCCCTTATTTATGACAATCAACAATTTGCTGTTTTCTGCCCCCCACAGGTTGACCTCTCTGTTATACCTTCCTATTGGAAGCTTTGCTTCTCTGTTCCTGGTGCCACTCGATGGCTGAGCTGTAATTCCATCATTCCATCATATATTAGTACTTATAGGCGTGGCCAGAGATTCAGCAGGGATCTTAGAATGTGGTTTTTGTCTCTCAAAGGTTTGCAGCAAGTGCAGAAGCCGGGGACAGACAGTGGAAGTTCTACTTTAAGCTGTACTGCTTCTTAGACACAGACCACGTACCAAGAGACAGTGTTGAATACGCATTTATGTTTGAACAGGTAAGATTAATGTGACCACTTATTAACCCTTTCCAATCCACTGTCTGACGTCTTCTTACATTCTGATTGAAGCTTGTACAGCTCTAATGTCAAAAGACGTCCAGCAGGGTATTCTTACCGTCTATTGCCAGCCACTCTGCTGTTGGAGCCTCTCTGGCGCACACACACTGGCTTTATATAACCGTTATATAACAGCAAAAAGAGAAAGCCTTTTAGAAAACCCTGAATTCAAGATTGGATTGGAAAGGGTTAACCATTTAATGACGCGGCTCTTTTTTTACATTCTTTTTTTCCTTTTCGGTTTTCCTCTTCACTTAAAAAATCATAACTCTTTTATTTATCCATGAATGTAGATGCCTGTTTTTTGCGGGACCACTTGTATTTTTCAATGGCACTATTAAATATACCGTGTAATATGCTGAAAAACTTTTTTAAAAACTGGAAAGAAATGAAAAAAAAAACTAAATCCCGCTATCTTTGAGGGGGTCTTGTTTTTACGGCGTACACGATGCAGCAAAAATGACTGATAACTATATTCTAGGGTCAGTACAATTACTACGGCAGCAAATTTATATCGCTTTTTTTTTCTTTTGCTGTACTACTTTAAAAAATAAAATATTTTTGGAAAAAAATTAAGTTATTTTCTGCCGACATCTTCTGACCGCCATAAACTTTTAATTTTTCTGTCCATCTAGTTGTATGAAGGCTTGTTTTTTGTGGACGCCCTGTAGTTTCTATTGGTACCATTTCAGAGTACATATAACTGTTTCAGCACTTTTGATTACATTCTTCGAGTTGTGGAGATTAAAAAAAGTGTAATTTTGATGCAAATTTTTTTTTTTCAGACAACATTCACTGTTTGGAACGAATATGTTTTGGTTTCTTTTCTCAGTTTTTTTATTTTAAATATGGGAAAAGGTTTTTTTTTTACCTTTTTTTAGAAATAAGTTATAGGACTTGTCATACTCTATTTTAACTATTTTTTTGGGCCCCATAGGGGACAAGACCTTACGATGGTTTCATCACTCCTACAGTATAATGTAATACATTATACTGTAACCTGACAGGCAATCTATCACACCACAGGCACGGCTTCATAGGCAGTGGCTGCCCTACAAGCCTTCAGAAGGCCCCCAGGTGTCACGGCAACCAAATGGCACCCTGTAATCTCATTGCAGTAAACGGGGAACATTCGAGACCCCAGAACTCTGATTGGGGTATTGAAATGCTGCCGTATTAATTTGCAATGTCATTTCAAAGCTTACACTGATCGTAGCTGTTGCGGGCAGGGGTTGGCTGTCAAAGACAGCCGACACCTGTATTGTTTGAAGTGGGATCGACCCCCAATTCCACTCCATACAAACCCCAAAACTCCATGACTTAACTGTACATCATGGAGCATTAAAAGGTTAAAGAGAAGCCTCTCACCTCACACTTTTGTTTCATGTTTGTTTATATTGCAGTAGAGAAATCTTTATAGCAATACGGTAGATATGTAATACAGAGCACAAATATCTAGGGCTCTGTTCACATTCCCTTCAGTTCTCTATTTTTTTGCTCCATCATGGAAGCCAGAAAATGGAAAGCTGGTTCTGTCCTATGATGGAAACAAAGGGTGCCTGATAGACCCCATTGAGTATAATGGGGTCTGTTCGGCTTCCATCATGCCCTCCACCATGCTGCTCTATTTCATCCAGGATTTTGGGATATATCTGTCCGGAGCCACAAATGCAGCCTGCTGGCACAGCTGTGAACAGAGCCTAAGGACTAGTAACATGCACTTGCAAGAAAGTTGTGAACTTCACTTTACACCATTTTACTTTTTCCCAGGCGCATGAAACCGTTATTCGGGGCCACTATCCCGCACCAGAAGAAACTCTACAGGTTCTGGCTGCCCTAAGGTTACAGTACTCACAAGGAGACCACAGCCCACACACAACTATACCTGAGATGGAACAGTTTTACCCGGTTCACAAACTCAAGTCTCGAATTTCCCAGTCTACCAAAGTGTCCTCACCAACAGAAAGATCTGAGAGGAAGAGGTCTAGTTTCTTGGAAGGAACCTTAAGAAGAAGCTTCCGAAGTGGCTCTGTGAGTAAACAGAAGGTAGAAGAAGACCAGATGTTGGATATGTGGGTTAAGGAAGAAGTGATGTCAACCAGGACCAATATCATTGACAAGTGGAAGAAACTCCAGGGAATGACTCCAGAACTGTGCATGACCAAATACATGGCCCTGATAAAAGAATGGCCTGGTTATGGGTCAACACTGTTTGATGTTGAGGTAAGACACTTGTATTTATGGTCTTTATCAAATGAAGCGGTTTGGTGTTCTTTGTGGTATGCTGGTTAGGCACAATAGATGTTCACTGCTAGTAAAGGGTTTCTTTACTTCCGGATATCAGAATGGGAGATGGTAACAGTCCCCGTCCCAAACTGCTGCCAGATCCGCAGATCCCTACTACATTCTAACAAGTATTGTATGTATGTACCTTCTACAGTGTAAAGAAGGCGGATTTCCTCAAGAACTGTGGCTTGGTGTGAGCGTTGAAGCGGTCTCGGTCTACAAAAGAGGTGAAGGAAGACCTTTGGAAGTGTTTCACTATGAACATATCCTTTCTTTTGGTGCTCCATTTGCCAACACTTACAAGATAGTCGTGGATGAGCGGGAGCTTCTGTTTGAAACGAGTGCGGTACGTAAACCCAGTGTACTAAATGTCACATTCACTATTATGTTGTTTGTATTTATTTAGGTCATGCTGTCATTCTCCATTATAGCCGGCTCGTTCGCCTGCAGCCCTATAGAAACCTGTTGGTAAAGCTGTGACATTATAATGATACTCTATATGTAATTTTTATATACCCTATAAGAAGGAATGAAGAAGCACAAACTAAAATTAATTCTTCGTCAACAGTTTCCCAATCTTCATCATGTAAGCTGATGTGATGGAGCTTTTTTCATACTTTCAGTTAGATTCTTGCTCTGTCCTCCTCCAAGTTATCTCATGTTTATGCTATGGGTGGGCCGCAGGGTCCTGTCATTCACAGTTATGTAAAAAAATAGGTTTTGTTCAGTTGGGTTTTCCGAGACCCCAGTATTCATGCCGATATCTTCAGGATAAGTCATCAATGTCTAAATGGTGTGCGGTCCGAGGCTCAGGACCTCCACTGATCAGATGTGTGAAGAGAGCAGCACTCGGGGGAGCGTTGTAGCCTCTTCTCAGGCCAGTGATATCACATTCCTTCCTCCCGTGGCCTGAGAGAAGCTCAGTCTCATCCTTGTAAATGGGATTTAGCTGCTGTACCGGGAATGAGATGTACAGAGCCGTACGTGGTATCGAGTGACGAGACAGGGGTATTTGAGACAACAATGGTATTCTAAATGGCACATAGTTGGTGGTGGTGGTGTAAAAACTTGGCATTGGGGCCTAGGAGCTTAATCTCTTCCCGCTATAGAGCGTACATTTACACAGCGTCAGGGTATTATGAAGAGAGATCGCTGGGTAGTATTCCTTCATACAGCACAGGCGCCGGCTGTTTATTGTAGCTGACACCCAGTAGCAACAGCTCCGATCAGCTGCGCAGCTGATCGGAGCTGGTAACCCTTTAAATGTCGCCGGCAATTCTGACATCGGCATCTAAATCCCCCGAACAATGTATGGGGTACTGTACGGCTCCCCCGCGGTGAGATCGCATGAATGCCGTGCGGGTGTCATAGCCAGTCTATCCAGCCATCCCCATGGGGTGGCTTGATAGACTGCCTGCCCAATTATGCTATGGCATTACATCATACTGCAGGAGTGATCAAAGCATCGCAAGTTGTTGTCTCTTCTGGGGACTAAAAAAAAAGTAAAAATAAGAACAATAAAGATTTACTAATTATTTTTTAAAAATACATATTTGGTATCGCTACGTCTGTAAAAGTCCAATCTATCAAAGTAACACATTATTTACCGCGCACCATAAACATAGTCAGAAAAAAAAATAACGAACGCCAGAAATTAGCTTTTTTGGTCACCCTGTCTCTAACAAAAAATGCAATAAAAAGCAATCAAGAAGTCGTATGTGTTCCAAAAGAGGACCAATGCAAACTACAAGATGTCCCGCAAAAAATAAGCCCTCGCACAGCTATGTTGACAGAAAAGTAAAAATGTTATTGCGCGCAGAAGATGGCGGGAGAAAAATAATTTTAAAACATTAAATATCTTTGAAAAAAAATAGTCCAGCAAAAAAAAAAAATTACGATACCAAACTTTAAGTTTGGTATCGTAGCAATCGTACCGACCCACAGAATAGTTATGTCATTTTTGTTGCAGTTTGTGCGCCGTAGACGCAAGACGCAGCGAAAGATGGCAACATTTTTTTTTTCCTTTTTACTCCACTTAGAATTTTTTAAAAGTTTTGCAGTACATTATTTGGTACATTAAAGGGGTTGTCTCGCGAAAGCAAGTGGGGTTATACACTTCTGTATTGCCATATTAATGCACTTTGTAATATACATCGTGCATTAAATATGAGCCATACAGAAGTTATACACTTACCTGCTCCGTTGCTAGCGTCCCCGTTGCCATGGTGCCGTCTAACTTCGGTGTCTTCTTGCTTTTTTAGACGCGCTTGCGCAGATGGATCTTCTCCCTTCAGCTGGTCTTGGAAGCATCGGCATTTTGGCTCCGCCCCCTTGTATGCGTAATCGCGTAGCTCCGCCCCATGACTTGTGCCGGTTCCAGCCTCCTGATTGGCTGGAATCGGCACGTGACGGGGCGGAGCTACGCGATTACGCATACAAGGGGGCGGAGCCAAAATGCCGATGCTTCCAAGACCAGCTGAAGGGAGAAGATCCATCTGCGCAAGCGCGTCTAAAAAAGCAAGAAGACACCGAAGTTAGACGGAACCATGGAGACGGGGACGCTAGCAACGGAGCAGGTAAGTGTATAACTTCTGTATGGCTCATATTTAATGCACGATGTATATTACAAAGTGCATTAATATGGCCATACGGAAGTGTATAACCCCACTTGCTGCCGTGAGACAACCCCTTTAAATAGTACCATTCAAAAATACAACTCGCCCTGCAAAAAAACAAGCCCTCATACAGCGACGTCGATGGATAAATAAAGGAGTTACGATTTTTTAAAATGGGGGAGGAAAAAACTAAAATGGGGGAAAAAAAGGGCCGCGTCCTTAAGGGGTTAAAGTTATGCCACTATATACATTATGTTGATAGAAGTATTGGGACACAGAAAAGGTAATGAAATTTGATTTTATTCACACTTTTCAAGGCCTCAATGACTGCAATAACTCTTCTAGGCTGCTTTCCACAAACTTCATAGATGTTTGGAGGGATTTGACTCCATTCCTCTAGAAGAGCTTCAGATAGTGATGTGGGGGATGATGGGCGTGTTGGGCACACTGATATGGCCTTCTAGTGCGTTCCAAGGATGCTTAATGGTAATGAGATCTAGACTTTGGGCGGCCAATTAATTTTGCAGATGTTCTGCTTCCCACACTGCATGCCGTATGACATGGTGCTCGGTCATGCTGGTAGACACGGAGCTGTACCAAAGTATTGCCACAGGGTAGGTGATGCCACATTGTCCGGAATGTCTCTACTCATTGCGTTGAGGGTGGACTTCACTATAACCAATGGCCCTTTTCCTTCCCAATAGAACCCCCCACACACACACCATAACGGAACCTCCTCCAAACTTAACTGTTAGGACTTAGCAGTCTCGTTGAAACCGCCCTCCAGGCAACCTCCACACCCAAGTGCCGCCATCCGATCGGAAGATGGTGTACTGTGATTCAGCTGTCCACAACACTTGTTTCCACTCATTTACTCTAAGCCCCATTGCAGGCGCCGCTGTGCATTCACTACCGTGATGTGTGCAGCCGCTCATCCATAGTAATCCTTCGCATGCACTACCCACCCTACAAGTAGTTCTAATGTTAATGTATATTCCAATGGCCTGTGAGACCTCCTGAGCGAGGGCAGATGATGTGTGTGACGTCTTCACATCTCGTACAAGGCTTTGTTGTCCGCGTTCTGTCAGTTTACAAGGTCTCCCTGAACGCAGCAGCACCGCACACACCGGATGGTTTCCATTTCCCAATAATATGGCCAACAGTGGACTCTGGAAGGTCCAAAAGCTGTGATGTCCCATACTGATTGCTTGCTCAAGTGACATCCCCCCACCAGACCTCGTTGTCAGCTCTACACCTGGTGACATCCCCCCACCAGACCCCATTGTCAGCTCTACACCTGGTGACATCCTCCCCACCAGACCCCATTGTCAGCTCTACACCTGGTGACATCCTCCCCACTAGACCCCGTTGTCAGCTCTACACCTGGTGACATCTCCCCTCCAGACCCCGTTGTCAGCTCTACACCTGGTGACATCCCCCCACTAGACCCCATTTTCAGCTCTACACCTGGTGACATCCCCCCACTAGACCCCATTGTCAGCTCTACACCTGGTGACACCCCCCCCCCCACCAGACCCCATTGTCAGCTCTTCACCTGGTGACATCCCCCCACCAGACCCTGTTGTCAGCTCTACACCTGGTGACATCCCCCCACCACACCCCATTGTCAGCTCTACAACTGGTGACATCCCCCCACCAGACCCCATTGTCAGCTCTACACCTGGTGACATCCCCGCCCCACCAGACCCCATTGTCAGCTCTTCACCTGGTGACATCCCCCCACCAGACCCTGTTGTCAGCTCTACAACTGGTGACATCCCCCCACCAGACCCCGTTGTCAGCTCTACACCTGGTGACATCTCCCCACCAGACCCCGTTGTCAGCTCTACACCTGGTGACATCCCCCCACTAGACCCCATTTTCAGCTCTACACCTGGTGACATCCCCCCACCAGACCCCGTTATCAGCTGTACACCTGATGGCATCTGATGGTTTCTGTACTGGGATATGATATGTGATCCTCTCCTTTATACCTAATGCACACACATCGATTTGCAGATCCCCTTCGTCTGACAGCACAGGATTGGTGGGGGTCCTAATACTTTTGTCAGCATAGTGTATACCAAGAGCCGTTGGGAAGGTTTTACAGACATAAGAAGGAGAGAAGAATAATTGGATGGATCATGTAGTTCACTGTATCAACCACCACAAATATCTTGGCCTCCAACAGACAGATGCAGCACATTACATGGTGATTCCTTAAAGTGTAACTTACCTTTCAGGTGACTTTAGAATCAGCTGTCTTGTTTGTACATGGAGAATGGCCGTATTTCACAGTTAGGAATATTTTCTGTCATTGTCTCTGCTTTCACCTCTGTTGTTTGCTGCATAAAGTAACCACAAATATTTTTTGGACTTCCGATGAGAATCTGTGTAGATTTGTGACAATAACCTCATTATTATCTTTTGTCTCTTTGCTGTAGGTGGTTGATATTGCGAAGCTGATGAAGGCGTACATCAGTATGATAGTGAAGAAGAGATACAGCAGCACACGGTCAGAGAGTAGCCACGGCAGTCAGGGAAGCTCTAGGTGAAGCCTGTGCTCACACATATCCTCTCTGACCATAGCGCAGACCTCAACCTCATTGGTGCTTCAGTAATAGCTGACTATTTCTCGTCTGATATCCCGGCTGTCATGGCAGTCAGGATGACGCAGTGCCTAAACCATTAGAAATGACAGCAAGATCCCAAAGTGTATTGCTTCTCAGTGACCATTGCCTTAGATTATACGATCCTGCCTTGAATACAGACTGATGTGCCTTTAAACCGGATACCCCACATGCCTCCATATTGAAAAACTGCCCTCCAGGTTCCTGAAGAAGAGTATTTGATAGCTGCAGGCGGCCTTCCCCAGGACCCATTAATGATGCAACTTTGTCATTTTGCTTTACTTTTGTGTGTGATTGTGTCAATCATGTCGATTCTTTTTTTATTCCCGGCATTGGATGGAAGGGAATGTTAATGTGCAATGTTGTGTGTAGAGTTATACTGATCGCTTCTACATGGTGCATAGAGTCGGTTGTGTCGGAGCTCCGAGGTTCTGGATGTTACAATGTCGGTTTGACCATTTTGTATGCCTTTCTTCTGTCGCCAGTATCCATCCCCCCCGACTGCTGTATGGTAAATGAAGAGGTGACGTAGCGACTAGAGAGTACAGTATTTATAAAGGGCCTTACTAAGAAGATACTTTATGTCACTCGCACTTGCGCTACAAACATTTTCTTTACTTGATACATTTTGCCATATTAACATTGTTCAAGTGCTTGTAAATAGGGAAATGTCGGCGCTTTATTTTTCTATGGAAAGTTTTAATATGAAGCAAAGTATTTCACCACCTTGTGGTTTGTGTCGGAAAATCCAAATCTCTATTCTGCCATGGAAAGGCTTATATGTTCAAAGAATTGCTTCATTGTAATATAAACTCTTGACAATAAACTATTGTATTTAATGTGAATTGGTGTGATTTATATACTTCTGTGGAGTTCGGGGTTTGTCATCCATATAATGGTAAGGTGACCTTTTCTTGGCAGACTGTCTTTGCCATTGCCTTCCCCAATCATCTCTTTACCCCCCCAGCAAGCTAGGTACTCATTTTAATGACCTCGGAAGGCTGAGTCAACCTTGAGCCGGCTACCTGAACCAAGCTTTGAACCTGCAACCTTCAGGTCATGAGCGAGCGCTTAGGACTGCATTTCTGCTGCCTCAGCACTCTGCACCATTGGCTTTAAACATGCCGTTAGCTGGATATACTTTCTGGAAGAAGGTGAGGCGTGTGCAGTGACTCTATAAGTGATAAGAAGAAGCCTTTTACACAGCCTGATCCAGCCATCCTCAATCATCCGTTCATTGGCCTGATCACTGGTCCATCTAAAGAGCCGATGAATAAGCAAACCCTTTTTCGTCGGTTGTTCAAGGCTTTTTAGGACAAAAAGGCTCACTGGTCAGCTGCACATCTTCTGGTGGACCTAGTTGATTGACAGGGGTCCGCTGCTCAAGATCCCCAACAATCAGCTGATTGAAGTGACTGGTGCTCAGGTGAGCGCTGCGGCTGCTTTAGTCCATACCAAGCACAGCGTCGTACATTGTATAGTGGCTGTGCTTGGTATTACAGCTTAAAGGGGTTTTCCAGATAGCGCCCGCTGTCACAGCCAGGATACATGGGGTTAGGGGCAGAAGTTGCTACTTAGAGCCCTGTGTAATTGCAAGTGTAGCTCGTATTGAAATCAATGGGACATATGCTGGGCTAGGGTCCCAGTGATGTCAATGAGAGTTGCACCTGAAATTACAAGCGCCGGCCATTACGCTGGGGTCAGAGCAACGGCTTCCGTGATCACGGGCGCTACCTGTAAAAGCCTTTTAATTCCATTCACTTGAATAGGATTGATCCGCTGTCAGGCCATGTGACCGATGAACGTGATGTCACAGACCTATGGGCGAGGGTCCTAAGCAGCAGACACCTACAGGTTAAGTATTCATAACTTTTTCATGTATTCTAAAAGGTATCATATCTACCAAATTACTTTCTCCCACTGAGAACAATCACACTATCCTTTCCCGAGGATAGATCATCAATAGTTTAGTCTTGGAAAAGCCCTTTAATTTGCAGCTTGCTGAAGGAAATTGGTGCATCTTGAATTGTTCGTGCACCACAAACGGATGCCATCTATGAGCTTGTGTGGATTTCCATCATAGTTTTTGGTATAAAGCATAGCACATTTCCAGGCTGTGGGTGGCCACGCGCCATCTCATTAAGTCCCATTAGTTTCCTAGGAAAGTGTGTAGGGTGGCAGAAAATGAAAATGGTCATCACTTTTTTCACAAATATGGCTTGTTTCAAACTTCGCAACTTTTTTATGTCTGAAAACTGGTACATTTAACATGATAAAGTGTTTGTCTTCCAAGGTGATACCTGTATGCAAAAGCGCTGCTACTAGTGTCTAATGACGTTAAGGCTGCCTGCACACGGGTGGATTTGCATTGCAGAATCTGGAGAGGGCGTCCACCTTCGGATTCCGCAGCAAATACCTTCCATAACACGCTATGGAAAAGCGTTTTCCTGCCCACCAGCGGAAATCAATTGTGATTTTCCACTCGCGGTGGAAAAATTGCAGCATGTTCTATACTGAGCCAGATTCCATGCAGACGGCTTCCATTGAAGTCAATGGGAGCTGTCCAGCCCGCGGCCCTTCTGCACACATAATTGCAGAAAGGTCACGGGATCCATGTCATCGCATAATCTGTACTGCGCATGTACTTCCTTTGAACAATTGCATATAGGGTCAGAACCAATCCAGCACTCCCTATCATTGTCTGACAGGTATTTGTTATCTCCTCCGGACCGAACCTTCCCCATATTTCTGCTACAATGGGATGCTAATCAGCTAATAAGTGAGCGAATGCTGAGTCAGACCCCCACTGATCAGCAAGGTATCCCCTATCCTGTAGATATGGAACAACTCATGGATGGGACAACCCATTTAAAATCCACAAATGCCTTGTAGCTTGTCTGCAGCATCACTTCAGCGGTCGGGGCAGACAGGTTAGAAAGTGAAGAAGATGGGAAATTTGAGTAGAACAGGCACAAACCAAAGCAGGAATTGGTCCCGAAAGTATGCGGAATCTGACCCGCCCGTGGACATGAGGCCTTATCAGAGAAAAGCCCAAATATATATAGTGGACCCTCATGGAAGCAGCGGAGATAGTCAAATTTTGTAATATTGTATTAATCATGGGGCTAGTAAAGAAGCTGAGCATAATGGAGCATGGAAATCTCATACCACACCCCAATGTTCCATGTGCCCATGGCAAGCACACGTTTTGAAGCACTCCATAGATTCCTACATGTAGTGCTAATACACAGTGTCCACCTAGTGATGATCTCAATAAACATAAAGGCAGGCCCATAATAGACCATTTCAGTGTAATAGACCCACTTCCATACCAGGGCTACCACCCGTACCTGGATAATTCTTATACCAACGTTGCTCTATTCCAGAAGTGCTATACAATATGGCACTGTAATAAAGAATCAGAGAAGCCTCCCTAGGCTTTAGCAATCACTCTGAAGGTGTGAATGACGAGCGTTACACAGTAACAATATATTGTGTGTCAAACATAAGGACAAGAGGGGAGTCTTACTATTGAGCACAATACACGGCCATAGTAGCACCCCCTTCCCAGTACGAGCTACCAGTACAGAGATCCCCAAGCCAGACTGCACCCTGAACTCCAACAGGTACTTGGCAGGGGTTGACCTATCTGTTCAGGTCTTAAGGCCTGTCATGTGTAAAACAAGGATCTAGTTTAAGAAACGCCACACGTATAGCACCAGGGTAACACTTTCCACGTGAAATAACCTCCACTGGTAAAAAAAGGAAGAACTCAAAAAAAGTTGGAAAGCAAGGAATAGGAGGGAGCATATGCTTGCAATACCATCTACTTGAAGGAGCTTCCATCACAAGGCCCATTAACCGCAGTTACTTACCTTCCCTCTGAATCCAAATTTACCCCGATAGCTTTCTGACATTGAGCTGCAGTAAGCACCTATCAACCAAGTGCAGTTGCATTGCAGGAGACACAAATTAAAAATCTTTCTGACAGTGAGGGTGATCAATGAGTGGAACAGGTTACCACGGGAGGTTACCATGGTAGAGTTCTTCAATGGAAGTGTTCAAATAAAGGCTGGACAAATATCTATCTGGGATGTTTTAGTGATCCTGCACTGAGCAGGGGGGCCAGATGACCCTGGTGGTCCTATCCAACTCTACAATTCTATGAAGCCCGCACACTTCGTTGCTGTAGGCCCTGGGAGCAGCATGGAGGGGGAGCATGATTAGGCCCCTGTGGATTCCCGAACTAGCAGTGAGATGGGCGCTCATCTCTATCCACCGGGTCCTAACAGATTTACATGTTCTCCTGCAGTAGTTGCTAGGTCGGCCAGCATAGCAGAGTAGCCACTCATGGACTCAGCTCCTGGCTTCATGGATTGCTCGTCCTCCTCCCTCAGCTGACAGACGCTCAACTACTACAGCGACCAGAGAGGTACAATGGAATGGATCATTACAAAAGTAAGGGCTTACCACAGCCTAACTGTGTCAGATTCCCCACTAATATGTTGAGCGGTATTACTGCAGTTGGGGCACTGCACATGCAGATGAGTCCTCTAGCCTACCGCCATGTGGCAATGGCGCCTGCATACATGACTTTCTCCCTCCTTTCCCTATGGGCACTACATAATCTGGACAGGTCTTCAGGCATCTTAGGGGTCAGTCCTTCCGCCATTTATATAAATATAGAATGGGACTGGCAACAAAATCTAAAACTGAAATGGAGAGTTTTGTGGTACGCCTTTAGAATTCCTATAAACAAGCTCAGCTCTCTGAAGGTGGATGTACATACTATTACTTCTAAAGTTGCTGACCTCACTGATGCTCAAGACTCCTTGACTCATATTGTCACTGATCTAACCGCCAAGTATCTTGCTCAGGAACAACATATAAAACAATTATATCATCTACACGATGCTGCGGAAAATCAGAATAGAAGCAACAACATTAGACTTAGAGGGCTCTCTGAGGCTACGAAAATAGTTGGTCTTGTTCCAACTCTACAAGGCTTGTTCAGTATGATCTTGTGCCAACCTATTAGCAAGGAATTTAAATTAGACTGGGCACATTGGGCCTTGGGCCCGCTGAACCCGGATGCTAATAGATCGACAGACATCATATTCTGGTTACATTACTATACTGTGAATGGCCAAAGCTCGGAATATGGAGTTCATTGATTTTTATGGGGCACACTTGTCTCTCCTGCAATATTTATCTCGCTCCACTCTAGCACAATGCAGGGCACTATGACCCCTCCTAGATATCCTACATGGTAGAGACATTCTACACAATTTTCTTACGCGCTGTCATAAACCCAAAGTCTTACACAAAAATGACACTTCCTTTAGTCACTAGTACACTGGGGTTGGGTTAAGCCTTAGATATAGGTAACCAGAGGCTGGTAATTGTGTTTACAGGTTTCGCCTTGCACAATACTCGACTGCGCAGAACCTTTCTAGTGTTAATGAATAGAGATGAGCGAGCGTACTCGGAAAAGCACTACTCGCTCGAGTACTGTGCTTTATCCGAGTATCGCTGTGCTCGTCCCTGAAGATTCGGGTGCCGCTGCGGCTGACAGGTGAGTCGCAGCGGGGAGCAGGGGAGAGCGGGCGGGAGAGAGGGAGAGAAAGATCTTACCTCCGTTCCTCCCCGCTCTCCCCTGCAGCTCCCCGCTCCGTGCCGGCACCCGAATCTTCAGGGACGAGCACAGCGATACTCGGATAAAGCAAATTACTCGAGCAAGTAGTGCTTTTCCGAGTACGCTCGCTCATCTCTATTAATGAAGTAATACACTTAAGATGGCACGTCTCTGGATGTATACGCTCTGTTTCAGAGGCGCTGGGGTCGGCTTATTTTTAAGTAGGGGGAAAACTGTAGTGTCCCAGAACATCATTCTGGACCCCTCCATATTGTCATACATGTTTGTCCTATGTAGATGCACTGTGCAAAGCTGTCATGTCTAATTTTCTGTATGTGTGTTGCACAGCTGCAGAGTCTGAAGGGTTAAATACATTAAAATCATTGCTGTAAGTTTGGTTGCATGTTGTGTGTACCTATCTTGCTATGTCATGTGACATGGAGTGCATGAGTCTATAAGTATAAGTGATTGGGTTCCAGAGTGGAGTTCGGAGTCCGCCTTGAGGCTGCTGAGGAGTGCCCATCTCACACCTGAGGGTTTGCTACCACAGAGGCACATGAGGGCACCATCAGCCCTTGTGCAGCTGAAGATGGAGGAAAAGGAGAGAACGCCGGACCGTATATGAAGCACATGGGAGTGAGTGAGCATAAATGTTTTCCCCAAAAAGTCCCCCCACAAGAGGGAGCCGTAGTGAGTAATTACCCTTACCAGTGACAAGAAGTGCATACAGTTATATAACAGTGCAGAAGTCTACTGAGCCTCTAGAGATAATATTGAATGTAATTGAGTATGGTGGCAGCATGAGCAAAAAATCAATTTCTTGATAAAAAAAAGATGCAAAAAGCTTTATAAATCCATGGTCAAAATAAAAAGTAAGCAACCTACGTTTCGGCCATATTAGGCCTTTTTCAAGCTAACTTAACCATACACCAAACCACATTTAAGCAGTAGAGTACATAGACAGAATAACCAATAGTGGAACAAAGATACACCCACAATAATCAAATACAATTAAAAACATGTGTAATACATCAACATACCAGGAAAAGTCATAGACACAAATCAAGCCCATCAGTGCCTCCTCCTCCATGATCAGCCACGATCCGGAGCGCGGGCATCAGCTGTTTACTACAGCTGACACCCGCAGGCAACAGCTGCTATTAACCCTTTAAATGCCGCTGTCAATTCTAAAAGCGACATTTAAATCCCCCAAACGATGTTCGGGGGTCCCACGGTGAGATCGGGGGAGCCGTGCAGGTGTCATGGCAGCTGGGGGCCTTCTGAAAGGCCTCAGAGCTGTCTTGGGAGATTGTCTATCAAGCCATCCCCGTGGGGTGGCTTGATAGGCTGCCAGTCAGAATCCAGTATGATGTAATGCTATAGCATTACGTCATACTGCAAGAGCGATCAAAGCATCACATGTTGTAGTCCCCCAGGGGAACTTAAAATGAAAGTAAAAAAAAGATCGATAGTTTTTTTAATTGTAAAAAAAAGAGTAATAAAAGTTTAAATTACACCCCCCCTTTTGCCATATCTGTAATTAAAAAATCTAAATCATAAATAAAAATACATATTCGGTATCGCCACGTCCGTAAAAGTCCGATTTATCAAAGTAGCACATTATTTACCCCGCATGGTGAACATCGTCCGAAAAAAAAAAAAGAACGCCAGAAATGCACTTTTTCAGTCACCCTGTCTCCCACAAAAAAATGCTAAAAAAGCGATCAAAAAGTCGTATATATTCCAAATTAGTACTAACGGAAAATACAGGACATCCTGCAAAAAATGAGCCATCGATGAACTATGTCGACGGAAAAATAAAAAAGTTATTATGCGCACAAGATGACCGCAGAAAATAATTGAAAAAAAATTAAATGTCTTTGAAAAAAAAAGAATAATAAAGTTAAAAAAAACTACACAAGTTTGGTATCGTAGCAATCGTACTGACCCATATAATAAAGTTATCATATCATTTTTGTTGCAGTTTGTGCGCCGTAGAAACAAGACGCTCTGAAAGATGGCGAAATGTCATTTTTTTCTTTTTATTCCACTTGGAATTTTTTTAACGTTTTTCAGTACATTATTTGGTACATTAAATAGCACCATTAAAAACTACAACTCGTCCCGCAAAAACAAGCCTTCATACTGCTACATCGATGGATAAATAAAGGAGTTACGATTTTTTAAAAGGGGGGCGGAAAAAACAAAAATGGAAAAAAAAGGGCCGCGTCATTAAGGGGTTAATATAATATCAGCAGCCAATAAGCCAAACTGCCTGGGCCGGCTCTGGACACCAATATAAGGGAATATATACAGGAGATGGCTTTACTTCGATATTTTTGAAATACAGGAGTAAATGTACAATTCTCCGGTGAGGTCCTTGGAACAGATACAAGTAGATGCAGTACGAAGCAGGCAATTGAACACGATGAGAAAATACAAAGACATTGATTTGATTAAGACCTGACTTCAACGCTCTCTCCTTTTCCTTTTTCCTGAACTGGTTTGATTAGACAATATCCCCGCTAGCTTCATTAGGTGAAGGGTTGATTTAAGTTTAGCGAAGTGTATATGAAGCAGAGGGACAAGTGGCTGAAGGCTAATCCTGGCTTTGGCTTCACCAGGTAGCTATGACTCACTGTTTGCAGAAGGCCGACCTCTGAAAGGTTCTCCTCTGCTGTGGGGCGCCCAGGGAGCCTGGTTTACACCTCGCTCGACCTTGGGTGAAACGTGCTGCACTGATGGATTACTCTTGTATGGGTATCTCCTCCTCTCCGACACGACTGACTGCTCCTATCTCACACCTGGCTGAGTCTGCCTAACTGCTGACTGTCACTCCCTTTTATCTCCTCTGTTTCTTTCCCGCACTTTTTGGACTCCTCCCACTCTTGCATAGGGACTTGTGTGGTGGCTTTCCCGCCCTTGGACTCTGCACCAGTGAAATTGCACCTGACTGTCAGCCAATGAGAGGCCAGCTGACATCAATGTTAAGCTCTAGGTTTAGAGAAGAAGGGGGAGACACAGGGTCTCTCCTACAGTCATCACCTTCTACATCCATGGACGGCATATAAATAGGACAAGTGTGCTGTGAGTGTTCTGTAGGACCCGCTAGGCCAGCACACACTAGCCTAGATTATTAGGCCATGAATGCCAAATAAGCAGGTACAGACATCAGTGCTGATGATGAACTGATATTAGAAACTGACAAACTGATGTTTGTCCCTTCACACCCCATTGTTTTAATTATTTATCAATCAAACAGTTGTTTTAGGTTATTCTCCTGCAGGGGGGTTTCTGTGAATTATATTTTAGCGCTTTCTTAGGCCTCTCTGCCTTTGTGAAACACATGGTAATTTCTCGAGGCTTAAAAAAAAAAAAGAAATGTTTTGCATATTTGGGTTGGACTGCCTGGCGCTAAATGGTTTAAATGAAGTACTGGAAAAAATGTGAGTACTCCTTGTTCTTTAAATTGATTTTTAGAACAGGGAGCTGGTAAAAGAGCTTGCTCTGTCCACTCCACCCATTGACCTGGTATTGCAGTACCTACAGGACCGGTACACCCCCTTTCCTATAGCGGTCTCCAAAAACAGAAACTACAAGCAACAGTTCTAGCGCAGCTAAGTAATCACTTTAGTTGCACTTTGCTTGCCTCTTACGGAGACTTAATAGCTGTCTACAAATATCTGAAGGGCTGTCACAGTGCAGGGGGATCAGCCTTATTCTCATTTGCACAAGGAAAGACTAGAAGTAATGGGATGAAACTAAAAGGGAAGAGACACAAATTAGATATTAGACAGTGAGGGTGATCAATAAGTGGAACAGGTTACCACAGGAGGTGGTGAGTTCTCCTTCAATGGAAGTGTTCAAACAAAGGCTGGACAGACATCTGTCTGGTATGATTTAGTGAATCCTGCACTGAGCAGGGGGTTGGACCCGATGACCCTGGAGGTCCCTTCCAACTCTACCATTCTATGATTCTATCTATCTATATATACATTTTGCTCTACCCCTTTTTCTTTTTATTATAATTTTTTTTTATCTAACATTGTCCATTTCTGCTTGAAGTTTAACAGTTTTTGCTTGATAAAGGAGAGGCAAAGGCTCCGAAACACATTGCAAACCATACTGTTTGGATTCTATCATCTCATTCTACTTCTGTACCTGTTATTTGGAATATTAAAAAAACTTTTTATTGAATCATTACAACAAACACTCTTCTGGAGAATCGTTTCTTTGGGAAGTCTCCAGGAGCAGGACCTTCTATATGAGTAAGTGCTCCTCTACCAAACACCAACTTGCACCTTTAACCTGTGAGCACCCAATCACTTTTCCTACTGATTCATTATCTATCTATCTATCTATCTATCTATCTATCTATCTATCTATCTATCTATCTATCTATCTATCTATCTATCTATAGATAGTAACATACTATGTTAGGCTATAGGGAGACAATGTCCATCTAGTTCAGCCGGTTTCCACCAACCCCCCGCCCCCCTTCACCTGTTGATCCAGAGGAAGGTAACAAAACTGTCCTGTAGTTACCAGGCTCTCTTTTGGACCCCTTTTTATATATTGGAACCACAATGCCAATCCAGTGGTACAACGCCGGTCTCGATAGTGTCCCTAAATATAAGAAATAGCTGCCTAGCTATCATGTCACTTAGTTCCCTTGGGTGTATTCCATCTTGGCCTGGCCATCTGTCGATTTTAATCTTTTTTAACCGTTTCTGCACTCCACGATATTTTGTGGAGAGTTCATTTTATCCCACTGCATCTCAGGTGACATTTCTTTTTCCTTTGTGAAAACACTTGAGAACAAACGATTTAATAGATCCGCCTTTCCCCATCGTCTTCTATGGTTTCTCCTGCATTATTTGTTAAAGGGCCAGCGCTCTCAGTGCAAATCCTTTTACAGTTTATGTAAATGAAGAATAGTTAAGGGTTGTTTTTGCTCTCTTTGGCAATCAGTCTCTCTGCCTCCTCCTTGGCAGTTGTGATCTATTCCTTACATAACTTGTTTTTTCCCTGTATCATTTTAGTGCTTTTTTGCTGCCTACTTGTTTTAATACTTTAAACGCTTTCTTTTTTTGGTTATTGCCCCCCTTACCGTCTTGTCGAGCCACATTGGTTTCCTTTTACTTGTAGTTCTTTTATTTTTAAAGGGTATGAACTGCTCACATGAGGTAATTAGGATGTTGTCTGTACTGATATTTTTGAGGATGTTGTCCCAATTAATGTTGCTGAGAGTAGTTCTGAGCTGATCAAATTTTGCTTTACTAAAGTTCAGTTTTTTTGTCACTCCCTGATAAGTCTTCCTATTGAATAACAGCTGGAAATGAACTATGTGGTGGTCACTATTTCCCAAGTGTCCCTCAACCTGCATCCCCGTGCATTGGTCCGGTTTGTTAGGTAATAATAAGTTCAGAGTGGCCCTCCCTCTAGTTGGCTTCTGTACAAGTTGGGTAAGGTAGTTATCTTTAATTGTTCTCAAGAACTTATCACCCTTGTGAGATTTGCAGGTTTCGTCTCCCCATATTATATCTAGATAATTAAAGTCTCCCATTATAATTACTTTATTGCGTTTTAACACCTCTTCTATTTGCCTTATTAATAAGTTTTCAGTTTCTTGTTTTATTTTTGGTGGTCTACAGAAAACCCCTATCAGTATTTTGTTATTTCTCCCTCCCTGTATTTCTACTCACAGAGATTCCACGTGTTCATCTCCTGCACCTATATCTTCTCATAGCCTCAGCATTAAGTACGATTTACCATACAGACATACCCCTCCCCCTTTCTGGTTCCCATGGTCTCTTCTGAAGAAGTTGTTACCCTGTAAATTCTCTGCACAATTGCACTTATCATCGCGCCATGTTTCCGTTATTCCTACTGTGTCGTAACTTTCTTCAGACATTCTTGCTTCAAGCTTGCCATACAATTTATATGGTTGTTATTCTTTATATTTAATATTCTACTAATGGTCCTATTAGCTGTTCTGTCAGTTCTAACTGTACTAACCCCACCCCCAGTTTGACCCCCAATCCCAATACTTGGTCCCAGGTCACTGTCTACACTGTCTTCCCACTATTACTCTTTTTGGCTTCCCCCCCAGTCCCTAGTTTAAACACTCCTCCAAC
Organism: Eleutherodactylus coqui; assembly: GCF_035609145.1. Classification (NCBI taxonomy): domain Eukaryota; kingdom Metazoa; phylum Chordata; class Amphibia; order Anura; family Eleutherodactylidae; genus Eleutherodactylus; species Eleutherodactylus coqui. Next base: position 30,674,437 of record NC_089845.1, on the reverse strand, counting down.
CTTCTAGCCATCTTCTCCCCCAGCACAGCTGCTCCCTCCCGATTGAGATGCAACCCGTCCCTACGGTAGAGCCTGTTGCCAACAGCAAAGTCAGCCCAGTTCTCCAGGAATCCGAAAGCTTTTACACCAACGCTGAAGCCAATTGTTTGCCTCCCTGGTTCTCTTCCCTTTACTCCTTCTGTAGTTTATGATGGTGCCATTTTTGGGTACATAGACTATATTGTAAAACTTTTATTATTTTTTTTATGATAACAAGGAGAGAAAACGCATCAATTCTACCATAATTTTTTTTTTTTGGGGGGGGGGGGGGGGGATTTACAGCGTTAATCGTGCAAAATAAATGACACAATCCATTTTTTCTGCGGGCCGGTACGATTACAACGATACCAAAGGTCTTATAATTTGGGTTTTTTTTCCACTTTTCTGCAATAAAACCCTCTTTTTTTGGAAATCTTTTTTTTTTCTAAATTGCTGCATTCAAAGTCCTGTAACTTTTTTATTTTTCTATATACGAAGCTCTGTGAGGGCTTGTTTTTTGAGAGACGAGTTGTAGTTCTTATTGGTACCATTTTGGGTTACATACGGCTTTTTTGATCACTTTTATTGCGTTTTTAGGGAGGCAAAATTCTAAAAATTAGCATTTTGCCTCAGTTTTTTTTAACCATTTTTTCCGTGCAGAATAAAAACCATGTGCAACCTATTGTACACGTTGTTACGTACGCGACGATACCAAATATGTGGGATTTTAATATACTGAAGGGAATCTACCTTACCTCTATGTGTACATACTGAGGAGAATCTACCTCACCTCTATGTGCATGTACTGAGGAGAATCTACAGATCCTCTATGTGTATATACTGAGGAGAATATACCTCACCTCTGTGTGTATATACTGAGGAGAATATACCCCATCTCTATGTGTATATACTGAGGAGAATCTACCTCACCTCTATGTGCATGTACTGAGGAGAATCTACAGATCCTCTATGTGTATATACTGAGGAGAATATACCTCACCTCTGTGTGTATATACTGAGGAGAATCTACCTCACCTCTATGTGTATACACTGAAGAGAATCTACCTCACCTCTGTGTGTATATACTGAGGAGAATCTACAGATCCTCTATGTGTATATACTGAGGAGAATCTACCTCACCTCTATGTGTATATACTGAGGAGAATCTACCTCACCTCTGTGTGTATATACTGAGGAGAATCTACCTCACCTCTGTGTGTATATACTGAGGAGAATCTACCTCACCTCTATGTGTATACACTGAAGAGAATCTACCTCACCTCTGTGTGTATATACTGAGGAGAATCTACAGATCCTCTATGTGTGTATACTGAGGAGAATCTACCTCACCTGTATGTATATATACTAAGGAGAATCTACTGATCCTCTGTGTGTATATACTGAGGAGAATCTACCTCACCTCTGTGTGTATATACTGAGGAGAATATACTGATCCTCTATGTGTATATACTGAGGAGAATCTACCTCCCCTCTATGTGTATATACTGAGGAGAATCTACCTCACCTCTATGTGTATATACTGAGGAGAATCTACGGATCCTCTATGTGTATATACTGAGGAGAATCTACCGCACCTCTATGTGTATATACTGAGGAGAATATACTGATCCTCTATGTGTATATACTGAGGAGAATCTACCTCCCCTCTATGTGTATATACTGAGGAGAATCTACCTCACCTCTATGTGTATATACTGAGGAGAATCTACGGATCCTCTATGTGTATACACTGAGGAGAATCTACCTCACCTCTCTGTTTATACTGAGGAGAATCTACCTCACCTCTATGTGTATGTACTGAGGAGAATCTACCTCACCCCTGTGTGTATATACTGAGGAGAATCTACCTCACCTCTGTGTGTATATACTGAGGAGAATCTACCTCACCTCTATGTGTATATACTGAGAAGAATCTACCTCACCTCTGTGTGTATATACTGAGGAGAATCTACCTCACCTCTGTGTGTATATACTGAGGAGAAACTACCTCATCTCTATGTGTATACACTGAGGAGAATCTACCTCACCTCCATGTGTATATACTAAGGAGAATCTACCTCACCTCTCTGTTTATACTGAGGAGAATCTACCTCACCTTTATCTGTATAAACTGAGTTGAATCTACCTCACCTCTATGTGTAAATGCTAAGGAGAATCTACCTCACCTCTATGTGTATATATTGAGGAGAATCTACCTCACCTCTATGTGTATATACTGAAGAGAATCTACCTCACCTCTGTGTGTATATACTGAGGAGAATCTACCTCACCTCTGTGTGTATATACTGAGGAGAATCTACCTCACCTCTCTGTGTATATACTGAGGAGCATCTACCTCACCTCTATGTGTAAATGCTGAGGAGAATCTACCTCACCTCTGTGTGTATATACTGAGGAGAATCTACCTCACCTCTATGTGTATATACAGAGGAGAATCTACCTCACCTCTGTGTGTATATACTGAGGAGAATCTACCTCACCTCTCTGTGTATATACTGAGGAGAATCTACCTCACCTCTATGTGTAAATGCTCAGGAGAATCTAATTGAAATGCTGTAAAGTACATAAGGAAGCGGCCATGGACTGCAGAGATGGAACCTTTAAGGCTAAGAAGGGTCTGCAACCTCCAATCTGGGGGTAAATTTGAATAAAAGGGGTATTACCTTTAAGGGTAAAAAGTGAGGACTAGACTATCAGTGTTGTAATGGCTGCCATACCTCTCATCTACAACCTTACTGACATATAATGGCTGACTAGATTGTTTTTACTGATGTGACATAAATGGATACTATACTGCACTCTGCAGTTGCATTTTGCGGTGTTTGTCGCAGTGTGTTCACGCAGTGGGGTCCGACACGGATTTTTCCACACGGACTCCACCTCTACAAACCTCTGCGCTAATTCGCAGCTATGCCATGAATTTTTCAGATAATCCACATGCGGATTTAGGGCTGCGAATGGGCAAAATCCACATTTGGCGGTCTCACAAATCCCCCATAGGCCGCAGCGCTAAAGAGTGAGGTGTCAGCAGGAGATGATGGGTCTATTATACTGTGCTGAGAAGCTTCCAGTAGAGCCGGGGGCTGTATATATATATATATATATATATATATACACACACCAGAGGGGGGTTAGTAATCTGCCACTCCTGCTGTCAGTCTGTGACTAACACCATGAGAGGTGGCAGCAGTCAGTCCAGTCAGTGTGAGGGGCAGTTGGCAGCGGTAGTGCAGTCAGTGTGAGGGGACGATGGCAGCGGCGGTGCAGTCAGTGTGAGGGGCCGCTGTCAGCGGCGGTGTACTCAGTGTGAGGGGCTGCTGGCAGCAGACAGTCCAGTCAGTGTGAGGGGCCACTGGCAACAGGCAGTCCAGTCAGTGTGAAGGGCCGCTGTCCGCGGCGGTGCAGTCAGTGTGAGGGGCTGCTGGCAGAGGAGGTGCAGTCAGTGTGAGGGGCTGCTGGCAGAGGAGGTGCAGTCAGTGTGAGGGGCTGCTGGCAGCAGTGCAGTCAGTGTGAGGGGCTGCTGGCAGCGGTGGTGCAGTCAGTGTGAGGAGCCGCTGGCAGCGATGCAGTCAGTGTGAGAGGCTGCTGGCAGAGGAGGTGTAGTCAGTGTGAGGAGCCGCTGGCAGCAGTGCAGTCACTGTGAGGGGCTGCTGGCAGCGGCGGTGCAGTCAGTGTGAGGGGCTGCTGGCAGAGGAGGTGCAGTCAGTGTGAGGAGCCGCTGGCAGCAGTGCAGTCACTGTGAGGGGTTGCTGGCAGCGGCAGTGCAGTCAGTGTGAGGGGCCGCTGGCAGCAGTGCAGTCAGTGTGAGGGGCTGCTGGCAGCGGCGGTGCAGTCAGTGTGAGGGACTGCTGGCAGAGGAGGTGCAGTCAGTGTGAGGGGCCGCTGGCAGCAGTGCAGTCAGTGTGAGGGGCTGCTGGCAGAGGAGGTGCAGTCAGTGTGAAGGGCCGCTGGCAGCGGCGGTGCAGTCAGTGTGAGGGACTGCTGGCAGAGGAGGTGCAGTCAGTGTGAGGGGCCGCTGGCAGCAGTGCAGTCAGTGTGAGGGGCTGCTGGCAGCGGTGGTGCAGTCAGTGTGAGGAGCCGCTGGCAGCGATGCAGTCAGTGTGAGGGGCTGCTGGCAGAGGAGGTGTAGTCAGTGTGAGGAGCCGCTGGCAGCAGTGCAGTCACTGTGAGGGGCTGCTGGCAGCGGCGGTGCAGTCAGTGTGAGGGGCTGCTGGCAGAGGAGGTGCAGTCAGTGTGAGGAGCCGCTGGCAGCAGTGCAGTCACTGTGAGGGGTTGCTGGCAGCGGCAGTGCAGTCAGTGTGAGGGGCCGCTGGCAGCAGTGCAGTCAGTGTGAGGGGCTGCTGGCAGTGGTGGTGCAGTCAGTGTGAGGGACTGCTGGCAGAGGAGGTGCAGTCAGTGTGAGGGGCCGCTGGCAGCAGTGCAGTCAGTGTGAGGGGCTGCTGGCAGCGGTGGTGCAGTCAGTGTGAGGAGCCGCTGGCAGCGATGCAGTCAGTGTGAGGGGCTGCTGGCAGAGGAGGTGTAGTCAGTGTGAGGAGCCGCTGGCAGCAGTGCAGTCACTGTGAGGGGCTGCTGGCAGCGGCGGTGCAGTCAGTGTGAGGGGCTGCTGGCAGAGGAGGTGCAGTCAGTGTGAGGAGCCGCTGGCAGCAGTGCAGTCACTGTGAGGGGTTGCTGGCAGCGGCAGTGCAGTCAGTGTGAGGGGCCGCTGGCAGCAGTGCAGTCAGTGTGAGGGGCTGCTGGCAGCGGCGGTGCAGTCAGTGTGAGGGACTGCTGGCAGAGGAGGTGCAGTCAGTGTGAGGGGCCGCTGGCAGCAGTGCAGTCAGTGTGAGGGGCTGCTGGCAGAGGAGGTGCAGTCAGTGTGAAGGGCCGCTGGCAGCGGCGGTGCAGTCAGTGTGAGGGGCTGCTGGCAGCGGCACACACGGACCTCCTCATCCCGGGGAGCTGGACCCGTGTGACGTGAGCTCTTCCCGGCGAATAGCAGCTCCCAGCTGCCGGTCCTGCATGGCGCTCCGAGTCTCCTCCTAGAAGCCGCTACATAGAGCACAGCCAGCATGGCGGGCACGGCGGCTCAGCCCGGGCGCCCAGTATCAGGGTGGGAGAGCGGCTGCGGGCAGACGCTGGTGAGGGTGACGGACGCGCTGACCTGGCACCGGCCTCTCTACAGCCTGGCAGTCTTCATCTGCTGCAACTTCCTCTTCTGGTAGGTGATGGCAGAGCAGGGGGCGCCGGCTGGTAGATGGGTGGTGGCAGAGCACGGGGCGCCGGCTGGTAGAGGGGTGGTGGCAGAGCACGGGGCGCCGGCTGGTAGAAGTGTGGTGGCAGAGCAGGGGGTGCCGACTGGTAGAAGTGTGATGGCAGAGCAGGGGGCGCCGGCTGGTAGAGGTGTGATGGCAGAGCAGGGGGCGCCGGCTGCTAGAGGTGTGATGGCAGAGCAGAGGGCGCCGGCTGGTAGAGGGGTGATGGCAGAGCAGGGGGCGCCGGCTGGTGGAGGTGTGATGGCAGAGCAGGGGGCGCCGGCTGGTGGAGGTGTGATGGCAGAGCAGGGGGCGCCGGCTGGTGGAGGTGTGATGGCAGAGCAGGGGGCGCCGGCTGGTGGAGGTGTGATGGCAGAGCAGTGGGCACCGGCTGGCGGAGGGGTGATGGCAGAGCAGGGGGCGCCGGCTGGTGGGGGTACGGGCCGCTCTGCACTGTCATAGTACCAGGCCAGGGGGCGCCTGAGGTAATGATGGTTCCACCTTGTATTCTGCCATGTAATTCCTGCACAACTAGTGAGGTCATCCTCCAGAGCTCCATACAGTCCTATATACTGAGGGACCACAGCTGTATATATAGTCATATACTGGGGAGAGCCCACAGCTGTGTATATATAGTCCTATATACTGAGGGACCACAGCTGTATATATAGTCATATACTGGGGAGAGCCCACAGCTGTGTATATATAGTCCTATATACTGAGGGACCACAGCTGTATATATAGTCATATACTGGGGAGAGCCCACAGCTGTATATATAGTCCTATATACTGAGGGACCACAGCTGTATATATAGTCATATACTGGGGAGAGCCCACAGCTGTGTATATATAGTCCTATATACTGAGGGACCACAGCTGTATATATAGTCCTATATACTGGGGAAAGCCCACAACTGTATATATAGTCCTATATACTGAGGGACCACAGCTGTATATATAGTCATATACTGGGGAGAGCCCACAGCTGTGTATATATAGTCCTATATACTGGGGAGAGCCCACAGCTGTATATATAGTCCTATATACTGAGGGACCACAGCTGTATATATAGTCATATACTGGGGAGAGCCCACAGCTGTGTATATATAGTCCTATATACTGAGGGACCACAGCTGTATATATAGTCCTATATACTGGGGAAAGCCCACAACTATATATAGTCCTATATACTGAGGGACCACAGCTGTATATATAGTCCTATATACTGAGGGACCACAGCTGTATATATAGTCATATACTGGGGAGAGCTCTCAGCTGTATATATAGTCCTATATATTGGGGAGAGCCCACAGCTGTATATATAGTCCTATATACTGAGGGACCACAGCTGTATATATAGTCCTATATATAGTGGGGCGAGCCCACAGCTGTGTATATAGTCCTATATATAGTGGGGCGAGCCCACAGCTGTGTGTGTGTGTGTGTGTGTATATATATATATAGTCCTATATACTGGGGAGAGCCCACAGCTGTGTATATATAGTCATATATACTGAGGGACCACAGCTGTATATATAGTCATATACTGGGGAAAGCTCACAGCTGTATATATAGTCCTATATACTGGGGATATCCTACAGCTGTATATAGTCATATACTTGGGAGAGCTCGCAACTGTATATATAGTCCATTATACCGGGCCTCAGCTGTATATATAGTCCTATATATACTGGGGATATCCTACAGCTGTATATATAGTCATATACTAGGGAGAGCCGACAGCTGTGTATATATAGTCCTATATACTGAGGGACCACAGTTGTATATATAGTCATATACTAGGGAGAGCCCACAGCTGTATATATAGTCCTATATACTGAGGGACCGCAGTTGTATATATAGTCATATACTGGGGAAAGTCCACAACTGTATATATAGTCCTATATACTGGGAAGAGCCCACAGCTGTATATATAGCCCTATATACTCGGGCAGCACGGCTGTATATATAATCCTATATACTGGGGAAAGCTCACAGCTGTATATATAGTCCTATGTACTGAGAGACCGCAGTTGTATATATAGTCCTATATACTCGGGCAGCATGGCTGTATATATAATCCTATATACTGGGGAGAGCTCACAGCTGTATATATAGTCCTATACACTGGGGATATCCTATAGCTGTATATAGTCATATATTGGGGAGAGCCCACAGCTGTATATATAGTCCTATATACTGAGGGACCACAGCTGTATATATAGTCCATTATACCGGGCCTCAGCTGTATATATAGTCCTATATATACTGGGGATATCCTACAGCTGTATATATAGTCATATACTAGGGGGAGCCCACAGCTGTGTATATATAGTCCTATATACTGAGGGACCACAGCTGTATATATATAGTCATATACTGGGGAGAGCCCACAGCTGTATATATAGTCCTATATACTGAGGGACCACAGCTGTATATATAGTCCTATATACTGGGGAGAGCCCACAGCTGTATATATAGTCCTATATACTGAGGGACCACAGCTGTATATATAGTCCTATATACTGCAGAGAGCCCACAGCTGTGTATATATAGTCCTATATACTGAGGGACCACAGCTGCATATATAGTCATATACTGGGGAGAGCTCTCAGCTGTATATATAGCCCAATATACTGGGGCCTCAGATGTATATATAGTCTCATATACTGAGGGACCACAGCTGTATATATATAGTCCTATATACTGGGGAGAGCCCACAGCTGTATATATAGTCCATTATACTGGGAAGAGACCACAGCTGTATATATAGTACTATACACTGGGGATATCCTATAGCTGTATATAGTCATATACTTGGGAGAGCTCGCAGCTGTATATATAGTCCATTATACGAGTAGTTTGCCTTAGCGAGTACGCTCGCTTATCTCTAATGGCTACCCATGCATATGTTTTAAAAATGTCCAAGTATGTTTATATATGTTTTTTATGCTACTTTTCGTGCCAGTGAGCTGTAGCACTGCTTGTGGACATGCCACATAGGCTGTCTCTACAGACTGACCTTAATGATATTGTAGAGCCTCGTGTGGCGCAGAGTGTAAGCTCTCGCCTACGACCTGGAGGTTGCAAGTTCGATCCCCACATGCGTCAGGTAGCCGGCTCAAGGTTGACTCAGCCTTCCATCCTTCCAAGGTCGGTAAAATGAGAAACCCAGCTTGGTGGGGGGTAATTAAGTAATAATTACCTGAAAGCGCTGCGTAATAAGTTGGCGCTATACAAATACCAAGATTTATTTATTTTATTTTTTATTATACCGGGCCTCAGCTGTATATATAGTCCTATATATACTAGGGATATCCTACAGCTCTATATATAGTCCACCGGGGCCACAGCTGTATATACAGTCCTATATACTGGGATAACGTACAGCTGTATATACAGTCCTATACACTGAGGGACCACAGCGGCATATATAGTCATATACTGGGGAGAGCTCACAGCTGTATATATAGTCCAATATACTGGGGCCTCAGGTGTATATATAGTCCTATATACTGAGGGACCACAGCTGTATATATAGTCCTATATACTGGGGAGAGCCCACAGCTGTATATATAGTCCTATATACTGGGGAGAGCCCACAGCTGTATATATAGTCCATTATACCGAGCCTCAGCTGTATATATAGTCCTATATATACTGGGGATATCCTACAGCTGTATATATAGTCATATACTGGGGAGAGCCCACAGCTGTGTATATATAGTTCTATATACTGAGGGACCACAGTTGTATATAAAGTTATATACTGGTGAAAGCCCACAACTGTATATATAGTCCTATATACTGGGGCAGCACGGCTGTATATATAATCCTATATACTGGGGAGAGCTTACAGCTGTATATATAGTTCTATATACTGAAGGACCACAGCTGTATATATAGTCATATACTAATAAGAGCTATCAGCTGTATATATAGTCCTATATACTGAGGGACCACAGCTGTATATATAGTCATATACTGGGGAGAGCTCTCAGCTGTATATATAGTCCTATATACCGGGGCCACAGCTGTATATACAGTCCTATATACTAGGGATAACGTAAGCTGTATATACTGTCTTATACACTGAGGGACTACAGCTGCATATATAGTCATATACTGGGGAGAGCTCACAGCTGTATATATAGTCCAATATACCTGGGCCTCAGGTGTAAATATAGGCCTATATACTGAGGGACCACAGCTGTACATATAGTCATATACTAATAAGAGCTCTCAGCTGTATATATAGTCCTATATACTGAGGGACCACAGCTGTATATATAGTCATATACTGGGGAGAGCCCATAGGTGTATATATAGTCCTATATACTGAGGGACCACAGCTGTATATATAGTCATATACTGGGGAGAGCTCTCAGCTGTATATATAGTCCTATATACCGGGACCACAGCTGTATATACAGTCCTATATACTAGGGATAACGTACAGCTGTATATACAGTCTTATACACTGAGGGACTACAGCTACATATACAGTCATATACTGGGGAGAACTCACAGCTGTATATATAGTCCAATATACCTGGGCCTCAGGTGTATATATAGTCCTATATACTGAGGGAACACAGCTGTACATATAGTCATATACTAATAAGAGCTCTCAGCTCTATATATAGTCCTATATACTGGGGCCACACCTGTATATACAGTCCTATATACTGGGGATAACATTCAGCTGTATATACAGTCCTATACACTAAGGGACCACAGCTGTATATATAGTCATATACTGGGGAGAGCTCACAGCTGTATATATAGTCCAATATACCAGGGCCTCAGGTGTATATAGTGCTACATATACTGGGGAGAGCTTAGATCTCTATGAGATCGAAACGTTGCATAATGGGTGACTTGGAGGAATAAAGAGAAGTTTTTTACTTGCGTCCTGCTGTGCTGCCGTGGACTTCACACAGCTGTATATATAGTTCTATATACTGGGGAGAGTCCACAGCTGTGTATATAGTCCTATATACTGAGGGACCACAGCTATATATATAGTCATATACTGGGAAGACCTCACAGCTGTGTATATAGTCCTATATATACCGAGGCCTCTGCAGTATATATAGTCTTATATATTGGGAAAAACCCACAACTGCATATATAGTTCAATTTACTGGGACCACAGCTGTATATATAGTCCTATATGCTGGGGAGAGCCATCAGCTGTGTATATAGTCCAATATACTGGGAAGAGCCCACAGCTGTAAACATAGTCCTATATACTGGGGAAACCCCACAGCTGTATATATAGTCCTATATACTGGGGAGACCCCACAGTTGTTAATATAGTCCTATATACTGGAGAGAACCTATAGCTGTATATATAGTGCTCTATACTTGGGAGAGCCCACAGCTGTTTATATAATCTTATGTTCTGGGGGATCACAGCTGTATATATAGTCATATATACTGAGAAGAGCCCATAGTTGTATATATAGTCCTATATACTGGGGAGAACCTACAGCTGTAGATATAGTCCTATAAACTGTGGAGAACGTACAGCTGTGTATATAATACTGTATACTGGGGAGAGCTCACAGCTGTATATATAGCCCTATATACTGGGGCCTGCGCTGTACATATAGTCCTATATATTGGGGATAGGCCGCATCTGTATACAAATTGCTATATACTGGGGAGAGACTATACCTCTATGCAGGAAAAAGTCCTATATACTGGGGAGAACCTATAGCTGTATATATAGTCCTATATGCTACGGAGAGCCCACAGCTCTAAATATAGTCCTATTTACTGAGCAGACCCCACAGCTGTATATATAGTCCTATATACTAGTGAGAGCCCACAGCTGTATATAAAGTCCTATATACTGGAGAGAGACTATAGCTCTATGCAGGAAAAAGTCCTATATACTGGGGAGAAACTATAGCTGTATATATAGTCCTATATTCTGGGGGATCACAGCTGTATATATAGTCATATATATTTAGAAGAGCCCATAGCTGTATATATAGTCCTACATACTGGGAAAAACCTACAGCTGTATATATAGTCCTATATACTGGGGAAATCTACAGCTGTATATATAGTCCTATATACTGGGGAAAACCTACAGCTGCATATATAGTCCTATATACTGGGGAGAAACTATAGCTGTATATACAGTACTATATACTGGGGAGAGCCCACAGCTGTGTATATAGTCCTATATTCTGGGGGATCACAGCTGTATATATAGTCATATATATTTAGAAGAGCCCATAGCTGTATATATAGTCCTACATACTGGGAAAAACCTACAGCTGTATATATAGTCCTATATACTGGGGAAATCTACAGCTGTATATATAGTCCTATATACTGGGGAAAACCTACAGCTGCATATATAGTCCTATATACTGGGGAGAAACTATAGCTGTATATACAGTACTATATACTGGGGAGAGCCCACAGCTGTGTATATAGTCCTATATTCTGGGGGATCACAGCTGTATATATAGTCATATATATTTAGAAGAGCCCATAGCTGTATATATAGTCCTACATACTGGGAAAAACCTACAGCTGTATATATAGTCCTATATACTGGGGAAATCTACAGCTGTATATATAGTCCTATATACTGGGGAAAACCTACAGCTGCATATATAGTCCTATATACTGGGGAGAAACTATAGCTGTATATACAGTACTATATACTGGGGAGAGCCCACAGCTGTGTATATAGTCCTATATTCTGGGGGATCACAGCTGTATATATAGTCATATATATTTAGAAGAGCCCATAGCTGTATATATAGTCCTATATACTGGGGTAAACCTACAGCTGCAAATATATTGCTGTATATATAGGACTGTATATTTTGGGGAGAACCTACACCTGCATATATAGTTCAGTTTACCGGGACCACAGCTGTATATATAGTCCTGTATACTGGGGTAAGCTCACAGCTGTATATATAATCATATGTACTTGTATACAGCTGTGGGCTCTTGTAAAGAGCCCACAGATGTATACAGTAAATAGTCATATGTACTAGTAAGAGCCCACTTCTGTGTATATATATAGCCCTATATACTAGGGAGAGCCTACAGCTGTGTATATGGTCCCGTAAGCTTGGGAGAGCCCACAGCTATATACAGTAAATAGTCCTATATACTGGGGAGAGCCCATAGCTGTATACAGCAAATAGTCCTATATACTGGGAAGATCTCACAGCTGTATAAACGCACATTATATATACCCACCCCGTCCTGCCCCCTCTCATTGCAAACAGTGGCGAGGGGCGGAGAGGGGGGCACTAGCAGCGTATATCGGCCAGGCATACGCCCGTCTGAATGAGCCCTTATGACTGTAACTGTTGCCGTTTGTCTGTCTGTGCCTGTATGTAACGCAGGGACATGTCTTCCATAGAGGTCAGTCACCAGTCCACCATAATGGGTGATCATTGGGACCACCTCCTTCCCCTTTACATGCTCATAAGGCCAGATTTACATCAGCATATTGCGCGTGTAATACGCAGAAAATAGAACCGCTTGATTTCAATGGGTTTGTTCACATGTGCGTATTTTGCGTGTGCATTCCGGTCATGCAAAAAGCACACAGCGCGTCCTACTTAGCTGCACAATTGCGCAGGGAAAAAGAACTTTTTGAGGACATAAAATGAATTCGCCGTTTTAATGGCTGAGCGCATCGTAACGTATGTTAGCATACGTACAGTAAAAAACCGCAGCTGTGCACGCAAATGCGCCATGCCATACCCCAGTGAGAATGCTGTTAAATGGAGCTCAGACAAGATAGCCACCCCCCAAAAAATGCAATAAAATGATCAAAAAGCCGTATGTACCCCAAAATGAGATCAAAATCAGGCCTCACAGAGATCCGTCCATGGGAAAATAAAAAAAGTTATAGGCCGCTGCACACGGGCGGAAATTCCGCGGCAGAATTTCCACCTGTGGAAGCCGCCATAGGATTGTGTTAGAAAACGCAATCCTAGGCAGACGGCCGCAATTTGTCCGCGTGAAATCAGAGCTCCGCACAGAAATGTCACTCCTCATAGAAGGCTCATATATAATGTGAGAATGCTGGTCTGGGTGAGAATGTGTGTAAGGGGGTGAGTAACTGGTCAGAGATAGAAAGCAGAGGGGGGTTATAAATGGTACATACACTGATTGGTCATCGTTACTAGTGGAGTACCACAGGGGCAGTATAGGAGGGGTCACTGTTACTATTGGGGTACCATAGGGGGCAGTATAGGAGGGGTCACTGTTACTAGTGGAGTACCACAGGGGCAGTATAGGAGGGGTCACTGTTACTAGTGGGGTACCATAGGGGGCAGTATAGGAGGGGTCACTGTTACTAGTGGGGTACCATAGGGGGCAGTATAGGAGGGGTCACTGTTACTAGTGGAGTACCACAGGGGCAGTATAGGAGGGGTCACTGTTACTAGTGGGGTACCATAGTGGGCAGTATTGGAAAGGTTACTAGTGGGGTACCACAGGGAGTAGAATCGGCCCCCTATTCTTTCTAATAGATTTATTAATGACCTGGTAGGTGGATTGTGCAGTAAAATATCAATATTTGCAGATGATACAAAACTACGTAAAGATATTAACACAAGAGGACAGAATGTGGTTGTAAGAGGATCTGGATAAGTTGGGGCGGAAAAGTGGAAAATGAGGTTTAACACTGATAAATGTGCGGTTCTGCACATGGGCAGGAAATACATGTCAGCATTACACACCAAATGGGAAACCACTGGAAACACTGACATGGAGAAGGACTTGGGGGTTTTAATTAACTGTAAACTCAACTGGAGCAACCAGTGCCAGGCAGCTGCTGCCAAGCCAAATAGAATCATAGGAGGCATCAGAAGAGGTCTAGGGGCACATGATGGGAACATTGTTCTCCCTCTTTACAAGTCACTGGTCAGACCACATATAGAATATTGTGGACAGTTTTGGGCAGCAGTACTAGAAAAGGAAATATCAGAGCTTGAGCGGGTAGAAAGATGGCAACTAAAGTAATAAATGGAATGGGCGGACTACAATACCCAGAGAGGTGATCAAAATTGGGGTTATTTAGTTTAGAAAAAAAAGCTGGCTGAGGAGCGACCTAATAACTATGTATGAATATATCGGGGGTCAGTACAGAGATCTCTGCCATCATCTATTTATACCCAGGACTGTAACAAGGAGGCGCTCTCTACGTCTAGAGGAAAGAAGATTTCTACAGCGATATTGAAGCGGGTTCTTTACTGTAAGAGCAGCGAAACTGTGGAACTCTCTGCCTGAGGACGTGGTGATGATGAATTTGATAAGAATATAAGAGGGGCCTGGACACCTTTCTTGGGCGTTACAATATTATATGTTATATCACTGATTACGCAGAAGGGTCGGTGATCCGGGGATTATTCGGATTACTAGTTTGGAATCAGGAAGGACTTTTTTTCCGTTGAATGAAGAAAATTGGCTTCTACCTCATTGGGTTTTTGTGCCTTCCTCTGGATCAACACTGGAGGGTAATAGGATGAACCAGATGGACATATGTCTTCTTTCTGCCCAATGTACTATGTTATCCACATATCTCACCATATACCTGCCTATCATCTTTTACAGCAGTGATCGGTTTCCCCTTGCGGCGGGGATGGCACAGACCCGTTTCCCACACAGTGAGCTGCTGAAGTGGGTTGTCTGACTGCCCTGTAAGCATTTGGTGCTTCCATGCGGTGCGGGATGTCTAGACCTCTGACTGTCCCGAAGAAGTGATCACAGAGCGCTCCGGCCGGCATACAATGACAGCGCTGTGTGACCACCAAGGAAACCTTAATATGACACCTAGAGCCTAACTGTGGGGCATTATGGTGATAATTATGTTTGACTCTCTATGTATTTTGTGTAATCTATTAACTTTCAAAACTGATAAAATAAGCGTCCCTGGGTGTTTTTGGAGCTTTCCCAGTAATTCATATGTTTTGATATCCTGTTCAGAAGTTACCGCCCAGCTATTAAGGGCAAGAAGTGAAAGATAGGAAAGAAGCCAGGACTTTTTCTTTGTGAGCGATTGTATTTGTTGATCACTTCAAAGAGACACTTTGCTTTTCTTGTTTACATACATAGTATTTTAGAAAAACGACATTTGTCCATCCAGTTCAGCCTATTACACTCCAATGTTGATCCAGAGCAAGGCAAAAAAAAAGCCCAATGAGGTAGAAGCCAATTTTCCCCATTTAAAGGGAAAAAAAATTTCTTGACTCTAATCTGGCAATCGGAATAATCCCGGATCACCGACCCTTCTGAAGTAATCAGTGATATAACATGTAATATCATATCACTCAGGAAAGGCGTCCAGGCCCTTCTTGTATTCCATCACCACGTCCTCAGGCAGAGAGTTCCACAGCCTTACTGTTCTTACAGTAAAGCTTAATGCCCACGCCGTAACGGCCTCCGCAAGCGGAATACCGCAGCCGAGCCTGTCACGGCGTCCCCCCAGAGACCCCAAACTTACCTCCGGATCCGCTGCCCGACGTCCCGCATGACGCTCCGGCGTGCATATGCGGTTCAGCGTATGACGCGCCGGCAGTGTCATATGACACGCCCACTGCGTCACATGACGCGGTAGGCGGGGAAGCAGTTTCACTGCTGTAACGCAGCGGAAGATAGCGTGACGGATGGCTTCCATTGACTGAAATGGAAGCCGTCCGCTCGTACGCCCGTGGCAAATAGAACATGCCGCGGGTGAGTACAGGAGAATTCGCGGGGCGGAATTCCATGGTGGAATTCTGCACCGTGAGCATTGCGCTATTAGGTTCAATAGAAATCCGCCCATGGGAATTAGCCCTAAAGAACCCCCTTCTATGTTGTGTAGAAACCATCTTTCCTCTAGACATTGTCCCCTGATATATCCATATATAGTTATTAGGTCGCCCATCAACTGTCTTTTTTGTAAAATGAATAACCCCAATTTTGATCACCTCTCTGGGTATTATAGTCCACCCATTCCGTTTATTACTTTAGTCGCCCGCATTTGTACCCTCTCAAGCTCTGATATGTCCTTCTTGAGTACCGGTGCCCAAAACTGTCCACAAGATTCCATGTGTAGTCTGACCAGTGACTAGTAAAGAGGAAGAACAATGTTCTTGTCATGCACCCCTAGACCTCTTCTGATGCACCCTATGATCCTATTTGCTTTGGCAGCAGCTGCCTGACACTGGTTGCTCCAGTTAACTTTACAGTCAACTAAAATCCCCAAGTCCTTTTCCATGTTAGCTTTATCCAGTGGCTTCCCAGTTTTGCAGCACAGTATCAAACGCTTTGGAAAAGTCAAGATAAACAAGATCCAATGACTCTCTTGTCTAGAACTTACTTCCTCATACAAGCTAATCAGGTTGCTTTGACAGGAGCGACAGCTCACAAACCTATGTGGATACAGAGTTATACAGCAATTTCCCCCTGAGGTCCTCCAGGATGGCATCTCTTAGAAACCCTTTAAACATTTTCCCCACAAGAAGTTAGGCTTACTGGCCTGTAGTTTCCAGGTTCCCTTTTTGACCCTTTTTTGAATACTGTTATCACATTGGCTATGCGCCAATTTAGTGGAACAGATCTTGTCACTATAGAAGAGTTCTTTACTTATAAGAAACAATGTTCTGTGTATCACATTACTTAATTCCCTTAGAGCCTGGGGGTGCATGCCATCATCGTCCTGGTGATTTGTGTATTTTAATCTTTTTAAGGCGGCTCTGCGCTTCTTCCTGGGTTATACTGGTGGCATTTAGTGGAGAGTTTACTTTATTACTTTGCATCTCATCTGACATTTCATTTTCCTGAGGTCATACGCTGGCTAAAAAAGTAATA
The DNA here is from genome assembly GCF_035609145.1 of Eleutherodactylus coqui. NCBI lineage: Eukaryota > Metazoa > Chordata > Amphibia > Anura > Eleutherodactylidae > Eleutherodactylus > Eleutherodactylus coqui. The sequence goes on along the minus strand of NC_089845.1, from coordinate 30,657,320 downwards.
GATTTGCTTCCTCCTCATCAGCCGGTACAATTTTTCTTCCATTATTTATATATTTTCAGTATTAATCTTTTTACTATTTATGTAGTTACAGAACAATTTAGGGTGGGTTTTACTCTGGCAATAAGTCTCTCTCTCCAATTTATTATCTCCTTATAGGTTTTTAGTGCTTCTTCGCTTCCTTCAGGTTTTACTAATTTAAACACTTTTTTGCTGTTTATTGCCCCCTTTATATTTTCCTTGATCCACATTGGTTTTCTCTTATTCCTAACCAGGTTTCCCGGTAGTACAGAAGTTTTTATTTATTTATTTTTTTTAAATCTTGGTTGAAGCGGGTACGTGCGACCTATCCACAATATCAGTTGCAGATTTTGCGTAACATGTTCTGAACGGTATTTGCTGCAGATCCTCGGTGTGGAGGCTGACCATGGATTACGCAATTCAAATCCGTTCATGTGCCACTGGGCTCACGCAAGCAGATCTGAATTACGGATTCCGTGATCGGAAAACGTTGGCATTGAAAGGCATGTATTTTCGATTTTTCCTTCATACTCGCGGATACGAATTGCGTACTCTGCAAGCCGAAGACAAATCGCAGCATGCTCCATTTTACCATGCATTCTTCATGGATGGCCTCCATTGTGTCAGTGATGACATTCGCCCCACAGACAATTAACATTACATATAGGCTGCGGGTACCGCTCGTCATGGCTAAGCGACGGTGCGGGAAATACAAACAAACAAGAAAAAAGGCCTGTACTGTGCATGACCGCTTGCAAGGTCATCTGCAATATGCAATATAGGTCAGTTCTATACGCACTGACCTATATTGAATCCGCTGTGGGCCTCCTGTATGCAGAATCCGACTCGCCCATTTGAGCCCGGCCCAAGGGCTCATTCATACTGGTGTTAGCCGTAAATAAGCATTTCTCTGTTCTGTGGGCATGCTGTACAATACATAGAATCAAGGTGTGATTTTGTCATTTTCTTATTTTTCAGGTTCCTTGCCTTTACTCCATGGAGAATATATCATTTATCATCACTCATTTCAATCGGACTCGTTATGGTTCAGATAATCAAACATTTTTTACTGTCTAGAAGTCAAGGTAAGCAGCTCAGTAAACTAAAAAGTAGCGATAAAGACTAAATAGCTCTATGCAACGTCTAGGTACATCTGTGAGTGGTTTGTATCTGTGAGCGGTCTGGTATCTGTGAGCGGTCGGTATCTGTGAGCGGTCTGTATCTGTGAGTGGTTTGTATCTGTGAGCAATTTGTATCTGTGAGTGATTGGTATCTGTGAGTGGTTGGTATCTGTGAGTGGTTGGTATCTGTGAGTGGTTGGTATCTGTGAGTGGTTGGTATCTGTGAGGGGTTTGTATCTGTGAGTGGTTTGTATCTGTGAGTGGTTGGTATCTGTGAGTGGTTTGTATCTGTGAGTGGTCGGTATCTGTGAGTGGTTTGTATCTGTGAGTGGTTTGTATCTGTGAGTGGTTTGTATCTGTGAGTGGTTGGTATCTGTGAGTGGTTTGTATCTGTGAGTGGTTTGTATCTGTGAGTGGTTGGTATCTGTGAGTGGTTTGTATCTGTGAGTGCTTTGTATCTGTGAGTGGTTGGTATCTGTGAGCGGTCGGTATCTGTGAGCGGTCGGTATCTGTGAGCGGTCTGTATCGGTGAGTGGTTTGTATCTGTGAGTGGTTTGTATCTGTGAGCAGTTTGTATCTGTGAGTGATTGGTATCTGTGAGTGGTCGGTATCTGTGAGTGGTTTGTATCTGTGAGTGGTTGGTATCTGTGAGTGGTCGGTATCTGTGAGTGGTTGGTATCTGTGAGCGGTTTGTATCTGTGAGCGGTTTGTATCTGTGAGTGATTGGTATCTGTGAGTGGTTTGTATCTGTGAGCGGTTTGTATCTGTGAGTGATTGGTATCTGTGAGTGGTTTGTATCTGTGAGCGGTTTGTATCTGTGAGTGATTGGTATCTGTGAGTGGTTTGTATCTGTGAGTGGTTTGTATCTGTGAGTGGTTTGTATCTGTGAGTGATTGGTATCTGTGAGTGGTTTGTATCTGTGAGTGGTTTGTATCTGTGAGTGATTGGTATCTGAGTGGTCGGTATCTGTGAGTGGTTGGTATCTGTGAGCGGTTTGTATCTGTGAGAGGTTTGTATCTGTGAGTGGTTGGTATCTGTGAGTGATTGGTATCTGTGAGTGATTGGTATCTGTGAGTGGTTGGTATCTGTGAGTGGTTTGGATCTGTGAGCGGTCTGTATCTGTGAGTGGTCGGTATCTGTGAGTGGTTTGTATCTGTGAGTGATTGGTATCTGTGAGTGGTTGGTATCTGTGAGTGGTTTGTATCTGTGAGTGGTCGGTATCTGTGAGTGGTTGGTATCTGTGAGTGGTTGGTATCTGTGAGTGGTTGGTATCTGTGAGTGGTCGGTATCTGTGAGTGGTTGGTATCTGTGAGTGGTTGGTATCTGTGAGTGGTCGGTATCTGTGAGTGGTTGGTATCTGTGAGTGGTTTGTATCTGTGAGCGGTCTGTATCTGTGAGCGGTCGGTATCTGTGAGTGGTTGGTATCTGTGAGTGGTTGGTATCTGTGAGTGGTCGGTATCTGTGGGTGGTCGGTATCTGTGAGTGGTTTGGATCTGTGAGTGGTCGGTATCTGTGAGTGGTTGGTATCTGTGAGTGATTTGTATCTGTGAGCGGTTTGTATCTGTGAGCGGTTTGTATCTGTGAGCGGTCTGTATCTGTGAGCGGTCTGTATCTGTGAGTGATTGGTATCTGTGAGTGGTTTGTATCTGTGAGCGGTCTGTATCTGTGAGTGATTGGTATCTGTGAGTGCTTTGTATCTGTGAGTGCTTTGTATCTGTGAGTGGTTGGTATCTGTGAGTGGTTGGTATCTGTGAGTGGTTGGTATCTGTGAGTGGTTTGTATCTGTGAGTGGTTTGTATCTGTGAGTGGTCGGTATCTGTGAGTGGTTGGTATTTGTGAGTGATTGGTATCTGTGAGTGATTGGTATCTGTGAGTGGTTTGTATCTGTGAGTGGTTTGTATCTGTGAGTGGTTTGTATCTGTGAGTGGTTGGTATCTGTGAGCGGTCGGTATCTGTGAGCGGTCTGTATCGGTGAGTGGTTGGTATCTGTGAGTGATTGGTATCTGTGAGTGTTTTGTATCTGTGAGCAGTTTGTATCTGTGAGTGATTGGTATCTGTGAGTGATTGGTATCTGTGAGTGGTTTGTATCTGTGAGTGGTTGGTATCTGTGAGTGGTCGGTATCTGTGAGTGGTTGGTATCTGTGAGCGGTTTGTATCTGTGAGCGGTTTGTATCTGTGAGTGATTGGTATCTGTGAGTGGTTTGTATCTGTGAGTGGTTTGTATCTGTGAGTGATTGGTATCTGTGAGTGATTGGTATCTGTGAGTGGTTTGTATCTGTGAGTGGTTTGTATCTGTGAGTGGTTTGTATCTGAGTGGTCGGTATCTGTGAGTGGTTGGTATCTGTGAGCGGTTTGTATCTGTGAGCGGTTTGTATCTGTGAGTGGTTGGTATCTGTGAGTGATTGGTATCTGTGAGTGATTGGTATCTGTGAGTGGTTGGTATCTGTGAGTGGTTTGGATCTGTGAGCGGTCTGTATCTGTGAGTGGTCGGTATCTGTGAGTGGTTTGTATCTGTGAGTGATTGGTATCTGTGAGTGGTTGGTATCTGTGAGTGGTTTGTATCTGTGAGTGGTCGGTATCTGTGAGTGGTTGGTATCTGTGAGTGGTTGGTATCTGTGAGTGGTTGGTATCTGTGAGTGGTCGGTATCTGTGAGTGGTTGGTATCTGTGAGTGGTTGGTATCTGTGAGTGGTCGGTATCTGTGAGTGGTTGGTATCTGTGAGTGGTTTGTATCTGTGAGCGGTCTGTATCTGTGAGTGGTCGGTATCTGTGAGTGGTCGGTATCTGTGAGTGGTTGGTATCTGTGAGTGGTTGGTATCTGTGAGTGGTCGGTATCTGTGAGTGGTCGGTATCTGTGAGTGGTCGGTATCTGTGAGTGGTCGGTATCTGTGAGTGGTTGGTATCTGTGAGTGATTTGTATCTGTGAGCGGTTTGTATCTGTGAGCGGTCTGTATCTGTGAGCGGTCTGTATCTGTGAGTGATTGGTATCTGTGAGTGGTTTGTATCTGTGAGCGGTCTGTATCTGTGAGTGATTGGTATCTGTGAGTGGTTTGTATCTGTGAGTGCTTTGTATCTGTGAGTGGTTGGTATCTGTGAGTGGTTGGTATCTGTGAGTGGTTTGTATCTGTGAGTGGTTTGTATCTGTGAGTGGTTAGTATCTGTGAGTGGTTTGTATCTGTGAGTGGTTGGTATCTGTGAGTGGTTGGTATCTGTGAGTGGTTGGTATCTGTGAGTGGTTTGTATCTGTGAGTGGTTTGTATCTGTGAGTGGTTAGTATCTGTGAGTGGTTTGTATCTGTGAGTGGTTGGTATCTGTGAGTGGTTTGTATCTGTGAGTGGTTGGTATCTGTGAGTGGTTTGTATCTGTGAGTGGTTGGTATCTGTGAGTGGTTGGTATCTGTGAGTGGTTGGTATCTGTGAGTGATTGGTATCACTGGTGGGCGAGGTGTTCAGTCCGGACAGAAAAGGACGGAATTTTGCAGTAGATTAGACATTTGAGATTATTGTCTATTCTGGCTAGTCACACTAGCCTGAAAATTGCGGCATGTTCTATATTTCTGCGATGTGCCATTTTTTATCTTCATGTTTCCCTATGGAGCCTCCTTTGTGTCACATCGCAACGCACAAACTTTCGCGCTCAAAAATCACGCAGTTTTATTGCGAGTGTCGCAAGATTGTTCTCAAGAAAAAGCATTGCCGCTCAGAAATCGTGGGAACAAAGACACGGCAAAATCGCGATCGCCCGTGTGACACTACCCTTAACGTGTAGAATTGTAGTAGTGATCGCTGACACATCCAGGAGTGATCGAGGGCATCAGCGCCAAACCACATGTCTCACCACACGCATACTAAACATGTTTTATATACATTCATAGTTATATAATACCGCTATACCAAGACCAGATATTACCACCTTACACTGCAGAAACAAAGATGGCTGAACCGCTTCTCTGACGAGCTGATGCACACTGTATGTACAAATATGAAGTGGCGGTAACTGTTGGATGAAGAGGTGAGGCTTCAAGGACTAATGTAGAAGAAGGTAACAGTAACAGTCATATCAGGCAATGTGAAACGCCAGAATGTGGCTATTGGTGATCAAACTGATTATCTGGGGTAGCGCATCCCAGAGAACTGGTGCAGCTCTGGAGAGTCTTGAAGACTGGAGTAGGAGGTTTGAATTGTGGAGAACGTTAGTTTTCCATCATTAGCAAAAAGGAAAATATGAGTGGTCAACAGAGATGAGAGAAAGAGGTCTCTGCTACGTCTGTGCAGGCCGTGGGGAAACGACCTACATGAACGCAACCCAAATATGGACTGGCGGGAAACTGGAAGGGGTATGCACACCGGAACAGAAACCAGAACATGCTGAACACCACAACAAACTGTGCGGTAGACGGGACTTGCGAGCAGACATCCAACGACGACTGACAAACGCCAAAACATTTACCCATAATACCCACACGCTTAAGCAGATGGAGCAGCTAATAAATACAAGGTAATAGTTAGTACTTTGGACAAAGGCCGAAAATTCATAAGTCCGTGTCTTAGGGTAATCGTCTCGTATTCTTAGGGTCCAGCTCTGTTCTCCATACCCCGCTCGGAGCGCCCGGCTGTATAACAGCTGGGCACTGCGAGCGGGCAACAGCTGGATGCAGAAGACAAGCGGGGACACGCCGCTTGTCTTTTGCATCCCGCTTGTCTTCTGCATCCTCCGCCCGGAGTGCTCGGCTCTATAACAGCCGGCGCTCTGAGTGAAGGACAGCTGGATATAGAAGACAAGCGGGGACACTCGCTTGTCTACTGCATCCTTCATTTATAGCGCCCGGCTGTATAACAGCTGGGCGATGTGAGCGGGGAACAGCTGGATGCAGAAGACAAGCGGGGACACGCCGCTTGTCTTTTGCATACCGCTTGTCTTCTGCATCCTTCATTTAGAGCGCCCGGCTGTATAACAGCTGGGCACAGCGAGCGGGGAACAGCTGGATGCAGAAGACAAGCGGGGACACGCCACTTGTCTTTTGCATCCCGCTTGTCTTCTGCATCCTCCGCCCGGAGTGCTCGGCTCTATAACAGCCGCGCTCTGAGTGAAGGACAGCTGGATATAGAAGACAAGCGGGGACACTCGCTTGTCTTCTGCATCCTTCATTTAGAGCGCCCGGCTGTATAACAGCTGGGCACTGCGAGCGGGCAACAGCTGGATGCAGAAGACAAGCGGGGACACGCCGCTTGTCTTTTGCATCCCGCTTGTCTTCTACATCCTCCGCCCGGAGTGCTCGGCTCTATAACAGCCGGTGCTCTGAGTGAAGGACAGCTGGATATAGAAGACAAGCGGGGACACTCGCTTGTCTTCTGCATCCTTCATTTAGAGCGCCCGGCTGTATAACAGCTGGGCGATGTGAGCGGGGAACAGCTGGATGCAGAAGACTAGTGGGGACACCGGGCTTGGCTTCTGCACCCCACTTGGAGCGCAAGGTGATTGCTCAACGTTTGTTAAAGAACACCATGATTATCGCTTGAAAATCGCTCAAAATATTTTTTGAGCAATAATCGTTGTGTCTAAACGAGGCTTTAGCCACTCCACCAGCTCTGATTAACCACTACTGACCACATGAGCAGAACTGACCAGTCAGAGCAGCAAGTAAGGTCTTAGACTACCGATGTGTCCTATGCACTGTCAGAGAAGTGGTGCGGCCAGCTATGTTTCCCCAGTGTTGCTTTGCTCACTGTACGGTGGTATATCTGGTCTTGCTGTAGTGCTATTATTTGGTAACTATATATGGATATAAATCATTTTCTGTATGCGCATGGTGAGAACATAACATTTAGGCCTCCTGTCCACGGCCGGGTCAGACCTGGTGCCAGATAGAGACCCTATACTCATCTGTCCGGATCCGCGGCAAGTGTCTTAGCCAACGCGCATGCGCGGTACAGGGCATGACGCGAACCTGAGGCGTTTTCAAAATTGACATCTTAGAATCGCCGCGGATCGGACGCCTTCCGTTGACTGCAATGGAAGCCGTCTGTGAGATTTTCAACACAAAATAGAGCATGCTGCGATTCTTCCCCGCGAGCAGTTGATTTCTGCTCATGGACATGGAATAATCTTCTAACATGGCATGCTATGGACCGACATCGCTGCAGAACTCGCGGTGGGCGTCTGGTCGCCAATTCTGCAGCGATAATTCGTCGTAGGCTTTGGGCCATGATGTACACCAAAAACGTAACATTTCTTCAGTATAGTAAATGGGGAAAAAATGCCATCGTGTCATTCTTCGGGATGAGTTTGTTTTTGCTGAGTACATGATGCCGCAAAATTATCTGATAATTTCATTTTGTGGATCGGTATGATTACACAGATACAAATTTACTATTTGTTTTTTGTACTATTAGAAAGTAAAATATCTCTTTTGAGAAAAAAAAAATCTTTCTGTCGCTATCTACTCACCAACAAAACTTACGGCTCATTTAGACACAACGATTATCGCTCAAAATTGGCTCAAAAGATGTCTTGTGAGTGAGAATCATTGTGTCTAAATGTGCCCATCTTTCAGTTTTCTGCCCAACGACAGTTTTCAGTTCTGCTTGAAAACCATCCTCAGAACAGCTGATAAGCAGGACCACACGCTGTGCTCTTCCTGCAGAGGGATGATTACAGCTGATTGCTTTGTCTCAGCTGTCAGCTCCACCCACAGAACAGCTGATAAGCAGGACCACACTCAGTGTCTGCTTTCCATGGTGCTGAATTCTCCATGGTGAGCCAATGGCTGAACAATCGAGCTAATTACAGAACTCAGACCTCCTCCTGCAACTCCCAGAAGCTCATTCGCATGCAAGTGAAGCCGATAAAGTACTAATAGCAATTCGTGCCTATTAGTACTTTATGCAAAACGATCTCTGATCTTTTAATCTTTTGAAAGATTGGGTGTGTAAATGGGCCTTTACTTATTTCTCCATTGATAAGGCTGTGTGAAGACTTGTTTTTCGTCGGATGACCTGTAGTTTCTATTGGCACCATTTTGGGTAACTCACAACTTTTTAGGTTATCAAAATATCGCAGTTCCGGCGTTTTGTATTTTTTCTTCAACGTTCACCATTCAGAATATTAAAGCATTATTTTTTTTTTTAAAGGAACGTTTATTTAGCCAAAAGACAAATATACAGTAACAGCAGACATCATAAAGAATGCACACCTTGCTGATACATTACAGTACATGAGAACTGAAAAAAAAAAAAAAAGACAAAAGTGAAAACACTGAGTGTCTCGCATATTCGTGTGCATTTCTCGTAAAACATAATACTTGGCTGTTCATTTTCACATTTATCAACTACTCATAATAGAACAAACCCAACCAGGGAGGGCTCCTAGTCTGGAGCCCCAAGACACCAGGAGAAAAAAGAAGGAAAAAACAAGACAAAACAACCAAAAAAGGGACAAACAAATAGATAGAACAACCCCCCCCCCTCCCCACCCACCTTAAACAACAACCCTGCGCGACTCTTAAAGAAAAAAAAAAAAAAAAAAAAGAATTAGCCTAAACAGTAGATTGGTTCAAGCGAGTATCCCCCACCATATCCATTCCCAGTATCTAGACAGGCATCTCTGCTGCTGTTGCCGGACAGTTCATCCAGTGCCCCCAAACTTTGTCAAACTTCTCAGGACATCCCCTCGCCATATAAGTCAGTTTATACATTGGAAGAACAGAGTTCACCACCTGGATCCATGCGTTTCTGGTCGGCCTACCAGGGTGCTTCCAATTTAACAAAATCACCTTCTTAGCATAGAAAAACAGTAGCTTATATAAGGTGCGGGTTGCTGCTGCCACTGGTAGGTCTCCAACAAGCCCAAAGAGGCAAACCCCAGGGTGCATGATCCTCGGGGCCCCCAGGTGAGACTCCATAAATACAAGAATGTCCCTCCAGTAGTCTCGCATGACACCACAGTCCCAGAACATGTGCATGATGGTCCCATCAGCAATTAAGCATCGGGGACAGGTCGCTGAGGGGAGCAGACCCATTACATGTAGCCTGGATGGGGTGTAGTATATACGGTGTATGAACTTTACCTGGATAAGCCTATCTCTAGCACTGATCAAAGGAGGACCAGAGCTCACCAATATGTCTTCACTCTCCTCCGCTAACAGATCAGGAATGTCAATGACCCACTTCTGGGTTGCCCTCTCCCTCAACGGGGCAAGACACTGCATCAGGTGGGCATAGAAACTGGACAGTGGTCTTACTAGGTTGCACATCTGTGCCAAGCCTTCCAACCGAGTCAGGGACATCGGTATGGACAGGCCCTGAAACTGAGCCCTGATCACATGTCGTAGCTGGTAGTACCTGAAATAGGAGTGCTCAGGCAGGTTGTAGATTATCTGAAGCTGGAGGAAAGTGCAGAAGATGCCCTCACTGACTATGTCCGATAGTACATTAATACCATGAGCTCTCCAGAATGCAGACTCTGTAAAGCGCTGCAGGTGCGGCAAGTGTGGATTATCCCACAAAGGAGTATGTGGGGACCATGTGACTTCCACTACAGGGGTCATTAAAGCATTATTTAATAGATCGGCTCTGCAGATGCAATGATGCAAAATATTTTTATTCTAATTTGCTGTATGTGATTGTGCCGGCTGCTGTCTCTCCTGAGCAGCACATGGACCCCCTAGCCTGGAGATGACTCCTAAGGAAAATGTACAATGGTAGATAGCATACCCAAGCAGGTATCAGTTTAGGGCGTCCTTCCCTGTCAGACTCAAGGCATTACAGTTTGGCCCGCACCGGACCCCAGGCTTGCAGCCCTCTTAGAGCCATCTGAGCTATCTCTGTGCCAGCAGCGGTGTGACTGGAGGATTTAGCTCCTCCAACCATACCCATACAGCTGTCGCTTCTGATCACTTATCATGCCTGTTCTCAAGCCCCCAGCAGGCTATTCTGTGTAGCCCTCCAGCCCCCTGCAGGCTCTCTATTGTACTGCATTACCATAATATCTATTAAGCTTCATTCAGATACAATAAAACAAAACAAAAACCTCATTGAATACAAGGGCTCATTCACAGGAGTGTAAATACACAGCATATTACCTGTGCAAATGTTTCATGCATAAAATGCAGTGAATAGAACCCATGGGCTCATTCACAGCTGACTGCTTTTCACGTGAATTACGGTCATGTGAAATAATACACAGCATATCCTACCTTAGTGTGTGATAAAAGCCCATTGAAATCAATTGGCGTGCATACATATGCGCAAAATATGTGGGAGGCCTGCGGATATGCTGTGTATTTACGCATAAAATCAGTGAGGTTTTGTGCGGGTACCAAAAGCGCGGTACCAAGTTGTGCCACGTTTTTAGTAGTACTAAAACCGCTGCCCATTCATTTCAACAAGCAACGCAGGGCTTAAAACGGCCAAAAAAAAGGACATGCAAGTGTTGAAGACTCTGTGTTCTCAGCCTTGTGTGAGCCGCCCCATTGAAATGAATGGGAGCCTAGTACAGCGTTTAGCGCGGGGCCGAAAATACAGCGCTAAACGCTGTACAAAATCGCCTGTGTGAGGGAGTCCTTAGGGAACCTGCACAATGGCGACAAAATCACGTGATGCGAGAGTGAGCGAAAACGAAGAATTATGAAACCAATGATTTTTAACAGTTTCCTTCCCATTTGCAGTGTTTTCATTAATACGATGTTGCATAACAATAAATCGCGGCGCGTCCTATCTTTCTGCCTTTTGCTTTTTTTTTTATTTCCCATGTTTCCCTATGGATCCTGCTTTTTATTGCATCGCAAAGTATGAACTTGCGATTTCGCTGTGATCCGTTCTTGACATTAGAAAGTCCCATTGACTTTCGTGCTACGAAATTGCAGCCAATTCGCAAGCGGCAGCGAGAAAAAGCAGTGCTGGCGCTCAAAAATCACGGGGAAAGACACGCGATCTTGTCATGATTGTCTCACGGCAAAATCACAATCGCCAGTGTGAAAGAGCCCTTAGGCATAATGTTACATTGGATAACCCTTTAGGGCTCAGTCCCACGGGCGCATCAGCGTACCTGAAGACGGACGTCTCTCTGCAGCGCCGGGAGGAGGAACATGTGACCGGCTTCATTGCCGGTCATGTGTTCTTTCATCAGTGCTGGAGAGAGCCGGCCGTCTTCAGGTACGGCCATCTTCTAACTGTCAGTCACACGGGTGCATCGGCGTCGGCGTACGGGTGTCGATGCTCCCGTGTGACTGAGCCCTTACAGGACGGTGCTGCAGGCTACATCACACGGGGCTCCAGCAGTTATATATCACAGTTAGTAGCAGAATGTATCAAACACAAACCAACATCTTATTGTAGGTTTTCTTGCCAAGTATAAAAAGCAAATGAGGGACGATGTGGGATATTTGGGGTCAGAGAGCGGCGGCCAATGAAACGCTGCAGAGAGCGAGAGACGGTCAGTCTGATGTGTTTGCTTCATATGACATCACCTCTGACTTCTGCTTTCTACTTTCAGGTGCGCGGCTGTGGAGGGGGATTGTCAGGAGGTAAGCGGAGATACAGTTATAAAGTGTTCTACATGTACTGAAGTATCCAGCGGTCATACATGAGTGGGGACAGATTCTGGGGAACCGGAAACATTTCATTTGTATCTTTGTCCCATACCGATCTGCACACAGATGCTGAATCCGTCGCAGTATCACCATAATATGTTCAGTCTGATAACATATTGGGAGTTGTAGCGAGTGCGTGTATAACGAGTCGGCACACTACTACAATACCAAAGCTCATTAAGCACATAGCATAGACAACAGGGAACAATGAACCTCCAAGTAGACAGGTAACCACCATAATAAGAGTCACCGAACCCCCGCAAAGAGTACAGGGACCCAAATGTTCAAATAGAAGGGCACACATAGCGTGCCAGTGCAGTAATCACACCTTACCACCCAAGTGGCATTCTAGCTTGCACAAAAATACCTAATGAGGGATATCAGATGGAAGCCATCTAATAAGGTAAGTACAACTCCGTATTGTAGAACATATGAGATGGGGAACATACCAGACCCCATGAGTATCGCTAGTCTAGCTTCATCAGGGGATCGAGTATCACTGGGCTGTCGGGCATCGCTGAAAGTGCTTCCGGGATAGAGGCGGGTGGCCGGGAAACGTTCTTCCCCCTCCTGCCTCCATGGAGGCGGGGCTACTGGGATGGAGGCGGGGGGCGGCCGGGAAACGTTCTTCCCCCTCCTGCCTCCATGGAGGCGGGGCTACCGGGATGGAGGTGGGGGGCGGCCGGGAAACGTTCTTCCCCCTCCTGCCTCCATGGAGGCGGGGCTACCGGGATGGAGGCGGGGGGCGGCCGGGGAACGTTCTTCCCACTACCGCCTCCATTCACTGTGACCAGTTAGTCGTTCAGAACTGACCGCCTGCTGATTACACGGAACGGCTAGTCGTTCAGTTTTCTGCATGCATTTACACGGGCCGACTATCGTATAAAACCCTGTGGCAGCGCGGGTGTTTGGACAACTCTGAGCGATAATCGTCCCGTGTAAAAGGGCCTTTAAACAGATGGGCGTGTCTTAGTCCCGTCATGTGGCCGTGAAAATCAATGTGGTTTTGCTCTAAAACAAGTCAGTCTACACTGCTGATTTTTTCAGCATTGCATGAACTGGATTTCTCATAATTCCACTCACTTTGCTGCGATACCTTCAGACGGCGCAATTCACTGCATCCTGCTGCTGTTTGTGACACGGGTCCGCACGCAGATTTACGCCAGATCCATATGCGGGATTCCAACATGAAAATGGGTGTTTCTGCATCCAGAAGTGATGTGAGGAGTGCTTGATGCGGGAATCTTCGCAGCTCTTATTGAAATGAGCGCAGCGCTGTGCGCCTGCCCTACCTGTGTGCCTGCCCTACCTGTGTGCCTGCCCTACCTGTGCGCCTGCCCTACCTGTGCTTGTTGCACCGCCTTCATTTGGGGACTACCCCCCAGGATAAAAATAATGAAAAATAATAAAATAAATTTCTAGATTTAGATTTATATAATATACATATCGGAAATGACATAAGATGAATTTTATCACACAGCCGACTAAAGGCCCTTTTACACGCAACGATTATCGCTTAAACAACCGCACGACTGAACGACCTGCCGACAGTCACACGTACAGATAATGGTTTGTAATCATCTGCATTTGCTCCACGAGTTGTTTGCTCAGCTGGGTCTGTGTTTATGCAATCATTATCTGGGCAGCAGGATTCCATTGTCTCCTCCAAGCAGAGTACATAATGAATAAACAGTGTACTCATTATGTATGCAAGGCAAACAAACTCATCCTGCAGCGACTTAAAATACCATTCAAATGGAAGGAATTTTTGAGCGATCAAACAATGGTTTTTATTCCGGCTAAAAAACAGCACTAAACAACGACTAGAGCGCGACGACCCGCGTTTACATGGAACGATTATCACTTACTATCGGCCGTTTGAGCGAATTTTGAGTGCTAATCGTTGCATGTAAAAGGGCCTTTAGATATAGTGGCTTAATTCTAATCCTCTATATAATGCAGTCACCATATAGTCATCAGATAACGTATCTACACAGTGATAGTGATTACAGTGCAGTTACCTCCAGTGACAACAGATGACATGATTAGTAAATGTGCTGGCTATTGATAGTGGCCACCAGTACTTCTGGTCTCGGTCAGGACTGAGCTCTGTATTACAAAATGTGGGCATTATGTATTATTTAACACATTGTGGTTATTTGGGTTATTTTATCTCACATTTGATTCTGTTTTGATTCTGAGTCTGGAAGTAGAGAACATTCCTAGCCTCCAGAAGAGTTACTATATGAACACGATGTGCACATCGACTGCTGATGTTCTATAAAGGGTCTCCTCAAAGATGCAGAATACAATCAAAGTGCCATTTAGTCAGTTTGTTCTATCTTAAACCGCCAGCAGATGGCAGCCTTCCTAGGAGCCAGCTTGTGAGAGAAGAGATTTGTGTATCTCAGGTAGCCTACAGTGTGGAAACCTCCAGTGAACCTACAACCCCGGACAGGGGCCCTTCACAGTGGGAGCCCTCCTGTATGGGTATTCTCCCCGTGACCCCGGAGTGCAGCATACAATAAAGTCCGCTCGCTTCCATGGATCCTTTTCAGTGTGAACCCACATTAGATGGGAAAACTAAGTGATCGGAGCGACTTCTGACAAAGCATGTCTTTGGCGCTGGACTAACCGGGCCAGTATATCACAAACTCAAACTTGGTGGGGCTTTCTTGTGCAGCAATGTATAGAGTATATTGGGAATGGTGTGATCTAGGGCGGCACATCTTACTGTACTTTCTGCGCTGCCAGGGATCGCTCACATCAGTGCGGGAGACACCCGTGCCGTGGTTGAAAAGGCTGTGCAGTCTAATTAGTCTCCCGTGTTATCGATTGCGAAGGGCAGTGAGAAGAACCCATTGAAAAACATTCAATGAAAGGGGATCCTGTCAATGTAACGAACTCATCCACAGAAGGGGTCATAGGAGGATGTCAGGAATAAGTGGTGCACAGTCAAGCAGACTGCAGCCGAATACAATGCTGGTGCTCCAACTAACGTGCAAGCACACAGTTCATTGTGTAATAGCACGGATGGGCTATACCAGCAGTCGGACAGTTCCAGTGCTATTAACCCCTTAAGGACATGGCCTTTGGGTTTGAGGACGCAACGATTTTTGTTGGATTTTCATTTCCATTTTTCAAAAGCCATAGCTTTTTTATTTTTCCGTCTACGCGGATGTATAAGGGCTTGTTATTTGCGCGGCGAACTGTAGCTTTAATCTGTGCTGTTTTTCTGTACAGAAGACTATATTGTAAAACTTTTATTAATTTTTTTATAAAAAACAAGGAGATATCAGCCATAGATTTTTTTTTTTTTTTTTACAGCGCAAGTCATGCATCAGAAATCACACAATACCTTTTCTGTGCGGGTCGGTGCGATTACAACAATACCAAAATTTTTATATATTTTTTAGGTTTTTGCACTTTTCCGCAATAAAACCCCCCTTTTTTAATTTTTTTTTTTCTAAATCGCTGCATTTAAAGTCCTCTAACTTTTTTATTTCACATGGACGGATCTCTGTGAGGGCTTATTTATGACGCGATGAGCTGTAGTTTTTATTTGTACCATCTTGGGGTATATACGGCTTTTTTTGATCACTTTTATTGCGTTTTTTGGAAGGCAAAATGAAAAAAAATAAGCATTTTGCCTCTTTTTTTTTTTTTTTTTTTATGCTCTCTGCTGTTCAGGATAAAAAGCATGTTCCATTTATTATACGCGTCGTTACAGATACGACGATACCAAATATGTGAGATTTTTTTATTTTTAAAACATATTTTTTAAGGTTATATGGGGGAAAAGCACAAAAATTAGGTTTTTTTTTTACATTTTTCTTTTTCGGTTTTGATCTTTTTCTTACACTTTTTATGTCCCTCTAGGGGACTTGTACAATCACATCTATGATCGCTATGATAAAGCATTGCAAGATAATGTTGAGGTGCGGCAGTGTAGAATCCCCCGGTAATGGTCATCCAATGGCGGAGCCATCACCAAAGTCTTCATAAGCAGACAGATAATGTCGCAAGTCTTCCTCACGATTCCGGTAATTGTGGAGATGCCAGGCAGGAATTGGAAGTGAAGGCGCACAAATGAGTTCCAAGTGGCAAGGAATCTGCAAAAACAAAGAACTACAACAAGAAACGGGTAAAGAACATCTAATATATAGAAGCCTCCAGGCGTTTTCTTGCCCCACGCCTTGACCCCGTTGCGTGACCCTTGGTGGATGATTTTGGTGTCATTAGATTGATCATCCTCACCACCGCCGTAAAATCATAACGGTTGAGTGTGATACATTGAGGGACCGTCAGGCCGGGTCAAAGCTCCTAGGTTACGTCTAGCGGCGCGGTTGTGCTTCAGCCAGCAGCGCCACTTGGGAGCGTCAGGGCTCCTTCACACTAGCGAGGGCGATATCGGGTTGTGAATCACGGTCCAAT
Organism: Eleutherodactylus coqui; assembly: GCF_035609145.1. Taxonomy (NCBI): domain Eukaryota; kingdom Metazoa; phylum Chordata; class Amphibia; order Anura; family Eleutherodactylidae; genus Eleutherodactylus; species Eleutherodactylus coqui. Next base: position 30,641,160 of record NC_089845.1, on the reverse strand, counting down.
ATCGCCCTTCAAATCCATATGGAAACCCTGATTGTGAGGCGTTTTCACATGGAAGCAGCCTTGCATCACTGCAGGGATGAAGGAATCCTCCGGCGCAGCTGTCACATGCACTGGAGGAGATCGCAGTGTTCTCCCATTGCTTTCAGTGGGGCCGTTGCCTGTGCCGCCGGTCGCATACCACAAACAGAAAGGACATGCTGTGATTTGGTTCCAGTATAGCACCGCAGCGCCGTACAGGAAAACATCGCAAATGTGAACGACCCCATGTTATGTTCACGTAGCAAGGATCGCATCCATCTAGGAATTTAAGAACAGGGGAAGATCTGTAAAGAAAAAATGTCATTTTTGAAAAAGAAACAAAACAGAAAACACGCAGCGGGGACAAAAAATTCTTAAAAAATGACATTAATCCTCAGAGCAAGATGGCCAGCAAGATATATGTAATGCCACATATTTGTATCTGCATGTGTGAGGTCACGCCACACCGACTCCACCAGCTTGTCACATACTGACTGACGGCCGACAGAAGGACGGACACTTCCCAGGGTAATGGTGCAAGTCATCATAAAGGCATTTGGAATGGCCGCTACACCCCCGCTGAGACAACAGAGGATACCCTTCCTCTTCCTCCTAGGGCCGTCCTCGCGCCTCTCACTGCACTCCTCAAACCGCCCAGAGATCTGCCAGGCCGTGAGAACACACTCTTCATCTGAAGACGTGTCCTAAAACCACTAAATAGCGCCTAGTGACCTTTTTCTGGGTGTGTCTGTGACTTTGGGCTCTTCTGACATGATTTGGGCACTTGCGTTCTTTTTTTACGTGTGTAAATGCAAACAAAATATGCAGTGAATCGGCGTTTTACATACGCACTTACGGACAGAAATACGCAGTATACTCGTTAATGAGCCCCAAGTCTAAGGGCAAAAACACATGGCCTATGCGCAGCTATGATCGCCGTGACGGAGCGCAGCAGTGCATGAATGTGGGCCTCCCTCACATAGACATTCTTTACTGCCATTAGCACGGCGCATTCAGCACCCTGCTAATCGCGGTATAACAGTCCTATTGTTGGGACCGCTCAGACAGACACTCGATCGCAGCACGTTTCGGCGCCGCGATTTCCGACCGGTGTCTGTTCTATTTTTGGGCTTATAGCGCTCCTCATCAGTGATCCGAATCACGGCGCTTACCGCGACGCCTGTGCGAGGGCGGCCTGAGGATGGGTGCTGGTCCCTTCTGTTTCGCCCAACACTCGCTGTTTCCACCATGTCTGCACATCTTCATTGTCAGGCGAGCTGATCCCAGTGATTTTGCACAACCAGTTATTAGGGGGGGCAATTACTTTTTCACACGGGTGATAAAGATGTTGGATATTTTTTATCCTCAGTAACTGGAGTGGAGATTTAATATCTGCCTTTTGTATTTACTTGTGTTCTCTTTATATTAGAATAAGTCGGATCATCTGAAACATTTAAATGTCACTAATGAGCAAAAATAGAAGAAATTGGGTGGGGGGGGCTAATACTTTTTCACAGCACTGCTACTGTGTATTGCCAGTGATCTGCATCGTCTCAGCAGGTTGATCTTGGCTTAGTAATGGGCTGTCATTTACTTAAGAATATTAATGTAAGCAACAGTCCTCCGCCTGGAATATCACCGTCCGGGAGGGCCGCTCGTTCAGCCTTTAACCCCTTAATGACACGGCCTATTTTAGCGTTGAGGACGCAACAATTTGTGGTATTTTTTCATCTCCATTTTTCAATAGCCATAACTTTTTTTATTTTTACAGGACGCCGGTATCTGGAATCCTGTCGGGCTCTCTGTGATAACATCGCGAGAGCTAGCTGAAGTCACAGAGGGAGCACACTCCCTGTGTGAACCCTTTCCCTGCCGTGATCTACTTAGATCGCTGCAGGGAAGGGGTTAACAGCGGGGGCGCTTTTCCGATGCCCCCCGCTGTCGCAGCTGGAGGCCGGCTACTAGTGACAGCCATAGCAGATCTCGCTCTATCACTATGACATAAGGGTACGTCATTTTGCGGGAAGTACCCCGCTTCCATGACGTACCCTTACGTCATGGGGAGGGAAGGGGTTAATAGGCCATGCTATTATTGAATATTAAAGGGACTCTGTGACTTGCTGAAGCACCATTGACTAAGTGATGGCGCTGCTGGGCAGGTGACAGAGGGAGGTATTTGTTATACTTGCTCCTGGTTTGGGTGGTCCCGGCCGTTGAAGTCTGGGCACTGGATGATAATCTAACTCTTTTCAGAGCCCCGTATGTGCCCTCTTCCATAGACTTGTATAGAAGTGCGTGCGTATGGGACTCTGCAAAGAGGTAAATGGGATACACAGCTGGGCAGCAAACAAGGAGTGTCCGGGTCCTATATCTAAAAATTGCTGAGCCTGTCTAAAAAGAAGAGCACCCGCCCTGAGTAGGGCGCTCCCGCCACAGGAACCTGGGATTTCCCTCGATGGAATAAGAGATAGAGATAGCACCCAGAAATGGCCAAATAGGTCGATCCATTAACAAATGGGAAACACTAGACAGAAGATACACAAAAGGAGCTGAACTGAACAAGAGGACGCCAGTACAAACTAACACTGAATTACACAGCACTCCTCACTCCGCAGGATACAACAGTCGCATCACCTGATCCGAGGGGCTGCTATAAGTCTCCAAAGTTATTGACTGGCTGGGCTGCCTATTACCCCAGCCAGCCAATCAGCCTACAGATAGAAGGGGTAAGTTAACCAGCCCCATATAACACTACGCATGCATCATTGGGCGGTTACATGGGCCGGGGCTGATGCCGTGATGTCACTCTACACCCGTCACGTTGTGATAGCCAGACTTTGGCTGTCATGGACAGTAATGCCAATGTCTTTGCTGGGGCAGTGTTGCTGTGTGCAGCCCTCTATCTACAAGTAATAATAGGGATGGAAGAACTTTGAAGACACACGTGCACCATCTGTTTCCAGGGTCATGGTCACCTCAAAGTCAAGCTGAACGATTCCCAGAGACATGTCATAAGTGGCCTTTCCTTCAGTGTCAGGGGAACCTGCCCTGGCAGCGGCAGACGGCTTGGCACACTGAGCTTACCTATTTCTGCAGAGCTAATTAGAGCGGGCACCAGGCTGACCTTTTCCTTAGAGCCGCACTCTGCTGCTGCGAGGCTGGGAGTAGAAGGACGTATCTGACATACCATTCTCTGCGTATATTGTTGGGGGATATGTGGCATCTTATTTTCTTGTTGCCTTGTCCCATCTCTTAGTTGCAGATGATTGTTTGGGGGCAGCTGGAAAGTTTCTGGATGCACTTCATAAAGTCTATTTTTACTTTAGGGATTCAGGAATTACAAAGTCAAATACTAGAAAGTGGAGAAACTGGTTGATGCTAAATGGCCAGAGCCGTGTCACGTCTGAGCTTTATACACATGGGGTTTTATATCTAAACCATGCTTAAAGGGCCTTTCAGACGGAATGATTAACGTTCTAACGAGCGAAAATGTGAACAATCATCATTTAGTGTAAATACAAACCGTAATCCTTTGCCTTCTGCTCCATGTTCATTTTCTGCAGGCATAGGGATCATCTTTGGCTCGTTCGCTAATCGCTCCGTTTAAATAGCGATCGTTCAGTCGTTCTCATTCACTTTTATTAGGGTTCCTTCACACTGAGATCTTTGAACGTCAGCGGTGCTTTTTCTTGCAAAAACATCGCTGCCACTCGCAATTTTCTTGCGCGTTTTTTTCACGCAATTTCTTAACATGAAAGTCCATAGAACTTTCGAATGTTACAAACGCTGGTTTCATAATTCTGCATTTTCACTCACTGTCGTATTGTATGGAAATCGTGCAATTTTATCGCAGTGTGAAGGCGCCCTCATACAGCGAATGTGAACGACCGGATGATTTTTAGCTTGAACGAGCCAACAATGTATCTGCCCGTATGAACAGGCTGCCCGAGTGAATTTTGATATCGTTCGCTCATACAAACGGTAAGTCGGTTCGTCTAAACAGACTCGTACTTTTTTGTCACCGGAGAGACTTGGTTTATTGCATGTGTAGAACGTGCAATTCCCAGAGGCTTACACCACCGAGAGTCTCCAGCCGTGTACTTAGAGAAGTAGTCAATCATGGTCCTCAGGTGCTTGGTGCCCCAAGTAGCCACTCCACCTTGGTTAGGGTATTTAGATACAAGGCTAGGGCAACAAACTGAATCTCAAGCCCCATTCACACAGACATAAATACGCTTTGTATTACATGCGTATTTTTATGAGCATAAGGCTGCATACCCACGGGCAGGTTGGAATCCCGCAGCAGAATCCAGGACCGGCAGCAGCGGCGTCCGCGCATACATGCTTTTCTTTTTCTTCATCTGTATTATGGATGGTCCACACGGCACGTCATCAGACAGGCACAGTACCACAACCACTGCCAGATTTGTGCTTGAAAAAGGAGCTTTTTGCTCTGAAATGCGTTGCACTTCATTGGCTCTACCTCATCTGTCTACCTATTTGTTTATCAATAAACCAGTTAGAACTGATAACTCCCAGGACTCTGCCTGGATCACTAAGGGCGTACCTGGAATTAGAGGAGTCCTGTGTAATTAGAGGGCTCCTCTACGAAGTAAGTCATCTTCATCCATAGATTTAGATTGTATTATCCTTATTACAAAGAAGCGCTGGGATCTTTTCTACTTTGTTTTATTCAGTAGAGGGATTGTCAGTGTATCTACTTGTATCACTGCTCCTCCTCAGTAGAGGGGATTGTCAGTGTATCTACTTGTATTACTGCTCATCCTCAGTAGAGGGGATTGTCAGTGTATCTACTTGTATCACTGCTCCTCCTCAGTAGAGGGATTGTCAGTGTATCTACTTGTATCACTGCTCATCCTCAGTAGAGGGGATTGTCAGTGTATCTACTTGTATCACTGCTCCTCCTCAGTAGAGGGGATTGTCAGTGTATCTACTTGTATCACTGCTCCTCCTCAGTAGAGGGGATTGTCAGTGTATCTACTTGTATCACTGCTCATCAGTAGAGGGGATTGTCAGTGTATCTACTTGTATCACTGCTCCTCCTCAGTAGAGGGAT